>NC_132786.1:86880480-87185000 GCF_048418805.1 Vulpes vulpes
TGTATGGTTGTTTTTGTAGTTCTTCTCTCTTCCTATCTTCTCTTGTTCTCCTTTCATAGTTTTTGGCTTTATTTAGTGACTTAGATTCCTTTCTCTTTATTTTTTCATTTCTTTTCCACTTTTTTTGGTTTGTGGTTACCATTCATTTTTTATATAACATCTTATGGATATAGCACTCTATATTAAGTTGATGGTCACTTAAGTTTGAACCCATTATAAAAGCACTACATTTTTACTTCTTTGTCCCCTGCACATTTTCAATATATGGTATTATACTTTATACCTTTATATTTTGTGAACTCCCTCACTGATTGTTATAGACATACTTCATTTTACTGCTTTTGCGCTTCCTACTTTTCTTACTCCTGCTTATGGTCTTTCATTTCCACTCCCTTTTAGTCCTTTTTAACATTTCTTGTAAGACTGGTTTAGTGGTGAATTCCTTTAACTTTGAGAAACAATTTATCTCACCTATTCTGAATGACAGACTTGCTAAATAGAGTATTCTTGGTTGCAGGATTTTTTTTTCTTTTGGTATTTTGAATATATCATGCCACTCTCTCCTGGCCTGCAAAATTTCTATGAAAAATCAGTTGATAACCTTAAGGGGTTTCCTTTGTATATAATTGCTTTCTTTTCTATTGCTACTTTTAAAATTCTTTATCACTACCTTTTGCTATTTTATTTACTGTGTGTCTTGGTGTAGACCTCTTTGGGTTAATTTTGTTGGGGGCTCTCTGTGCCTACTAAGTCTAGATCTGTTTCCTTCCCCAGATTAGGAAAGTTTTCAGCTATTATTTCTTCAAATAAATTTCTGTCCCCTTTTATCTCTCTTCTTCTGGGATCCCTATAATGCAAATATTGTTATGCTTGAATTCCCTTAATCTATTTTCATTTTAAAAATTTCTTTCTCCTGTTCAACTTGTTTGCTTTCCATTACTCTATCTTCCTAGGTTGCTGATCCATTTTTCTGCATTGTCTACTATTTATTCCATTAGGGGTATTTTTTTTTATTTCAGTTATTGATTCTTCATCTCTGGTTCTTTTTTATGTTTTATATATCTCTTTGTTGAGGGTCTCACTGAGATCTTTCATTCTTTTCTCAAGTCCAATGAGTATATTTATGACCACTACTTTAAATTCTCTATCAGGCATATTACTATCTCCATTTCATTTAACTCTCTTGTGATTTTTGTCCTGTTCTTTGATTTGGGACATATTCTTCTGTCTCCTGATTTTGTCTAACTTTCTGGGTCTATCTCTATGTGTTAGGTAAGTTAGCTATGTCTCTTGCTCTTGAAAGTACTGGTTTTATGAAATAGAGGTCCTATAGTGCCCTGCAGTGCAATCTCCCCTGTTCACCAGAATTTTGCACTTCATGGGTATCTCCTGTGTGTGTTGCATGTGCCCTACTGTTGCAGCTGAGCTGTGTTTCCCTTCAATTCAGTACCATCTGCAATGGCTCTTTACCTATTGTGAGCATTGTTTGATTGCTGTGCTGTTAATGGGCCAGTCCGGGGCTGCCTTGGGATTGAGTTGAGTCAGACCAAGCATTTCACAGAACTGCAGTTGCACTGGGGGCACCTGGGTGACTCAGCAGTTGAGCATCTGCCTTTGGTTCAGGTCGTGATCACAGGGTCCTATGATTGAGTCCCACATCAGGCTCCCTATGGGGAGCCTGCTTCTCCCTCTGCCTATGTCTCTGCCTCTCTCTGTGTGTCTCACTGTGTGCCTATCATAAAAAAAAAAAACAAAAAACAAAAAAAAAAACTGCAGATGCGCTGAACTGTAGGGAGGTCTCCCTGTGTTGTCCCCTGAGAAGATTTTGTAAGTGGGCAGGGCCTGGAGTCAGACCAGACACCTGCCCCAGCCTACTGTTGAAATTGCACTCAAAATGGTATCTTCCCTCCCCAGTAAAGGAGTCACTTTGGATTGGTGCTGGTCCCCGTCACGACTGCTTGCACACTGCCAGGCTTGTGGAGCCACTTTGGATTGGCTTCTGCCAAGAGTGTATTGGAGGGTATGAGTCCACAAGAGAACACATGGGTGTGATGCCCTGTGTTAGCAAGATTTGAGCAGGGCTGCTGTAGGAGGGGACCTATAACCATTTTGGAGAGCACTTTCTGAGGTTGAATTGGAGGGGGTGGGTCTATAGAACAGTAAGGGGCAGGGCATGCTGTTAGCAAGCTAGGTTGAGTTTTGGCACTGTGTCAATTCCCACAGGTGTTCATGTATCTAGGCTGGGAGGTTGGGGAGGGAAATGGTGCCCTCCAGCTTTTTTTTTTTTCTTGGAGAGGTCTCTCAGTATTCCTGCCCTTCCAGCACAGAGTCTGGGAATAGTAAACGAATCTCCCTACCATATACTCCCAGGTGTTTTTCAAACTGCTGCTTCCATGCTGTATCTCAGCATGCTGTTTGATATACTGTCTCTTTAGGGCAGGATTCAGTTTACTATCACCTTCAGGCTCTCCCAGAGCCAAATCTGCTGATTTTTAAAGTTGTAGGTGTTAAGCCCCACTGATCGTTAGAATTCTTGATGTTAAGTCTGTTTTTTAATCCTTCAAACATTATGGAGATTTATCTTCCCAGTACAGGTCTCCCTGGCATGGGGTGCCTGGTGTGGGATCTACTCATCTTCCTTCTCTGTGCCTGTGGTGTCCCTCCCTCCCATGGATATTCTCACAAATCAGCTTGCTTTCCAACCATGTCTCTGCCCTTTCTACTCTTCCTGATATGGCTTCTTCTCTAATTTAGCTGTGGAGAGTCTATTCTGCCAGTTTTCAAGTCATTTTCTGGGTTATTTACACTGATGTGGGCATTATCTAAGTGTATCTGTGGGGCAAGGTGAGCTTAGGATCCTCCTACTCTGTTATCTTCCCCAGAAGTCCTAGAATCCATAGTTTTGTATAAAAGACATGATTTTCCACTGAATTCTAGTAGCTGGAACAATTATTCAGGTGTCATTCTTCAAGCGTGCACCTTCTTCAAGTGTGTGGTACCCAACAGTACTGCAGTATGCTAATCATAATCCTATTTCTAGACCTTCCTCCACGCTTTTCTCTCTGCCTAGAATACTAGTCCCCTTCTACTCCTACACTCTTTGAGGAAGGCATAACTAGTGCCACACAGTACACAGTTCTACAGTCCTCCCTCAGCATCCCAGCTTACTGAAGTTAGATAGGGCTGTGAACTCATTCAGATCAATGGTCTGTTAACAGTGGAGGAAAACATTGCATAACCTTCCCTCTTGCTCTTCCATTTTGGTGGAGAACATGACAGCCATGTGTAGAGATGGTCGGGGGGGGGGGGGGGGTCCATGTGATGGACCTAAGTCACCAAGAGTATAGTCGTCCCTGAGAAAAGACTTTGCATAAGCAAGGAATAAACTTTTAAGTGTTACAACACTATGATTTGGGGGCTAATTGCTACCACAGCTTAAGCCTTGCCCATACTGAATAATATACACCACTTATACCCCAATTCCATCCTAATCTTACTCTGTACATCCTTGGCCTCTACCTTCCCACCCACCAGCCTGAGAGGTTTCTTGTCAATCTTTAGTTCATGACTCATCTGTTCCTTAGAGAAGCCTAATGACCACCCTTTCTTAAGGTCTCACCCTTGTTATCCTCTATTATTGAGCCCTGTTTTTTCTTTAAAATTATTCCCCTCATAATTTGTACTTACATATTTACATTAACATGTCCACTTATTTTTTTTCTTGTCTCCACCACTAGACTATAACACACAAAGAATCTATAAGATTATCTAGATTTTACTTACAAAATAATTTAAACAGGATTTAGAACATCACTAGATCTTAGAAGTGTATTTTTAAAAAATAAATGAACACCATTCCATCACAATAACTACATATAAGTTTGTTGTTTCATAATATGGACAATAGCATTAGAAAGACAAATTCCACTGGACTAGGTGCTAGGCTAGAAGTTTGTACAGAGACTTGACTACAAAATTTTATACACAGCAGAAACTCAAGGGCATAAAAATTTTTTAAAAAAAGATTTTATTTATTTATTCACGAGAAACACAGAGAGAGAGAGAGGCAGAGACACAGGCAGAGGGAGAAACAGGCTCCATGCAGGAAGCCTGATGTGGGACTCGATCCCCAGACTCCAGGATCACGCTCTGGGCCAAAGGCAGGCGCCAAACTGCTGAGCCACCCAGGTGTCCTGGCATAAAAAATTCACATCTAAGATCAGCAATGTCTTGGGCAAGTACTGAAAACCTGAATTGCTGTTATATTCTCCTATTCTGGTAATCCTGCCCACAAGCCCTAGTGGTCTTTCACAGTAGGAGGGAGTGGGGACAGGGTCATTTGGAAGGCTCTGAATCTGATAGGAGCTAGGACCTTATTTAAGCAAAAAGCAAATATAAATACCTAAGTCCTATAGCAATTTACCATTCTGTATTTATCCAGCACCCAACTGTCTCCACACATACCCACCTTCCTAATAGCATTTCCCCTTGGGATAATTCAAGTAGTGTGTAGTCTTAGTGGGAGGGCACCAAGTGCCACTTCTCACTACCATTTTCCATTTCAATAGAGGGAGTCTGTTTCCTCCTTCATTCCTTGCTTCATTAGCTCCCTGGTACACTCTAGGACCAGGCAATCAAACACCACTCCTAGGACTGTAAATCTCAGTGAGTGAGCAATGCAAAGGAAGAGGGCCCAGATGGAGGCCAAATCCATTGTGGTGGCACTCTAGGCCCAGGAACCAGGCAGTTCCTGAGTTGAAACTTTGGTTAAATAAGGTCCTGATGCCAGAGATGCCCTAGCTCTTGTCAATTTCTCATAGTCCTACAGCCTCAAATATCCTGCCAGTGAATTCTCCTTCAAGATATTTGGGGCTGACCTTTTTTGCAGGCAACCAAGAATTCAGACCAAGGCTATCTAAATTGTACTTTTGCAAGAGAATCAAGCAAAACAAAGTGTGGTGACTGAAATCCAGCCTGTGCTCCAATTGCCAAGCTTGTGGGGCTACATTCTGAAGGGGTGGCATTTTCCAATTTCCTTAGAGGCATTTATAGGTGGGCAGTGGCCCTGCCCCTAACTGATACATCCCATTTTTTCAGTTGTAAAACAGAGGCCTACAGATTGAGTCGCTGGCATATAAACTATTACATTCATGCAATGATACCACATTGGGCTATTTTGCTGCCTTTCTCTCTACCTATATATTGAACCACCTATTTGTTCCTGCAGGGAAAATGTGAAAGGACAAGAAAATGTTCTTATACAGTTCATCCTTCTGTAATTGGGCCTACCATAGTCCCAAATACCTGTAATTTGCATCTAAGTATTAATAGGCTTGGAATTTTAATTTAAAATGTATTAACAAATATCTAACATTCTATGTTATACTAGCTTTTAAATTAATCTTTCATATTCATTACCACTGGCAGAAAAACAACTCAAAGAACTCAAGAACTTTCCAAGTATCTTTAGTTTCCTATAAACTAAATTTTTCTGATTTTATAGAAGTACTGTGGAAAGATCTCAAATTACATTGTCCAAAGCTCTTATTCTAATCTCTTCAACTTGCCCATGATAGTTTTTACATTTCCCATATGTCATTTCCCCCCAACTTAGTTCACAAATTTATCTGGAGAATTTTGGGGCTAGTATGTATAACGTGCCTGGTATGCAAATGGCATTTATTGTTAACATGGAAATAAAAGCACTCATCAGTTCTTCCATTAGAAATCTGACAGTTATGCTTTTCCTTTTACCATATTAAATCCTCTAGCCTTCTTTTCATGTTACTTTAAAATGATCAAATTCTTTTGTTCCTACTTCTCCTTCCCATAAAAGAAAATTAGATTTGTTTTCAGGCTTTAATACTGATAAGATAAAGTGAACCAGCTGTTTTCATTACTGTCCAGTCATCCCATCAGTCACTGAAAAGAATCACTAAAAGCAATCAGTGAGCAAGGTCAACAGCACTTCACAGAGGGTCAGTCCAGCGGTACTTCAGATCAAAATGGAGCCTGGGAAAAAGATGGCAGTCCTTCACGTCCTAAGAGGCCCAGTATGGCTTCTTAGGAAGTTGCCTCTAAGCAGGAAGGGAAAAGGTGATAGAGGGAAGAGAATTATCTTTATTATATAACAGGTCTCCTGGTACCAAGCTTGTTCATGTAACAAAGAGCTACAAGTTTCATTTTGGGGTTAGGGTCATCATCTTTCAGTACAGTGACTCAGATTTTGGCCTTTGAGACAAAGAGCCTAAACTTTCATAGGTCCTGTTCTTCTCTAGCAGTTTATCATATCCAAAAAAGAATTGCAGAATTTTTCACAAACATAGGTAACAACTGGGGTTAACTGGTTTTAAGTGACAGAAGCCAACTTTGCCTAACATAAAGGGGGTGTTAATGTAAGTAAGAGTTAAGAGAATCAAAGACAATGTTGAAGTGCCAAGTTTGAAAAAAAAGGAATCCAAGATGCCCTGGTGGGGAGAGAAGAGCCTCAGAAGGAATGAATCCTGACAGCTTTTCCCATTTTTTAATCTCTCTGCTTCAGATAGAAAGTCTGAGAGAAGAGTTTAATTAGCCTAGAATTGGCCATATGCTTTCATCCTTTTCACCTGGGCTAAATTTTTGGCTTCATGAAGATTGGAGGGTGGGTGATGGGGAGGTGGTGGTGTTAACTACTCATAAGGAAATCTGGGTATTGTTATCAACATAAGAGGCAATGTACTGTGGGTGGTCAAGTGAAACCAATGTCCACTATGGTGTTAAAACAAACTGTTTTAGCCCAAAGGCCAGGAACCATCTATTCAACTTAAAACACTGCATAGAGCATATGTAGATTTTGTATGTAAGCTAACAGTAAATACACAGTGCCTGATGCATGGTAGCTACTCACTAAACTTTTTATGGACTTTCTTCTTCAGTGTATTCTCATCCCTTCCTTTATACCATTTATATTTGCTAATATTTAATAATTATTCTTTATTCCAGATTGATGAAGTAGAACCCCCAAAAGAGAAAGTTCAATGCAGTAGAAAGAGTACTGGAGTAGAAGCTTTTCTTGCTTCTGCCCAATGTGACCTTGGGGACAGGTCATAACAGCTTTGCGTTTATTTCTTCAACTGCAAACTGAAGCAGTAGAGGCTCTTTAAGAATCTGTCCAATTCTGTAAGTCTAACATCATGATCACAAATACATAGATGACAAAGACTCAGCAAATTTAGAAAAAAAAATGTTTATAATTTTCACAGTATGTAGTGGCTCTACCCTGAATCTGGACAGAAAGCAAAACCTAACTTACTTGGTAGTACTTAGGACAAATTGCCAATATCATAGAAAATCTAGATCACTGTTATCAAACTTTAAAAGAAAGGCAGCAAAATCGATTTTTCAAATGAAATCCTACATTGAATCCCAATGTCTAACAAAAGTAAAGGTCAGAAAGCTCCAAATGAAACAAAGAGGGGTGTGTGGGCCCCCATTATCACACCTTCATCCACAGCTTCTAGGAACACTATTAGACATCAAATTCCTGACTGGATATCCTAGACAGTTCTAAAATGAGATTACCAATTTAATTCATGCAAGAGAAATTAAGAAAAAAGCTTTCCAAGGAAGAGGAAAAGTATATATGCTCTCTTTCAATGGCATCAAAAAAGAAACAACTGTTAGTCTATCAACAATTTTAATTTGAAAAACAAAATATAACAGCAGTTAATCGCCTATGCCACTGTCAACTAGCAATATATAGACTGAGACTATTGTGTCAGTGAAAACTTAGCTTCCAAAATGTTTTACTAGACTTAACAAGCTGTTATAAAATATGAAGAACTTTAATTCTCCAATGTATAGATCAATAGCATTTAAAACTTCGCTTATAATTTTTATACATTGTAGCAAGACATCTTTATCCTATAAAATGTTTTTCCTACAGTCCTGCTTCAGTGGAAAGATATATGTCTCCAAAGCCAAAGTTAACTTAGCATCTACCTATCTATATATCTGCTTATATCTCTATATAGATATAAATACACTGTTCTTAATCACCAAAGGGGAAATTACTGAAAAACATTCAATGACATAAACACATATTTTCATCTTTTTGATTAATAATAGTGACCTTCATAGCCTTAGCAAAGAAAAGCAACTGCTCGTCTCATAAAATCTGTTCCTCTACTTGGAAATATCATCAAAATCACTAAGAGTGTCCTATCAACTTAGACCACAAATTTTTTTTTTTTAAAGATTTTATTTATTTATAGAGACACACAGAGAATGAGAGGTAGAGACACAGGCAGAGGGAGAAGCAGGCTCCATGCAGGGAGCCTGATGTGGGACTCGATCCAGGGTCTCCAGAATCATGCCCTGGGCTGCAGGCGGTGCTAAATCGCTGCACCACCAGGGCTGCCCAGACCACAAGTTTCTACACATACAATGCAATGAGTCTTTGAGTATGAGATCACCAAAGTTCAAATATCCTTATTAAAGTTATCTTTAGGGGAAGCCCGGGTGGCTTGGCGGTTTAGCTCCACCTTTGGCCCAGGGCCTGATCCTGGAGACCCAGGATCGAGTCCCACATCAGGCTTCCCTGCATTGAGCCTGCTTCTCCCTCTGCCTGTATCTCTGCCTCTCTCTCTTTCTGTGTCTCTCATGAATAAATTTAAAAAAATAATAATTATATAAAAAAATAATAATAAAGTTATCTTTATTTACTTAACACTAATGTAGATTAGAACACATCATTTTACCTTGAGTAAAGGATTACTCTTGAAAACATAAACAAGATTCATATGATTAATGTACTGAAGTTATTCACCAATGAGGTTATATTTTGGTCAAAACAAAAAGTTATGAAGATTTTTCTGCAAGACATTTGCTGCAGATAAGAACAAAAATATATTTCAGTCATTGGTGATCCTACTGACATCTTCTGGCAGGATACAAAGTTTGAATTGTCTAGGTACAACCAATGAGATGACATGTCCTATTACATGGATTTGTGTCTTACAACCAAGAAGGGAGGCAAAAGTCATCTCTCACTGTTAAAAAAAAAAAAAAAAAAAAAAGTCCTTCCTCTGTTTCCTGGTCTATGCTGATTTTGCCAACCCTTCCAAAGGCCTGACTTGTGAGGATGAGGAGGCAGCAAGCCTTCTAGGTACCAAATTGGTGGAAAGACCCCTGATGCATTAAAAAAATTGAGTATAACTTTCTGCTTAGTGATTTATCTTTCATTTACTTTTCAGAAGTGACCAAAATAAGACATTACTGAAAATCAAGTGATGTAAGCTGAGATAGGCAGAAGCCGATCATATTGGACTTTATGTTTAGTTTTATGCTGTTTTAAGAAGCCCTTGATGGCATTTAAAGAAAGGGATGGCACGGTCTAAATTTTAACAAGATCTCTGTTTTTTAAAGGAAAGATTATAAGGCAGAAAAAGTAAAAGTAGGGAGACTAGTTAGGTGATTATTGCAGTAAATCCTAGTAAATGATGATGGTTTAGATTAAGATACTAGTAAGTGGGAGTAGATAGATTCTGAATTTATCAGCGGTTTCTGGATATAAGTAACCAAATACTGAACCTAAGATGTCTAAAATAAAACAATTTACATGCTTATTTTACAGGAAGCTTAGTGTCAGAGCAGTCTCAATGATATATATTATCAAAGAATCATATTCTCCCAGACTAATTATCTTTGCTTTATGTGGCTATTTCAAAAGCCCGTATTCTTCTTTGTCTGATGCCCCTAGCCAATTGTTTCCTGGCCCATATTTATTTAAGCCTGCCCAACCATCATCCATTTATTTGTATAATAGATGCAGTTATGATTGACTAAAGACTAAGAAAAGTTCACCCTGAACTGGGAATGGGTTTGACTTGAGTTACATAGCTTATGTGAAAAGAGGATGGATGCCTGAGGGGGAGAAAAATGATGATTTGTTAGAAAAGAGTAAGGGGGAAATAGATGCTGGGTAGCAAGCAGTGATATCAACTACATGGGGTATGCTTTGAAGGTTGACAGGACTGGTCAATAGATCAAATACTAGGAGAGAGGATTCCAAGAATAGGTCTTATAGTGTTGGCTTCAGCAATCAGAAAGAAGGTGAAGTATTTACTGAGATGGGAAAGACTGGATGAAAGATCAGTCTAAGAATAATTATCAAGTCTTCTGTTTCTACTCAGTTAACTTTAAGATACCCATTAGATATTGGAGAGGTGATCAAGCTGTTAGTGGATATGAAAGTTTAGAATTTCAAGGAGAGGCCAAGACTGAAAACAGAGAATGAAATCATACATATGGAGGGTTTTTGTTTTGTTTTGTTTTTTAAGCAACTGAGACTGGATGAAATTACTACAGAGAATGTAGTATGGATAGAGCAAGAAGTGGATGCAGGACAGAATCTAGACCCGTGACAAGATTTAGAGGTGGAATACAACCAGAGCCATTAAAGCAGCTGTAAAACTCAAGTCTAACTCCCCAGCATCATATGTGTGGGTAGATGGAAAGTAGTGCAAAGGTTAGCTCTCTGCCAAAAGGATGGAAGATGTTACCTCTCTCAACTTGGTAGGAACAGAAAGGATATGGCTATCTTTTAAAAGTACAGAGCAGATCATAATATGTCATAAACACGTATTACTCATACACCATACAATCTTTCAAAAGAGCGTTGGCTCATTATCATAGTTCTCTAAATATTTAGTGGAAGTAGGAAGAAGAGACTTAGCACCCAGTGGCAACAATTCTAATCCAAGGCCTACAATTTGAATTCAACACTATTTCAAATGGAATTAAGTGATTATGGAAAATGACAAAGAAAAAACAACCACCCTGGATTCTAGTCTTTTATCTGACACCTGTTAGCTATGCAACCTTGGCCTCTTTCACCTCATTTTCTGAGGTGGTTTTCTGTTTATGATAGGCCCTTCCAGCCTGCTTTGGCAGGGCTGTCGTGAAAATCAAAATTTAAAGAAATCTATTAACTGTAAAATCCCATAAAAATAATTTTCTTCAGCTGCTTACTAGTCTCACTTTCTACCACTGATGGCTTCATCATCCTAATACCAAATACCAGTTTTCAGGTACTCAATCCTTAACAGAAAAGAACACCAAAACTAAAGTTTGAAATTTCATTAAGAACAAAACACTATATAACTAGTGAAAACCCATGAAAGCCTCTGCCCAATTCTGATAAGGTTTCAAGATTATACCCTGCACCAATTTAAAGTCCTATGAGGTAGCCATCCTTCTGGGTAATGATCTGACACTGTACAAGTGACCACTGATACAGCATCTAAAGATAATCACTGACCAGAGGAAGGAGAACATATATGTCAAAATATTTCTTCACATGCCACAACAGTAGCAGGCCTGCTTGTGCTGCACAACAGGATCATAAAAATAGGAGCTGCTTTTACACTTTCCAGAGATCTTTGTTATTTCTTAGTCTATCTGCTTATCCAGCAGTTCTGTCATGTAGGCAAGGCAGATTTATGCTTGGTCTAAGGAAAAAACTTACTTATGTTCAAAATCATTTTGAGGCATAACTGAAATTATATTTTAGGCACCTAACTTTATTTTGGTGTCAATATATGTCACATAAATTTTACACTTTATTCAACAGTTCTAATTCTCCTAAATAACACATTCAACTTTGAAAATATTTCTAATAAAAGCTATACATTAGCTTCATTCTAAGTCTTATCAGGAAGAATCCTTTACCAACTAAATTATATCTCACTCACAAAAGTAGGTGTGGCAACAATAATCACTTTGCAGAATATTAATTATACTAAATGCATCTGTTACGTAGTACCTGAGAATATGCCTATGTTAACAAAGTATCTTGATCCTACCTCACCAATTCTGACAGAAGACATATTCTTAGAACTGTGATCAAACCACTTGATTTTAAGTACTAGTACTACTCTGTCAACTATTAATACTATTATTAATGGCTAGGAACTAATTACAGCAATTGAAAATGATTAATATTTTTAAAACACAGGTTTTAAAGGGTCATCTTAGAGATGTCAGCAAGTGTTTCCTGAGCTTTCAAAAATACAGATGAGATTAAGGTTAAATGTAACTTAGGAGAAGTAACCTTATAAATAAGTTCAGCATTAAATTGATGTGGTTAAACAAAAGTACTGAATTGGGGATCAGATGAATTTACTATCTCTATATACTAAAGTCCGAGAAAATCACAAATAGTCTGAGAAAATTAATGACAGGCAGCAAAAGATCAAGACTTCTGATCCAAACCAAGATTAGATCAAAACATTTATTTTTTTTGTTACAAAAACAAAAATAAATCCAAACAGGTAATGAAATAAACATTTTTTAAGTGTTCCATCCTGGGTTCTCTGTCCTAGAATTTAATAAACAGTTCAAGTTTAGATTACTTCAACACTTCTTCTGGATGCTATGAGGTCTCCATCTTATAACCATGTTTCTCTAGTTCAGCTCTATAATAAAACACAAAAGAACAACATCACTGGACATTCTTTATGATAAATTAAAGGAATAGAGTGTTTTTATAAATAATACAATAAATAAAACAATGAGCTAAGCCTAAGCACCCATTTAAAATACTATCAGGTAGCTTTACTTTACTCCCTTAAAAGAAAATCTGTATAAGAAAAAAACTGAATGTGAATCAACATAATGCTAATAAAATTCTGCTTTCCCATAAGTTAACTTATATTTCATACTCCTTAATTTTCTGATAAATCTATTTAACAAAGAAATATGAGAGATTTACTACTATCTTCCAAATATCTTTGAAATACATACAAATGTCCTGTTCATAATAAATATTTTTTTATAATAAATATTTAAGCAAATTTTAAGAATTACCAACCACACGGCCAAGAACACAAGATATTTGATATCAAGCTTTTTAAGAATTTTAAAATCATCATAATAGGCATTATCACTATTTACACAAAGAATAGACAGACTGCTTTATACTGACATATATCTATTGCTCTAACCAAGACAAAAATTATTAATCAAATGTAAAGGTGCATGGGAATTATTCTGCATTAATTATATGTAGACAAAAGAAATGTAAGTTATAAAATACTAAAAATTTTACTTTAAAAATTTTAAATATGGATAAAAAACTCAAAAATTTAAAAATACACACACTTTAAAAGATATTTTTATAATTTTATTTATTCAACCTAAAGTTTCAGTCATACTCTGAGCATATTAACTGCAATTATTGATCTGCTTTGTATAAAACAGATGCACAAAAAAAGTTAGCCTTGTAATCAATTTCAGCTACTTACACTACCACTCCAAGTATCATCAGTAACTTCTTTGCCACAATTCAATTTTATAGAAGTTCACAACAAAATTATTTCAGGGCCAAAATATGATAAAACACTGTATAAATGTAAAGTAGGTTTAATGTGTCCTACACCATTACATCCCGTAAGATAAACTGACATTTGTTCTCAAGTATAATTTAGCTTGGACATTATCACACTATTCAATGTAAACTCAACACAAAAAACACATGTAGGTGGGACGCCTGGGTGGCTCAGCAGTTGAGCGTCTGCCTTTGGCTCAGGTCATGATCCCGGGATCTGGAATTGAGTCCCACATCCGGTTCCTGCGAAGAGCCTGCTTCTCTCTCTGCCTATGTCTCTGCCTCTCCCTCACTCTCTCATGAATAAATAAACCTTTAAACAAACAAACAAAAAACACATGTAGGAATGCTGTATATTTATTATTCACTTAACCAAATGTCTCTAAAATTTTTATAGTTCTTTATAATACAAATACTGATCTAAGATCCATAAATAATATTAAAGTCAGAGATTATTCATATAAAATATTTTTTCTTCTGGTCAAGTGTAGAAGACAGTATAGACTGTTGGTAAATCATCCATTTAGGAGTCAAAAGATCAGCACAAATTTCTGATACTACTCCTTTTGCTAAATTTAACCAAAATGCTTCCTTTACCCACTCCCCTACCCTCCGCCCTTTGCCTGGAGATTAAAAATTATGTCTGTCCTTCATGTTTTCTACTTAAAATGGAAATAATTTTAAAAGTTTCTTTTTTTAAAAAAGATTCTTTTTATCTATCTATCTATCTATCTATCTATCTATCTATCTATCTATTTGAGACAGAGAGACAGGCTGGGGGACCCCAGGATCACACCCTGAGCTGAAGGCAGAGGCTCAACCACTGAGCCATCCAGGCATCCCAAAAGTTTCTTAAATAATAATTTCCTGTTGACTTTAACAGAACCAATGTTCTGTTATTCACTTTCTCTTATTTTACAACAACAACAAATCCCCAAAATTCTGCCTACAATTTAGTTAACAAGTATACCAAATCAGTCCAGGTTTGCACCTGCCTTACTGAGAGGAGGTGGTGACTAACCACATTTACACATTGTTAACAAACTCAAAGGAGATTATGATATGCTATCCTATTAGCTAAATTTTTAGAGAAGATGAAAAGTTTTTTGCTAGAATTTAGGATAAAAATCAATCAAAAGGACAATAAATTGAGGCCACTAAGTACAAAACACAAAACAATACAAATACACTAGTGTCATCAGCTTGTTGAATGAAAAAAAATCTAACAAAGAGATGTGAGAAGAAAAGAAATCCAGCAGTATTGGAACAGTAGCATAGGACATACAGAGCAAATGTACACTGCTTGAACAAAACAGCAGCTTTCCTTTTTCAACAAAAGAAGAATATGACAAATAGCCACTGGTAGGTTTGAGAACCCCTCTTATCCAAGAAAGTATTCTGCTATAGGACAGTGGCTAAATTTAACACAGTAAATCAAGAACAATATTGGTTCCTTGGATTTTTTAATGTAACATGTGAAGTAAGGTCAGCAGAATTAATCCTACCCATTCCTATTGAACATGTCTCCAAAACTCTAAGAAGAATTAAGTTACTCTGTTTTTGCTCTTTCTGATATATTTCTCTATAATGACTTGTAGTTACTCAGGAGACACAGGTGGCCTTTTTCTTTCTACTTCTACTTGTTAGGAGTAATTACACTGAAAGAGAAAAACACTGGAGAGTGGAAGGCTAAGTCCTTGCTAAGACATGTAGCTGTTCACAGGCAGTCTGGAGTTGGAACCCAGGGAATCAGAGTGATTCTAGAAAATGTACTGCTTCTCCAAAGTGAGATGGATTAGGACTCATATACAATATCAGAACACAGTGAAACATGTTCTTTACTTACCATGGCTTATAATATCATATTAGGGACTTCTATATGTTTTCCAAAACTAGAAAGAACATCTTTGCAAGAGACTTGTTAATCATAATTTTTTTAAAGCAAAGATAAAAATATTATCTGAGGCTGAAATGTCCAATATAGAAGTTGCATGTAGCTATTTATTAAAATAAAATAAAATAAAATTCCATTCACCAGTTGCACTAGCTACATTTCATGTGCTCAAGAGCCATATGCGGCTAGGGGCTTCTGTACTGGATAGGGCAGTTTATAGAACATTTCCACTAATACAGTAAGTTCTATTTTATAGCACTGGTGCTATATCAATCCACATGTGGAAAAACAACTCATGATTCACACAGGGAAATAAAAAGAAAAATCTTATTCACTAATAAAAGTATCAAAATTGATATTCTCATGGAAATCCACAAGCCTAAAGGCAGAACACAAGAGAGAACATAAGAACATCATGTAGGTGTATTATAAAAACAATAAGCCACAAATGATATGCTCTACTTTCAAGCCAGCATTAAGGGCAAGATGCAGTAGTGGCAAAAAATCCAATTATCAATGTATTTACTACTAAAAGTCCCCTGGTTAGATCACTGTATTTAATAATGTCTTAATGTAATTTTTAAGAGAAAAGTGCTATTTTCTGATTTTGAAAGACAAAAAAGAAAATATTTTGGAGAAATTTGACTTTTGTGAATAGCAAAGGAACAAAACTCATTTAGCTTCAACTTGAAAAATTTCAAGGTAAGAGAAAAAAAAAATGACAGATGATTAAGAAGTCAGAATGGGGATCAGCAGAGGCAGAAGACCTGAAAATACTCTAACATAATATGAGCCTAGTGAGGGAAGAAAGGGGGGATGCCTACTTAAAAACAAGGTAGCAAAGTGTTCTCTGATGTTCAGTTTTAAAAGAACATAAATCAAAAATAAATGCAAAAAGAAAAGTGGCAAGAATTTATATACACAGAATTTAATCACAAAATGGACTGAGAAAGAAAAGAACAAAAAAGGTTCTGAGAGCCATACATGAATAAAGAAGAATGAGAACAGATTCAATGCTTAGAAGAGATGTAGTATTAACAGATTTAGAGAAAAAGCAGAATTGTTGTTTAACAGCTATGGTTCCTATCCTGTTCATAAAAGTGCAACAGGAAAAACATCGTTAATACAAAATTGAAAACTAAGACAGGTGAGGTAACTCTAAACTGTATTAAAGTAGTTTAAAATCTCTAGGTTCTGAATAATTACATCTCAGGGAACTGAAAGAATGAAAGATACAGTCAAAAAAAACAGAGTCAGCCATTTTGAGAAATCATGGAGAACTGTAAAAATACCAGAATAACAGTGAAAGGTAAATTGTGCCATTTTCAAAAAGGGGAGAAAGGTGATAGATAAAATTGTTATTAGTCTCCAGCAAAATACTAAAATGTCTTTAGAATGTAGGGTTTTTGAGCCTGTGAAAAATGCAGTGTAGAACAAAAGGTACTGCATCATCCTTAAATTTATTATAAATCATCTTTTTTAAACAAATGAACTAGACCACAAAGTTAGAACTGCAGTAGAACCACTAGGTCTTGATTTGAGCAAAGTATGACAGTTTACTTAGATAACTCCAGGGCCAAGACAGATATATATGGGTTGAATCAAAATAAAATTAGGGAGGAAAGAATTGTCTCTTTAATAAATGGTACTGGTATAACTAGATATCCATTTGCAAAAGAATGAAGTTAGACTCTTATCGCAAACCATGTACAAAAATTAATTCGAAATGGATCGTAGACCTAAATGTCAGGAACTAAAATTCCAAAATTGTTAGATAAAAACATAGGGATAAATTTTCTTTGAATCTGGCGGTAATTTCTTTAAAAAGTAGATAAACTTGACATCATCTGAATTAAAAACTTATGTGCAAGGATACCTGGCTGGCTCAACGGTTGAGCATCTTCCTTCAACTCAGGGCATGATATGGGGGTCCAGGGATGGAGTACAGCATCAGGCTCCCTGTAGGGAGCAGGCTTCTCCCTCTATGTCTCTGCCTCTCTATGTCTCTCATGAGTAAATAGTTTAAAAAAAAAAAAAAGAAAGAAACACCAAAAAACTTATGTGCAAAAACACTGTGACCAAAGTGAAAAGACAAGTGAACAGAATGGGAGAAAATATCTGTACACAATAGGTCTGCTGAGAGATTAGTACTTAGAATATATAAAGAATTCTGACAACTCAACAACAAAAAGACAATCAACCCAACTTAAAAATGGGCAAAGGACTTGACTAGATTATTTCTCCAAAGAAGATATACAAATTGTCAACAAATATATGAAAAAAAAGGCTCATCATTAGTCATAAGGGAAATGAAAATCAAAACCACACTGAGATATCAGTCCACATCCATTAGGATGATTATACTAAAAAAAAAAAAAAAAGTTTTGATGAGAATGTAGACAATTTAGAACCTTCATACACGATTGGTAGTAATGTAAAACTGTAAAGCTGCTGTGGAAAAAGAGTTTGGCAGTTCCTCAAAAAGTTAAACAGAATTATATGATCCACAAATTCCACTCCTGGGATTACATTCCCCCAAACTGGAAATAAGTATTCAAACAAAAACTTGTACATAAATGCTCACAGTAATAACACAGTTCACAGTATCCAAAAACAACCCAAAGCCCATCTACTGATGAATGGATAAACAAACTGTAGCATATCATACAATGTTATTCAGCCATTAAGAGGAATGAAGTACTGATACATGCTATGGCATGGATGGAAGATGAGAACATTATACTAACTATATGAAGCTAGACATACAAGATCACTTATTGTATGATTCCATTTTTATGACATATCTAAAACAGGCAAATCTATAGACAGAAAGCAGGGACTAGAAAAAGAGGAATGCAGAGTAATTGCTCAATAGATATGCTGTTTCCTTTTGGGTTGATGGAAATGCTTTGGAATTACATAGACATGATGGCTGTACAGCACTATGAATATACAAACTGCCACTGAATTGAACACTTTAAGATGATTAATTTTATGATACATGAATTTTACTTCAATCAACCATATTAGGTAAATTTGTACAGGAATATGAAAAGGTACACTCCCATCACCCCAATCTCCATTCCAGTTTAAGAATCACCAATCTTTTGGATCCTAGCACTCTGGTTCTAATTTCTGCTGAGTTATTCAACATTGGTGGAAAATTAATGTTGACAGAATTAAACCCACATAAATAAAAAATTGCAAATATGCTTCTATTTAACTACCTTTGTAAAGAAACTAGAAAGAATAAAAGTCCTATGCAATTACACAAAGCATTCATGTTTAGAAACATAGATGAACGTAATAGGTTTTCTTTTCCATAATTCAAAAACATATTTTAAAGATTAATTATCTTTTAAAGAGGTCAATTATCATATGTAAGTTACATATTCCGTCCTTACAATTAATACTAAGCTATATAAAATCTGATGTAATGCTTACCGTAACTGATTGGAGAAGTCATCCTCTACATTGTCATCATCCCAATTATCCTCCCAGACATGTGCATCTTCATCTTCATCTAAACCAGCCCAGTCTAAAAACAGAAACAGATGCTATCTAAATACTTCTCACATGTTATTTCCATAAATACAGAAACTTCAGAAAGTTTGCCATTCAAGACTCACAATTCAAAACATTTAATACTGTAAGAAATGGCAACCTTCCTTTTTAAATTTCAATTTATGCTGTCTTGTTCTCTCAATTCTTGAATTTGCAGATAATCTAAAACAGAAGTTAATTTTAAAAATTCCATTTGTCATGAAAATTTATTATAATTTCAGGAGGATATTTACTTTCCTGATTTTTCCTTGGGCTAATTTTTATAAGGTCTATTTCATAATCTTCCAAAACAGCACCAACAACGCAAAAATAAATTGAAGAGCAGGAAGATACCAGCCTGGAATTCAAAACTGCTAAACATATAAAAGGGTAACTCATACATAAATTTAAAAATGGACCAAATTATTAGCCATTACTGACATTTGCCTATTATCAATGTAAAATTTTTATTTTTAAAGGACAAATATAAATATGTACAAAGAGGAATGCTGTAGTATTTAGTTTTCTCAATTTCCTTTTTTCTTCTTTCCCTTTTGGTGGTGGGGGAGGGGTTAGATTTTAGCTTTTGTTTACAATATTTAGAAAACATATGTAAACTAACATCTCCTTCCCTATTACCTCAAACATTCACATTACCATTTCTTACCTATATAATGGCAATATTCTTCTATCAAGTTCTTCTTGCTTCTACTTTCTCGATCCTGATAAAAATCTAGCCTCTAGGGTGAGAATGTCACTATGTATTCTTTTTTTCAAATAACATCAAAGCATCCCAGAAGAGAGTTTATGCATACTCTGCTGTCCTACTTATGATGGACCACCTGCTATAATTTTGACATAGCTTTGTTTTCTTACAAAATATCTGTATGATTTTGCGTAATGTATTTGTTTTAAGACAAATATTTTTAATTATTTAAATTTAAATCCACTGGGATGACTCACTCATGTTAGTCATGTGGCTTAAAGTACTCTCTCATACACATTTCCTCCTTGGAAAAAAACCCGTGAAGAGCAATCCACAAGATCTTCATTTTCATTCAGCCCTAACTTCACTTCATGTTTTGAAATTTCCTAAAATTTTCTAGTCATCAAATATGCTGTTTCTCATCTTTTTGTCTTTCTGCCTTCTTTTGAACCTACTACTGGACCTGATGCCTACTTAGTTAAAATACCATTCCTCATTAAAAGGAACTATGGCTCGCTGAAGAAACAACTGATCTAGATCTAGAATAAGGAAGTTAATAAGTAAATGTGGGATTCCTTTTTATAATGCCCGAAAACATGTCAAAAAGTACAAAAACTAGCCTAAAAGTGTTTCCACTGGCCAAATCTGGAACAACTTAAGAATCACAAAGAATGACAGATTGAATTAAATGAAAAATCCATGAGTCCATAGCAATATGTTGGGGGAGAAGATGCTGGGGAGGGGATGCTCTTTACAATTCCCACGGAAATAAATGCAGAAAGAACGACAGAATTAGAAAATCACCATTTTGCAATCCTCAGTGCAATTTAGGCAAGGATCAATGGATACTAAAACTAGTGAGTGAAAAATAGCTGGGACTACAGGGTAGATTACATACTTATTACAACAAAGGGAAAAAAAATGGAGAGATCTGATCATCACAATCTTAACCAAAGATTAAATTTAACATCACCAAAAATTTGTGACAAATTGTAATATGTCTCTTGATGTAATGCAACGAGAAATAAACATCACCTATCTAGTACTCTCATTAAAAATGCTGACCCTTAATCTAACCATGAGAGAACTATCAGGCAAATCCAGAATATGAAACTCTTTATAACTAGTATCTTCAAGTAAGTTAATGTCATGAAAAACAAACAAAAAAAAAGAGACTGCTTTACATTTTTAAAAGCCTAGAGTGACAAAACAACCAATATAATGTGTAGGTAAACTAATGGTATGTATGCTGGATTGCGGAAAAAAACTGACTAGATATTTTTCTGGAACAGTCAGTAATGTCTGTGGTTATGGACTGTATATCTGGATATCATATTAATTTTCTGAAACATGATTGTAAAATTGTTTTAGAGGAGCATGCCCCCCTTTAAGACATGCATGTTAAAATATTTAAGAATTGTGTTACTTTGTCAACAGTTTACTTGCAGGTGGTTTTCAAACAGATTTGATATATATCATATATACTTCTGTCATATATGATAGAAATAAACATGACAAAATGTTAGCAACTGAAAAACCTTAGATATTTGTCTTTTTTAAATTGAAGTACAAGTGACACAGAACATTAGTTTCAGATATACAATATGATTCAGTAATTGTATATTTTTCAAAATGATAACCACGATAAGTTTAGATAACATCCATTACCATATAGTCACTAAATTTTTTCTTGTGATGAGTACTTTTAAGATTTACTCTCTTAGCAACTTTTAAATATGCAATACAGTATTACTAACTATAGTTGCCATGCTATATACATTACATTTCTATAACTTATTTTGTAACTGGAAGTTGTACCTTTTGACCCATCATCCATTTTGTTCACTCCGGACCTTGTCCTCTTTTTTTTTTTTTTTTTGTCCTCTTTTTAAAAACTTTTCTATAGGGTTGAAAGTTTCAAAATTAAAAGGTGGGAAAAGTAGTTTAAAAAAATCATTTTGTAAATCATCTCTGGAAGCCTTCCCTATGCCCATCTCCCCCTCTTTACCTTCAGAGATTAGGATCCTCTTTTGTGTCTAAATTATAGCACTTACAACCATAATTATCAATTTATATGTCTATGTCCATCACTTATGTCTGAGCTCCTTAAAAGTAACAACTCTGTTTTATTTACCTTTTTATTCTTAAACCACAAACAGGACCTAGCATCATGCACACCAAATGGCTATGAATGATGAAACAGAACTCTAAATCAGACCTCGTATATTGTTGAATGACCCCTTTCCCTCCCAAAACAGTAAAGTTATACTTCTCTTATGTCCTAGCCATAAGCATCACCTTAGTAATTACTTATTAGAATCGTGGCTAAGAACATTTCAACTTGAAAAATAACAAAAGGTGTGATATTAAGGTTTCCCTTATAATGTACATATAAATTAAAACTATTCAACAATCTTTCATAACATGGGTATATTATTCATTACGTTATGTACCTAACAAAATTTTTAAATACAGTACATATCATCATCATGATTTAAGAACAGAATAAAGTACATCTATTTATCTGGTCCCCCAAGACATAAACTTAGGAGGAATCTTAGCTACGCTTTCTCCTTTAACTACCACAATCACTCATTATGTCCCTTCCATTCCAAGTGCCAATTATCTTCAGAATAAGTCTCCACTTCTCTATTCTTACTGTCACATATTAATTTAGTATTATTCCCTTCATAAATATTACTGTAGTCTTTCTGTCCCCCCACCCCAGTCTTATACAGTTTATATCCATCCTCCACTGATGTCTAAAATATCACCACCATTCCTACCCATTACTTTTCAAAACCTTCAGGTAGGAACCAGATTTTACTAAATCTTCAAGTCTGATATCCAGAGCTGAGTGCTGGGCACACAGTTGACACTCAATAAAACACTGGGTAAATGGAACTATACTTTCTATTAATACTATTAGATAGTTCCAGAGTTATAGGTTACATTCCCTCCAGTCTTATTGTAACCTATAGCTCTGGAGCTACCTAATAGTATTAACAGACAGCTTAGGATTTTATGATTCTTATGTTGTGCTAATTACACTAAGCCTTCCAGTATAAAAAATTGGCATAAAACTATATAATTACACTACAATGTAGCAAGGCATGGCTTTAATACTTTAAGTTTTTATAAAATGGCTAAGATGAAATACTGCTTAAAGTTACAAAATTTCAGAAAAAGCTTTGGAGATCACTGAACATTATACCCTTGTTTGAAAACCAGCTCCATTATCACTACTATACAACAAAGAAGGTGAAGACTGTCTTACAAGAAAATATTTAACTTTTTCTAATAAAATTTCATGACCTCAAATCCTAAAATTTATATATATTTGCACTGAGCCTAGAAATAGGAATTGTTAAGTATTTGTTTTACTGTACTTTAAGTACTCTTCATAAAGATATCTAATAGAGTATAATGTTCCAACAAAATAATCTGAATACATTAAGACTAGATAATATGCTCTTGAGTAAAGGGGGTGACGTAACTCAAGTCACAACTAAACTTTTAAAAGTTCTAAGACATAAAGCCTCCTATCATCAGCCTGCAACGGTTCTAACTAACCAGCTTCCTGAACTGTTAACTAGGTTGTTTCTACCTATACTACTCCCTAGTAAACAATACTGTGTCTAGAACTGTAAAATAAAATACTTCACATTTCTCTGCTAATCTTGTAGGCCTACCCTTTCAAGAAGAGCAAACCACCCTCCACCAGGAACTTTTAATCTTACTATGACCTGATTCAAAATGCTGATTTCAATACTGTATTACTTGTTATCATTCAAATGTCTTCAAGCTGGCTTGTAACTGACGAATTTTTAACTTAACAGACTAAAAAAAAAAAAAAAACACACACACAAAAAAAACAAAAAGAAATCCACACCTGCTAATTTGTATCCAACAGCCTCAGAGACTCACCAAAAAGAAACGTAACAAACTCAGTAACTTGTTTTGTAGGAGCTCCCAATTCCTAACTCTAAGTAGGATAGAAAAAATCAAAACTCTTAACATGAAAAATACTAGTTTATCCTGTATGTTGGCAAATCGAACTCCAATAAAAAAATATACAAAAAAATACTAGTTTAAACAGTGTCTTTAAAAAATGTTTAAGAATGGTACAAGTTTTGGTTTATCAAGTTGAATTCTGATGATCATTTAGCATACAGATAAAGTGTCTCTCCTTTTAAAACTGTCTCATGCTATTTTAATGGCAAGGAAAGGAAAATGAAGAAGGTAAAAATAAAGTTGAAAGAAAAGACTGGCTCATGAGAGGGGCAGGACCATACTGAGAGCAAAATTTTAGGTAGAACACACAAAAAGATTCATCATGATAGTTCTGTATTTCTTTAAAAGTTTTACAGGGTACTTCATAATTACGACACTATTGGGTAGACAAAGATACAAAAATGGAAAAGTTGGTTAAATTCTTCATAAATAATCATATGAATTTCAGGATATTACTCTTTAATCTTAACGCCTTATCTTAGGAGAAAGATCCACTGAAGAACTCTGTATGACATACTATCCTTCCAATTATCACAGGTGAAGAATCTAAGACAATATATAACCTTTTGAATTACAACTTATTAAGCATCTTAAATTATTTAACAAGAACACCAATGAAAAAACGTGTTCATTCACACTGACAAATGGGAATCCATAATCTATTTTTGGTGGAAACTTTAAAGATTTTATTTATTTTTATACATTTTATTTATTTATTTGAGAGAGAGAGAGACAGATGGCAGGGGCAGAGAGAGAGGGAGATGTAGACTCCCTGTGAGCAGGGAGCCCAATATGGGGCTTGATCCCAGGACCCTGAGATCATGATCTGAGCTGAAGGCAGACACTCAGCTAACTAAGCCACCCAAAAGCCCCTAGACTTATTAATAAAGAATGTACTGAACATAGTATATTAGTAAAAGTTTAAGTGATAAGGTATAATACACCTAAGTATTATTTGCCAACACTTATAAATCCTCCACACTGTACATGTTACAATATATGCAAATTACAATGTATGTATACTCATAATAAATGGATGTGAAAATTAAAAAGCCATGATTGTTATAATCGCTGATATCTGGCATTTCTTGTAATAAATCCCTGATTTGTGTTTTAATTTTCAATTATAACTCTATACTGATAACTATGCAATTTTATTTAATCACCCCTTTTTAAAGCTTTAAACCCAAAATTAGTTTTTGAAAAGGGAAAAATAAAAAAAATCAAAGGATACCTGATTCATGTCTAATGCTTTTCTTCAATACATAGATGACTTTATAAAAGTATACACTTTATCTTCAACACTAAATGCACTGCCAGGATTGTGATTAATCATTTAAATAACCACAGCTGTGTTTACTTCAGTGTGCAGGCCTCCAGATGTGTACTGGTAAAAAAAAATTACCATATTTTAAGAAGTCAGTATTGGAAATAACCAATAACAGATGCCTAATACATAAGTTTCTAGGAATTCTAAATTATTTAAGACTTGGCCCCCAAATTTGGATTTGCCCACATATGCCAGAGAATTACATCTGTAACTGGCCTTAAATTTCACAAATCTGAACTATCAAAGATCCCACATACTTTAAGTAGCACCTTGATACTTAAGGATGGAAAAGGGCTTCCTCTCAACTTATTATCTGTGAAATTACTTACTTTCCCTACTCTTCAATACACATTCCAAAATTTCTTAAATGTATGATGTACACTACTTTGAAGAAAAATAAAGAAAAAATTCCACTTATACCATATAAGGTTGCAAATGCCCTATTTTATACCAATGTGGGGCATCAAATTTTCATTCATTCCTTAATAGTAAAGCAAATCCGCATATAAACAAAATAATCTTCGACAAAGTTTCTTCAAATAAAAAATGTGCCTCTATATGCAGAACATTATATGAAGAAAAGTATTTTAAAGAAAAGATTAGGGCAGCCCCGGTGGCGCAGCGGTTTGGCGCCGCCTGCAGCCCAGGGCGCGATCCTGGAGACCCTGGATCGAGTCCCACATCGGGCTCCCTGCATGGAGCCTGCTTCTCCCTCTGCCTGTGTCTCTGCCTCTCTCTCTCTCTCTGCATCTCTATGAATAAATAAAATCTTAAAAAAAAAAAGAAAGAAAGAAAAGATTAAAGTTTGAAAAAATTTTAATTGTACATGTCCCATCACAGGTAAGTGTAAAATAAAACAGTAATGGTTGCAATCATCATCATTATGCTCATGAATATGATAATAAAGCCACACCAGATCTAGCCATTTTGAGATCTATACGTGTTCCTGCTTCAACTATATAAAGTAGATTAAACCTTTTAAAAATGTAATTTCTATAGGTTACCATGATACAAAAACAACTAGACCCTACAGATGTCATGTCTATTCAGTGGCTAAAAATCAGTTCCTAGCATAGCATCATACTACCATATTTTCTCCAACAAGGCCCAAAAATTTCATCAAGGAACTTCAGACCAAACAACCAAAAGCAAGTCATAAATGATGTTACCATACTACTGGAGAGCTTTCAGTTATTTATGCTCAGCAGTCTGAAACAGAGGCTCAAAAAAACTTACATAACCATTTATAATTGTTCTTATATTTTAAAAGAAGAAAATTCAAACATGATTCCTTTCATCAATAATTTAAGAATACAAGTCTCTAGGAGAATGGTTCCACAATAAAGTCATGCTGACTTTCTCTTTGTTAGTGCTAAGTGTTTTTCTCTATACTTTTAGAAAATTCCCAAAAGCCATTAATCTCATCATTTGTAAGCCCTCATGCCCTACACTTGTCTCAATTCCCTCATTCTGATCCTCCAAATGACTGAGTTAAGATGGGAACCCCACCAACCTGTCTTCCACTAGACATTCAATAGACATTCAAGTGCAAAATCACAACCTATTTCTTCTTATTCCCAACAGTCCTTATCAAACTAGCTGCCAAAGTTTTGTTATTTTTGCATCACTCTCTTCACTTCTTTCCTAATAACAACCTTCCTCAGGCCCTTAGTCCGCAGCTAAGCTATTTCAACAATTTGCTAATCGGCTTCCCTGACTGTCTCTTTTCTACCTTTCCAAATTAATTCTGCTGGGTTGGTTTTTCCTAAACTACCTACTGCTTAAAGGAAACTCACACATACCAAACCAAAAAACTCCACTTCTCATGTATCAAAGGATAGACTCCAAACTGGACATTTGGCTTAAAGCTTTCCGATATTAAGCCCAAACTACCTGCACTTATAAACACTATTTCACAGCCAAATAAAAACACATTATTTTTTCACCTCCAAGAATCTATGCTTTTCTCTTTCTTTTGAAAACCCTTTTCTACGTTTCTATCTTTTTAAGGCTCTGTTCAAATGTTACTATCTCAGTTGTATACAACTGGAAATAATATCCCTTCTTTTTCCCCCTTTCTTTTCTTTTTTTTTTTTTTTTTTTAATTTTTTTTTTATTTATTTATGATAGTCATAGAGAGAGAGAGAGAGAGAGGCAGAGACACAGGAGGAGGGAGAAGCAGGCTCCATGCACCGGGAGCCCGACGTGGGATTCGATCCCGGGTCTCCAGGATCGCGCCCTGGGCCAAAGGCAGGCGCCAAACCGCTGCGCCACCCAGGGATCCCTTCCCCCTTTCTTTTCAACTGCTGTTACACCTTATTACCATTTGTCTAATTCCCAACCCTCCTTACCCCCGCCCACCACTGGAAAGAAACTCAATGAAATCTTACCCAGACGCCCAAAAGATAAGCAAAAACAAAGTTGCTCTGGTTTAATGGAGTGAAGAAGGAAGGGCTTGGAGCTCTACCTCCACAAGATAAACACCTTCAAAATACTAAAAAGCTCAAACTTACTGCGAAAATCACTATGCCCTGACTCTCTGGTATTTCTAAATTCAAAGACAAGTATCTACCTAAGGAGTAAAATCTGTCTCAGTGCAGCCTCTACTTAACTGTGACCTAGTAAATTACTGAAATTTTTGGAGTCCCAAGCATAAAATCTTCATAAGGCTACTATATGGATGAGACTATGTATCTAAAGCACTTATAGCTGATAAATGGCAGCTTACATCATTCTCTCTCCACCATTCAGTGCCAGATTTATAGGAAGCACTCAACAAATATATACTGAATGAATAAATCATTTATTATGCACTAATCACTTCACAGGTACTCGAGGGGGTAAAGAAAGTAAGAAGAAAAACATGTTCCAGAAAAAAGACAATACTATTTCTACCAAACATTACATACACAACACAGGAAAAAAATATACTTGGTGAATTTTTAATATTTCAGAAGAGTATAGTTTTTGAAACTTTGAAACTTTTATTTTCCTCTCAATGTTTTCAACAATTTATCACATCTTTCAGTGAGTAATGTTTAACAACAAACCAGTAATAATATTACATACTGAAGTCACAATTACTTACTGCTTGTTTATTCTATAGAATCAGTGAAACAGCTAATCCAAATAGTTTTTCAAAGTAATTTTTACTGTTTAATATCCTGGACTACACCTCTCACTATCCCCTCCCAAGCACCAGTATCCTGATTTAGGGCTTTTTCACTCCACTGTATTTCTTTATACTTCTTGTACATCTATCTCTGTGCATCCTTAAATAATATGTGCTGTTGTTTTGTGTATCTTTATATTTTATGTGAATAATACACTATTTTTAAAGCACTTCTGGGAAAAAAGTGACAGTATTATTTAAAAGTTTTTAATACTAGAAAAAAAATCAATTTTTAAATAATCAACAAACTTAACAACCTTAATTTTGGATATACCTAAAATTACAAATAAAATACTTGCCAGAAACTGAAATTCTAAGTATATACCAAATAACCAAAATCCAATTCCCTAAGAAGCTTAGAAAGAAGAAACTGGACTAATGTTTATTGAATACCACTTAATGCCAAA
This sequence comes from Vulpes vulpes, assembly GCF_048418805.1. Taxonomy (NCBI): domain Eukaryota; kingdom Metazoa; phylum Chordata; class Mammalia; order Carnivora; family Canidae; genus Vulpes; species Vulpes vulpes. Next base: position 86,908,913 of record NC_132786.1, read on the forward strand.
CTCTGTGCTATGCATTTTACATGTACTACTGGTATGAACTGAATGTGTCCCTCCCTCCACCACAAAATACTTATGATGAAGCTCTAACCCCCAATGTAATGGTATTCGGAGCTGGGGTCTTTGGAAGGTAATTAGAGTTGTATAAGGTCATGAGGGTAGAGTCCTCATGATGTGATTAGTGCCATTACAGGAAGAGACACCAAAGAGCTCACTCATTCTCTCTACACCTTATGGGGACATAATGAGAAGGCAGCAGTCTGCAAACCAGAGTTCTCACCAATAACTGAAGCAGCCAACACCTTGATCTTGAACTTCCCAGCCTCCAACTGTGAGAAAACAAATTTCCATTGTTAAGCCACTCACAGTCTACAGTATTCTGCTATGGCAATTCAAATATCTCAACACATTCATGTAAAACTTACATGACTCTATTATCTACAAATTACATATGAAGAAACTGAGGATTTAGCCTAAAATGGTAACAGTACAAGGAAAAACATAATGGTCAATCTCACTCAAATCAATCCCAAAATCATAATGATGACATTCCGTTCTTCATCCATCAGTTTCACAATGACTAAAAAGCTTAATATGAAGTATAGGTAACCTTATGAGAGAAGAAGTAAACTACAGATAGAAATTTTAATTGGTTTAACCCTTCTCGAAGGCAATTTAAAGCTATATGTCAAAATTAAAAATGCACCTAGTACCAGATGAGGTGTCAGGGCCCAAGCAAAGCCAAGAGGGCATTCCTATAGAAGCAGAGCATAGCATGACTGGTGTGTCAGACCTGAACAGGGTGAAGAAGTTATTCTGTGCTGAAGTAAGGAGAGGGTGGCCTGGCAAAGAATGTTGAAGCCCAAGTGACATAAAGAAGGCAACTACGGTGGAGGGGGTAACAAAGATTGGCTAGGGGGTAGGATGACCTAATAGACAATATATTTAAGACAATGAAAGTCAGGTTTCTCACTGTTGGGGAAGGGAGTTACAAATATGGAAAGGAAAAAAGCTAGAATGGACCCTGCGGTGCTGAACTGTGATTGGAGATACTGTGTGAACTCATGATTTTATAAACACACACATATAAATGCAAAAGAGTTTAAGTGTATACACACATTTGTATATTTCCTAGTTCCCTTTACTAAGAGGGTCCCCAAAGCAAATAGCACAACTGGAGTTAGGATCTTGCCTTCTGAATATCATTCTCCACTAAAAAAAAAGCTCCTTGGAGAAATAGCTGATTCCAGAATTAGAGAAGGGAAAGAACAAGATCAACTTATAATATCTTTTTGTGTCAGAATGCTTGGAAATGCACAAAGAATGACGACGATGTGTCAAAAGGTCACAGAAGACAGTATAAGGGGGCTCCCCATGTTCAAATATAGAACAACGAATGGAATACAACGAATGGAATATTGTTATTTCCATAGTTTCACAAAATGCCTATTAATTAAAAAGGGAAAATGAGTAATCTAATGTTGGAAAAGTCTCACAGACACTACCTTAATAAAGTGATCAAAGTGAACATCATTGTAATGGAACAAATGTGAATCATGTTCCACCTGACAGGATGCAATGAGAACACAGAATCACAACTATGATACTCTTGCCAAGGTGTAGAACCTAAATCTAATCATGTGAAAACAGGACAAATCCAAGTTGAGGAATATCCTGCAAAGTAACTGGCCTGTAAACTTCAAGAGTGTCAAAATTATGAAAGTCAAAGACAAACTGAGAACTGCTCTAGAATGAAAAATACTATAATATGGTCCTCTGTATTTTAAAAAAATATATAAACACACAATATATACATAAATTTTGGAAGGATACTAAAATAACCAATTAACAGTGGCGACCCCTGGAGTATGACAAATGTTTTGAGGGAAAGGCAGAGAGAAACAGTGCTTTTCCTTTTTACTTTATGCGCTTTTATAGGCTTAAATTTTTACTACAAGCAGTTACTTGTATAATTATCATATATATAATACAATAAAAGTATTTTAAAGAAATTAAGTAACTAACATGAATTGAAAAACTACAAGTTGATGAAAGATGAATTGTAAACCTAGGTCTGATCTTAGATTCACTGTGCTTTTTCCATCCCAGGGTTCAAAAACTTTCTTCTTGCATAGAATTACCATGAATGGACACTCAACAAGCACTCTGTCATTCATCGTATTTATCTTTATTTTTAGTAATACAACTTCTTCATTTCTTGTTACTACCATGTAACTAATTTAAATGTGATAGTGTTATTTACATGTCCATTATATTACATTTAATAATTGAAAATAGCAGAGCCCTTGTGGGCACTGGTTAACTGACTAGTACATTATTGACACAGTCAGTTTCAGTTATATCTACCTTTATATTTAAGATTCTAAGAAATCCTATTGATGGTTTAGTCCAGTTAGTATCCAATCATTGTAAATATTTCTCCGTGGCATTTTTCACAGAATGATTCTTCTTGTGCAGTACAGATCTATGCATAACAAGCATTTAAAATCCTTGGCTTTTACCCCTAAATCTTGGTCATCACTTCACATTTGCACCTGTCAGGTGAATATGACATTCAAAAATACCTCCCTGGATAAGAACCATTATAAATTGTCCTACTTTGTTAGGTGAGAGTACCTCAGTTATTCCAGAGGGAACCAGCAGTTTGTTTATTGTCTGTCTCAACAGACAGATTTCCATCAATAACAGTCTCTTCTGCAGCAATTTCTCAAGGAGGGTGGGAAGGTACATAGGTAGTACACTGCCTTTTATCAGATAATAAAGTAGCTTCACTGATCATAGAAAAATTATAGAATACTTAGTATAACAGAAATTTCTTATAAATACCATTACTTCTAGAGGCAAACTCAATTTCCTTTTAAATACTCTAAAGACTTTTTTCCCTACCAAAAAAACAAAAGCAAAAAGCAAAAAACAAACAAAAAACCCCATCTCAATTCTAGCACAGAAAGAATAAAAGAACCTAAAAGCCCACTTGTTCTTCCCATTTTTACTCTCACCCACTTCTAATTGTCAAAGGAAGGTGATTAATGAAAATATTTTAAATATCCTTTCAATATCTGTCTGATATGAAAAATTGTTTGACATTCCAAATAAATTATAAAGTATTTCAGTTTTAGACCCTGCTCTACTATTACCAACCTAGCTGGTGAGCTTGACAAGTTTTACCTTCAGATTTTAAGTTGCTTTCCAGTTCTAACCATGTCAAAGCCTCCACAATTATAATCAATCATATCCAGTATGTTGAATATCCTCCTCATAAAGCCTATTCTCAGTTTAAATACTCAAAAAAGCTGCAGAATGCATTTCACAAAGATCCTAAACATGATTTTTAAACACTTCTTAATGACCAGATTATACATCTATCAGTTAGAGTAACTGTGAGGAACTACCAATGTAACACAGATCCACAGACTAAATGATGACAAGTTTGTTTTTTTTTTTTTTTTAAAGAAGCATTTGTTCCTTTAGACATTCAGAGAATCACCCCCACCACCACCGTTATAGGTCACACTGAGTAACTATTCAGAAGAAACAAAGAAGGGGATCCCTGGGTGGCTCAGTGGTTTGGCGCCTGCCTTTGGTCCAGGGTGTGATCCTGGAGTCCGGGGATTGAGTCTCACATCGGGCTCCTGGCATGGAGCCTGCTTCTCCCTCTGCCTGTGTCTCTGCCTCTCGCTCTCTCTCTCTCTATCATGAATAAATAAATAAAATCTTAAAAAAAAAAAGAAAAGAAAAAAGAAGAAGAAACAAAGAAGCTCCAGGAAAGCACATTTTCATACAGAAATTCCCCCTCCTTAAAATGACTGGATGACATCCTTGCAAACAAGTTCTTATCTGGGATAAGATGTAGCAACAACACTCCCAAAAAAGATGGACAATCCATTAGTCAAACCAGGGATACAGAACTTCAGGAATGGCTTTCATGTAGCAGTCTCTTGTAACGGCATGCTACCCTAGACAATGGGTATCATCCACTTTCTGGAGCAGAGAGGCAACAAGGCCACTGAAAATCAGACCTCCTATAGATAGAAAAGGTGATTAGAGGTCATTTTAAGTTGTATCTGTTAGTGAGTTTGTCATTGGCACATTTACTGTAAGGACAATCTCAAGAGAATTTCCTAAGAAGGCAGAGAATTAGGAAAGTAATTCAGGGCATAATCATTGAACTGAAAACCCACATACAAAAAAATTCAAAATAGGCCATTTAGTTATTCTCCAACTTTAATGTGCATACAAATCTTTTAAGAATCTTGGTAAAGTCCAAACTAATTCAGAAGGTCTAGGTTGAGACACTGCATTTCTAATAAGCTGCCAGCTAATGCCAAAACTGCTGGTCCACGGATCACACTGAGCATCAGTGAGACTAAACTATGACTACCCAAAGGAAGAAATGTAGTTTCAAGAGAGAATAATTCAGTAATTCCTTGGTGATATTTTTCCAGGTTTTTTTTCTTTTAGTTTTGTTTTTTATAAGAGCAGTTTTTATTAGTAAATATTGATTGGTTTCACCTATTGGGCTAATTTTGTGCCCCGCAAAATCTCAATTCAAATTAACACAAAACGAAAACCTAAGTTATAAACCACAGAAGAAACACAGAAACCTGAACCAAACAATGGCGTTTTAATGTTATTTTTCATTCTAAATGGAAAAATTCCTAAATGAATTAGATTCTACACATTCAAACCTGAAGACAACAAATATTCTTTAGTGGTGAGTTACCAACAAGTGGTGAATTACTAATTCTAATAAATTGGTTCTGCTGTAAGAGGGCTTTGTCTTCAAAAAAGAAAAAAAAATTCTCAGGGCACCTGGGTGGCTCAGTTGGTTAATCCACCAACTCTTGATTTTGGCTCAGGTCATGATCTTAGGGTTGCTGAGCATGGAGCCTACTTAAGATTTTTCTCTCCCTCTTCTCCCCTCTAGAAAAATCCTCTGCTTTTCCTATTTAATGAGATTTTTTACTATATAACAAGACTGAACAGTCTGCTGCTCACAACATAAGCTTAGAGTAAGAACTACATATTCTGCAAAAACTGATGAAATGGAAGTTGCTGAGAAAAATCATGTGTATCATTAGGTACAGAATTATTTCTAGAGCTTTCTAAACAGTTCTCAACTACTTACTTTAAATACAGGTTCATTCATTCATCAAGCATTTATTAACCAGCTACTACATATGTGCCAGGCACTTCGATAAAGGTTAAAACTAGAGTTTATATTGGGGAGTCACAGAGACCTTTCAGATCCTGGCTTCACTACTTAATAGCAAGCTTTTTAAATCTAAGCATCGGTTTCCTGATGGCTGTGGTGACAGCCTATATAATGTAAATAAAGTGCCTAACATTGTACTTTGTATGTGATAAAGCTATTTGAAATATGAAGTTTGAGTAAAAAGTTGATCCTTCCCTCAATAAACCAGTTCTCTACTATACAGTTCAATGTTGGATTATGAACCAATTTAACAGTGAGGTAAAGAACATGTCTGGGGGTGCCTGGGTGCCTCAGTTAAGCATCTGCCTTCAGCTCAGGTCATGACTTCAGGGTCCTGGGATCCAGCCCCCGCCGGGCTCCCTGTTCCGCCGGGGGCCTGCTTTTCCTGCTCACTGCCGCCAGCTCATTTTCTCTCTCAAATAAAACAAATAAAATCGTTTAAAAAGAGAGAGGGAGAAAACACGTGTGGACAGATTAAACCCACTGAAATGTCCTCTGGGTTAGCTTATGAGTTTGTGTCCTAAGAACACTAATGTCTTCTGCCACTAAGCAAAATAAGAGAGTACACACCATAAGTAAAAAGAACAGATGCTCAAGCTATGTGGTTTTTATGCACAACAGGATCACCGGGGGGTACAACTTATGACAATGTTAGTGAAGCAGTAATTGCTCAACAACAGATTTGTACACCATTAACCACAATTCTCTTCCTACCACCTTCAGAAAGCCTACCCCATAGTAGCCTCTTCTTACAAGACAAATATTTATCCTGCACATTACAATTACCCAATAAAGCAAATTATTCTGGAAGCCTACCTGGCAACAACGATCTAAAAAATAAACAGAGGCAGTACATTATTTCTTAAAAAAAAAAAAGGTATCCATCATGGCTGGCCAGCTATGTGCCACTGGACAAGTTTCTTCATAGTTCCAAACGTCGATGTCTTTATCTGAAAAATGGTAATACCAGTACCTATTTGCTAGAACTGGAAAATGAATTAATACAAGCAAAGTACTTAGACAAGTAATCGCCCAATAAATGTTACTTATTTGCCATCAGTTACAATGAGAAAACGAAGCTCCTCTTGGTAACTATGAAACTAATAAAAATGTAGAGACGTTTTAGCGTCTTACAAATACTTAACTTTGTTAGTTTGAAGCGGTCAAAAATGAAAAACAAGGATAAGGTAATAACGTGTTATTTATTAACCACCAACACCGATCCTCCCATTCCACCTCACAGGCTTCATTTGTAAAGTCCTGAAAGTGAGCAACTCTGGCCTAACCAGATACAGCAATTCAGTTCTAGACGGCTTAGGGGCAGAGGAAGGCTGGCACACTACAAGAAAATAACGAAAAAAAGGGGGGGGGGGGGGAGGGGATTTATAGAGGCTAGAACCAGGCGGCGGGTAACCCAGCGGAAGAGTGAAAGGGCCCAGCGTGCTGGACGCGGGGCCAGAGGCCCAGGACGCCGTGGCTCCTCCCAATGAGGAAGCAGGAGGCACTCGGCCTCACTGAGGAGGCGCCCCGGGCACGCCGGGCCCCAGGCCTGCCGCAAGGAGGGTCGCGCGTGTGGAGCCTCGAGGACCGGCCGCAGGGGTCCAGGCTTCCCGCCGGCGCCGACTCCACCCCGGAGGCCTGAGTCACCGTCCGCGCGGCCCACAGGCCCCAGAGGCCCCAGAGGCCCCAGAGGCCGGGGCGCGGCCGGTTACCTTCGGCAGGGAACTCCTCGAACTCGTCGTCTTCCTCCAGGAGACCCAAATCTACCGGCTGCTTCTTCTCCGACATGGCGACGCTCCGCGCCAAAAGCCTGTCAGGCCGAGAGGAAAGTTGGAACTCTTGACTTTTCCTCGCCTGAGCCACCAGCGCCCCGGCTGCCTCCGAGGCCGGCACTTACCATAGAGACGCGGTAGGAGAGCAACGGGAGCAGCGCGGGGAACGCTGGGATGCTGGAGGTCCGCCCGGCGCTTCCTGCGGGTGTAGCAATCCGTCAGAGGTTAGAGGTGAAGCGTTTTGTGCCTTTATTCTTTTACCTGGACTCAATGAGTTGGCAAATTTGGCATCCGGGTAGGTTTCCCTTATTGGAAAAAACTCTTAGAGTGTAGAAAAATGGAACACCTTTACTTAGTTTAAATCTGAGGGATAAAATGCCTGCCAAAATTCCTGAAGGGCCTTTTAATGTAGAGTAGTCCCATCTTTAAAGATTTTATTATATTTATTTATTTGTTTGTTTGTTTGTTTATTTATTTATTATAGGCAGCAAGCCAGATTTTTTTTTGCAAGCCAGATTTTTAAAATAATTTGTGTACTCTTACCATTTATTATATGCTCACATTTAAAAAAATATACACATAATATTTGATATGCATATTTGTAGACATGGAAAGGAAGATAGCTAGATATTTAAAATATTCAAGACATATTCTAACGTATTAACAGTTACTGTCTCTGGGAAATGGAATTTTTCTTCTTACTTCAAGCTGCTTGCTGAATTATATCTCTACAATAAATATGAGTATTTGTAAATAAACAATCTTGTGAGTGTTGTGTACGTTTTAGAACATCAAATCTCTATACTACCACAATTAAAATAAAAATTTTAAAGATTTTAGCAACATAAACAATAGCAAGCCAGATTTTTTAAAAGACTTTATTTATTTATCATAGGCAGCAAGCCAGATTTTTTTTAAAGATTTTTATTTATTAGTCCCATCTTTAAATCAATTCTGTAAGCATGATATTAAATATCTCCACATCACAGAAAATTCAGGTTCACAAAGAAATAACCAAAATCAGTCAAGTAGTGCTAGACAATCCAAATGCAGGTTTGTTTACCTGAGGTGACTCTCCAAACTTCAACCATTATTCGTTGTTCCTGCAGCTTGTAATTACGCAGTGGTGAATACCCTGTTAAACAGTGTGTTTCTGTGTGTGTAATAACGAGTTTACAAGTTATTATAAAGTCACACTATGTAAAACCCGATGTACTTCGCATGTAATGGTGTTCAAATATATCATTTTGAATTTTTCAGATATTATTAAATATCATTTTTAATGTGGATGTGAACTTATAAAACTGTCGCACGTGTATGTAATATTATAGATGGATATTATGTAATATAACATATAATTGGGCGTTATAAATTTTGATACATGTTTATCTATTCAAATCCTATTCCTTCATTCAATAACATTAGTTACAGTATCTGTTCATACCACCCATGAGGCGCTGTATTGGAGATCAAGCATGTATGCACGAAGTCCTTCTCTTCCAGGAGTTCAGATTCCACTCAGAGACATGTAATCAGATAAATCACATTGGTACATAGTAATACACTTGAATTTCTATTTTAAAAGGAAATTATCTGAGAAATGAACACAGTGTATGTGTGTAAAGAGAATAGAGCAAGTAAATATAGCACACATTTGGACCAGAATTTGGGAACCTCAATTAGATAAAAACTTTAGAAAATAATGATATGGCCCTTATAATACTTAGAGAGAAGCATTGAAATCAAAACTATGCCTTTACCTACATATCATATCTGCAATTGGTTGATTATATTTAACTTCACAAGAAGTCAAGCTAGCAGCAGATTTTACAGTTGATGATTCAGTTTGTCTCTAGCAAATCTTTTTTTCCCTCTATATCCCATTTGGGATCTATATAGTTTTAGTTATGACACAAATACCTGAATCCTTAAGTTTGCTGTAGAGTGACCATTCAATAAGTAGGCAGAATGGATTCTACAAGATTGACCTTTCTGTATCTGTCTCTATCCGGGAAGAAATGGTAAGGGACTGCTAAATGGCTAATATCTGGAGGAAGGACTGATTTCAAAGTCACTCATTTTAACCTCAGGAAGGTACAGCTAATTAGCCAGCCATGAAGAACTGAGAAGACAGGTCCACACATCAAGTCTCTAGGATGTCCTTTCAGGGTGTGTAAAAAGCTTTGGCTCCACAGTCACTCTACTTGACTCTGCTACTTACCAGCTGAGGGGCCCTAGAAAATTACTTTCCCTCTTGGGCCTCAGTTTACTCATCTCTGAAGTAGGAGTAATCAGTTACCTTCTCCACAAAGCTGTTGGAAGGATTAAATGAATTAAATGAACTATTTCATATAAAACACTCAGAAGGATGCCTGGCATATGGTGAATAGGCAATAAATAGTTTGAAGTAGAAAGAGAATGATAATGTTGATTCATACTCTCTAGCAATTCATAGAACTCCTTGAGGTTAGAGAAAATAATTAATTCCAACAGCATCCATATTTGTCGTCAAGAAGTACTCAATGGCGGGGGGGTGGGGGGCACCTGGGTGGCTCAGATAGTTAAGCATCTGCCTTCAGCTCAGGTTGCGATCTCCCCATCCTAGGATCAAGCCCCACCCCAGGCTCCTGGCTCAGCAGGGAGTTTGCTTCTCCCTCTCCCTCTCCCTCTGCCTCTCCTCCTGCTCTTGCTCTATCTCTTTGTCTCAAATGAATAAATGAAAAAAAATCTTTAAAAATAAAAAGAAGTACTGAATGTTTGCTGTGCCATATCTTTCTAACCTCCAGAACACAACCATTTGCTGGAGCTTCTCTCTGAGTCTCCAAAGGACGGGTGCTAGATGAAATTAAATCTGTAAGCACACCTTCAGGACCCTCCCCTCCCTACCAGGACACAACATTTAGGCAGTTACCAACATCATCATCAAAATTTCACATATATTGTGATAAATGTAGGTGTAACTCTGTTAGGAGAAAATGGAAATTTAAAAGGGTGAGGAAAACTAAACCATATGCAATTTGCAGCAATGGAAATAGAGCAGGGGAAATATAGAAAGGATGAGATTTAGAAAGTCAACTTTGGGATATCTTTTATAGAACATCTTCTATTTCATATAAATACATAGTCCATGTTCAAATTTTCATTATTTCTGGGCCTTTAAAATTTATTCTTTCTCCCCTAAAAAAGATCTTGAAGGTCTTTAAGAAAAGTCTGTGAGATCAGACTCTGAACACCTGCAGCTAGCTCTAAATCCTGCTGTGATCTATTTTTTTAAAAATGTATTGTGGTAAGAGCGCTTAATATACCTACCCTCTTACATTTTTTAATGCATTATATTGTTAACTAAAGGCATGATGCTGTACTGCAGATCTCTAAAACTTACCCATTTTGTATAACTAAAACTCTATACCCATCGAACAGCAATTTTCCATTTCCCTCTTCTCCCAGCCCCTGGCAATCACCATTTTATTTTCTGGTTTTATGAATTTGAGTATTGTAGATGTCATATAAGTGGAATCATGCAATATTTGTTCTTCTGTGACTGGCTTATCTTATTTATCATAATGTCCTCCAGGTTCATCCATGTTGTTGAATATGGCAGAGTTTCCCTTTTTTTTTAAGGCTGAGTAATATTCCATCCTTTTATCAGTCAATGGAAATTTAGGTTATTTTTGTATCTTGGCTGTTGTGAACAATGCTGCAATAAACATGGGAGTGCAGATATTTTTTTGAGATCCTGATTTTAGTTCTTTTGAATAAATTCCCAGAAGGGGAAATTCTAGATCATTTAGTAGTTCTATTTGGAATTTTTGGAGAAATCTATATACTATTTTCTATAGTAGGTACACCATTTTACATTCCCCAAAACAGTATTTAAGGGTTATAGTTTCTGCACATCCTTGTCAATACATGTTACCTTTTTATTAATATTATTATTATTCCTACTATTATAGGCCTCCTGACAGGTAGATATGAGGTGGTGATATCTCATTGTGGTTTTTATTTGCATTTCCTTGATGATTCATAATGTTGAGTATTTTTTCACATACCTACTGGTCATTGGTATGTTTTATTTGGAGAAATATCTATTGAAGTCCTTTGCCCTTTTTGAAAGAGAGTGTGTACACTCATGAGTTTGGGGGAGGGACGGAGGAGAGAATCTTAAGCAGGATCCACACCTAGTGTAAAGCCCCCATTGTGGGGAGCTCAGTTTCAAGACCCTCAGATCATGACCTGAGCCAAAATCAAGAGTCAGAGGCTTAACTGCCTGAGCCACCCAGGCACCCCTCCCCCTTTGCCCATGTTTTAGTTGGGTTATTTGGTTTTTTACTATTGAATTGTAGAAGTTACATGTATATTTTGGAGATTAACTCCTTATTAGTTACATATAATTTGCACATATTTTCTCCCATTCTGTAAGTTGTCTTTTCACTCTGCGGATTAATTTTTTTTGCTGTGCAGCATTTTTTAGTTTGATATAGTCCCACTTGTCTATTTTTGCTTTTATGGGTTGTGCTTTTGGTGTCATATGCAAGAAATTACTGCCTAGACCAATGTCATGAAGCTCTTGCCTGTTTTCTTCTAGGAGTTTTGCAACTTCAGGTGTTACATTTAAATCTTCCATATTAAGTTGATTTTGGGGTATGATGTATGTTTGCCTTGTGGGGATAAAAACAAAATGAAATATAAACATTTTCTTCTAAAGACATAAAACTTGAAAATATGTCATTCTTGAAATAAAGGGATATTTTTCTTTCTCTTTTCTCAAAATTATCTAACATTGTTTATGGATTTTGCTCTAAACCACATGATGTGCAGATGCCAATTGCAAACACAGTCCGTCCCCTCTTAGAGTTTACATCCTAGTGTGTTTTTTAGCTTCCATCAGTCTACCTGGAATAAAGCTATAATTTGCTTGGAGCAAATAGTTGAGACTGGCTTTGTTTCTAAACTTTAATATGCATTCAACCCTGGTGATCTTGTTAAAATGCAGCTTCTGAATCAGGTAATCTACCTAGGGCCTGAAATTCTACATTTTTAATAAGCTTTCATATTGCTGATCTAGGTTACATTTTAAGAAGCAAAACTTTAGATGAAATGGAAAACAAAATACCTGACTTTCTGAACATAGATCAAATTAACAATACTGTATGACTAGTCTATAACTTGTAACTCCCTTAACAGTGTAGGGTAGAAAAGACTTTCCCTATGTTCTCCTCAGTTCAATAACTGGGTCTATAAAATAAATTGACAACAGGCAGATTAACAGGAAAAGGGAAACGAAGTTATTAATTTCTAATATCATGCCCACCAGGACATCGCAGGGAAAAAAAAGTAAATGCCAAAGAAAGTGGTGAGATTTTGAGAGCTTATATGCCATCTTTAACAGAGGAAGGAGGGCATATAGGCAATTTAGGAGAGAGTAAATTATTTTAGGAAAGATGAATGGGCCGTTAGAAGAATAGGTGGAAGATAAGATAGGATAAGTTTTGACAAAGTTTGTCTGGGTGTGGAGTTGACTTCTAGACCCCTCCCAGTGGGAGGAGCCAATCCCAGGAAGGGGATTTAAAGACCATTGAATTCCTTTTGAAGGCTCAGTCTTTAGGCAGAAATGGGAAGTTCAGAGAAAGCCTCTCTTGTATCTGTTGTTTTTCAAGTGCTTTCACCTCAAAATAATCACTATGCCAAAGTGGCATGTTTTGGGATGGCGTGTCCAGAACTCCTTCATCAATTAGGCAAAATTAAAATGCTTCCTTCCTGCTATTGGAATTTGACCTCTGAAATGCCCTTGCTTCTTAAACTTTAGGAGGCTTATCTCTTACAGGCATGTATATCTGTGAACAAGGCACACTACCATGTTCATTAACATTATGAGTACTCTATATCCAATGATTGGTTCTGGACTTTGGAAAGAATTACAATCCCAATAAAAGGAGATTTCTTGGTTCTTTTAATATGACAAATGCTTGCATAAATAAAAATGTGAAAAATTATAGTTGTAAAATAACTCTAAAATATCTAAATCTCATTGTAGAACAATTAATAATGAATAAAGAAATGGTTATATAAAATCCAAAGACTAGTAATAATAAGTACTTAATCTACCACAAAGGAAAAGCTCAGCCAAAATACCCATCTTGCACCAAAATACATGTTCAAAAATCGATATTTGCATGCCCAAGACTTGTTTGAAAAGGCGATTATGGTCTCACAAGTAAATCATAAGAATTTTAAAAATTTTGTAAATGCTGTATTTATATGACAGACAAGAACCACTCTGAAGGAATCATTATGGTTTGGGAAATGATATGCAATTTCAAAATCATCTAAATCATTTCAATTGCCTGTATTTACATTTATATAATGGGTATTTATAATGGTGATTATTTTAGAACTTACCTTGTTTTCCAGGATCTCACATTGGTTTCTATGGGAACAAGAATGGCTTTGAAGAGGAGCATTTTAAGAACTCTTTTTACATTCAGTGACTGCTAACTGAACTGCAAATTCTGTTTGTTAACGTTTTTAACTCTTAAATTTTAACACAGAAATAAAAGTTGGGCATTCTAGCTTCATAAATCATTTTAAATAGTAAAAACTATTTTTATGAAACATCTGGCACATTGAAACATTAGAAAATAAAATAACTAGCTTTAGGAGCTAATAATCTGTTAATTCATTAGTGATTAATCCACACTAGCTATGTGCTTGCTCTTGGAAAATTGTGTAAAGAAAACATCATCTGATATATTGTTTCAATACATTTTCTCTGCTCTTGATGTGTGTATATATGTTTTCTTACTTTTGTAAAAATCCCTTTAAAAAGCAGTATAAAATGTTCTGCATTTAAAGTTTCCCCCTGCCAATGCCTCACCCATCCTGTGCTATTATTTACCCTGGTACAATGTTATACCTTTACCGTGTTCTCACACCAGCTGGAACTTATTTTTAGTATTTTTTGAAACAAGCTCATAAGTCTTCAAGTTTCATTTTTTTCTTTTTCTTGGAATAGATTTTTAGATCATAAAAAGCCCAAGGTGTAACTTATGTATTACATTTGTGCAGTTTACTATATTTAATATTTCCTCACATTTCATGTTTTCCCATAAACTTTATTTTTTTAATTCCCTGGAGAAATGATATTTCAGTATATTTTTATTTAATCCCTCTCAAAGTAATTAAAACCCACTAAAAATAAGAGAAGCTTATTTCAGAAAAGAGTGCTAAAACTAAATTTTCGTAATGCCCAAACTATAAAAGATGCCGGTTGAAAGCACATGGCATCCCATAACCAGCTTATGTAATAGCTACTCCAGTTATTGCTGACATATAATCTGTGTCTTAAATCCAAAAAGTGCAGGTTGATGGCAGAGTGCCAGGCAGGGTGGAATAAGCGAGTGTTTTTTACCTTCTTGGATTGGTGGATTTCTGCTGTTCAGTGTTGCCCTAGACTTGGTCAGGATTGCTAGAGACTAGAAACAGTTTGAGAAGTCAAGCTGCTGGCATTGTGTGATCAAGAGACTATCCTGTAAGGTACTGACTTGGTATAAACTCCAAGAAATTGTTTTTTTTTTCTTTCATAATATTATTTTTCATTCAGATTTGATTTTATGAAATAAATTAGAGATTATTACACTTTTAAAAAAGGGAAGATAAATAAGTGGGAAACATGTAACCAGATGTTTTGGGAAAATGATTAATTGATTGACTCTTCTGTTTTTTAAAAGTTGATTTTCAAGTGAAGCTGAAAGCAAGCTGAAAAGTAAAAGCAAGTATTATGTTAATCTTCAGAAGAGAACTATATATAAAGTGAGGAAAATGGTCATTAGGGGTACTCAAAATAGGGTCCATGGATCAGTGCCTATCTGGGAAAAGATAAATACAAACAGTGACTCTTAAAGCACTTTGACATTGCCATTTCATCCAATCCTGTGATTTTATATCTTACAAAAATCAGCCCCTGGCATTTGGGAATTTTTAAAATTTAGTACAATTAGTTTGAGTTGCACTGATTCAGCATAAGTTATTATAAACCAGAAAAAAAAAGTGCCATTTGAACTTCATGTTATTGAAAATAATTTATCCTATGTGATTCTGTCTGAAAGCTAGGAAGTGAAAGTTTTTTTATCTCTGAAAGATCTCTTTCTAGTCCTAAAATAACATCTTTATTTTCATAAGATTATAGCAAAGGAGGCTGAAGCCGATATTTTCTCCTTTTGCAGATATAAAAACAAAAGTACCAAGGACTTAAGTGAGATGTCTGGTATTACACAATTACTATCAAAATTTTAAAGTCAAGGTAAGAAGAGCATTGTACAGAACTTGTTTAATATTCTAATGAATATAATAAAAACAGCCTAGCTTGATTATGGCAGCAAATATGATATATTTGCAATTTCATATAGTAGATGGCAGTGCTTTGTCTTAAGATTTCAGAAGGAAAAGCGTTGTCTTACAGCCATTCAATGGATTACTAGTGAAACTACACAATACTAAAAATCAAGGTGAGGGGTTTGAAAGAATTCACTAAGCAAAACCAAAATTGAAGAGAATAAAGAAAGGTAGGAACACATGTATAGTTTGGCTAAAGAACTGTTAAGAGAAGAAATATCAGTCCACACTTCTTGAAAGATGTAAAATCCCATAAAAGTCTTGCTACCTTGGACTACAAATAGAAATCAAATGAAAATATAAAAGGGAGAGTTTAGAGCTACACTGGGAATTTGTGTTAGTTGCTGAGAGTATTAAGTTAGTTGAGTGGGCGCCTAAAGGAATCTCTGAGGACATTTAAAACCTCATTGAACAAAGCCGTGGACATTGTATTATGGAGAGCAAGACTTCAATGGCAAGGGGGATGGACTGGATCAACCATGAGGTCTTTTCCAGCTCTAATTTCTCGTATTCCATAGCTCTGTGAAGAATAGTTGCTAAATTGCTTGATCAACCCAGACAAACAAAACTCACACAAGAATAAAATCCCAGACAAAACAATAAAGTTAGCCAAAATTGAAACACGCCCCTCCAAAAAAGAAAAACAAAAACCCTAAATCTTGCATCATATACCAAAGACAATAAATTCAGATTCTGGCAACCTGCCCAGAGAAATGAATTCCAGAGACAGGACCCTTCAGTGAGCAAACCCAACCAAAAGGTTGGGAGAGTTCAACTTCTCAGTTAGGCTTGCAAAAACTCCCAGCTGATCTTAATACTAAAGCAGGCTTAAAAAGTGAAAAGAGAAAGAAATCTATTAAAGAATCTGGTCTCTGAGTGAACTATTCATTCAACAAGGATTTATGGAGTGCCTGCTATACACCAGCCACTACTCTAGGATAGGGTACTTCAGTGAACAAAACAGACAAGACCTCTATTATTGTGATACTCACATTCTACTATGAGGAGCAATAAACAGCACGGGATGATATAAGCTAAGGGGTGGTAAGTGCTAAGTGGGGTAAAAAGCAGGGGGTGGAATCTGGGCAAGTGACTATTTAATAGTGCAACCAGGGAAGAACTCAAGGAGGAGAGACACCTGAGCAAGACTGGAAGTGAAAGGAGGTAGCCAGGTGGATTTGGGGAAAGAACATTCAGCATATAGCAGGAAGGTTGGAGCAAATCTGGTGTGTCTGAGGAAGAGGAGGGAGACTAGTGTGGTTGGAGAGGAATGAGCATAAGGAAAAGTATGGAGTGAGTCAAGGAAGCCTTCTAGGTTGTCATTAGGATCTTGTCTTTTACTCCATTTGAGTTAACTACCCACATTTTGCATCTAGGATTCTAGAAACTCAGTGAGAAACTAATTTATGCCAGGTAGCAACTTTCCTGGGAAACCACTCCACCCACATGTCAACAGTGTTTCTGCAGATTACTTCAGTCTATAAGCTTTACTCATGTCAGCATTATCCAGGGATGTGGGCCCTTAATGTAAAAATATGTCCTATAGTTACTGCTACTGAGAATGAGGAAGACTCATCAGCATTGAAATTTTGGATATTTGCTTGCATTTATTCTTAGATCGGCAATAAAAAATCCAAACAAAATTGTATTTGTGATCTTTGTATTATATTCACACATATATGAAATATGTCTTCTGTCACAGAAAATAAAATCCTGATATCAGCAATTCTATTATGGGCTCATGCTCTTGAAACTTAGTCTTTATTAGGGGCTTGAATTGGCTCATGCTGTTGAAACTTAGTCTTTATTAGGGGCTTGATGAATATTTAAATGTAAGGAGAAACATTAAGAAATCGGTTTAGAAAAAAATGGGTCTGTTTATGAGAAGTAGAGACATTATGAAAGGAATTATTAAACGTTTTCAGATATTTGAAAAAAATTGTAATAAAATTAAAAATTAAGCTAGAAAAGCCCTCTCACTGTTCATTCATTAATTGAAAAAATTGTGCTGAGTTCCTGCTGTGTGCCTGGCAAGTTTTCTAGACCCTATGGATACAAAAGAGTACAATTACAATACAGGAAAGCCCGCAGTCTACTATGTTACTCCATTAAGATTCTTCTCAGGCAGTTCACCAGGTCATCCTTGTGTAACAATCTGCAATTGAGAACATATGTTGGAGGCTCATCTGCAACCCAGTATCACCTTTTTTTTTTATATATATTTTATTTATTTACTCATGAGAGACACATAGAGAGAGAGAGAGAGAGGCAGAGGGAGAAGCAGGCTCCATGCAGGGACCCCGACGTGGGACTCCATCCCTGAGTCTCCGGGATCACACCCTGGACTGAAGGTGGCGCTAAACCGCTGAGCCACCGGGGCTGCCCCCCAGTATCACCTTTTAAGGTGGGATATGTCAGGAAAGGATGCTTCATGACTTGTCCCCATCTGGTCATTCCCTTAGGAACTTTAGATAAGGAAAAGAGCACAGCATTTGAGTAAGACCTTTGTTGTCCAAGAGACCAGCCACCAGCCACGGGTGACTACTGGCAATTGATATATGGCTAGTCCAAATCGAGATGTGTTCTAAATATAAAATACACTGGATTTTGATGGCCCAGTTTGAAAAAGAGAATGCAAACTAAACATTTTTTATGTTGATGATGTGTTGAAATGCTAATATTTTTAACACATTGGATTAAATAAAATCTTTTATTTATTTTTACTTTTTATATGTGGCTACTAGAAAATTTAAACTTCTATCTGTGGCTCGATTTCTCCAAGTGGGGGAATCTATATTTGTTCCCTGTATCAGCTCAGAACTATTGCATAAAAATAGCTGATTCTTATTGAGTACTCAGCTCATTGAGTGACAAACTCTATTCCAAGCAAATTAGTTGTATTAAAACATTTAATCCTCATAATAACTCTATGAGGAATGATTTCTCTGGATGAATAATTTGAAGTACCAAAAGGTCAAGAAACTTACCAAAGACTACATATCTAGTGACCAGGGGAGCAGTAAAGCTTTAAAGCTGTAACTAACCCAGTGACTCTCACACCTGAGTGTTCCTCGAAATCACCTGCAGAACTTGTTAAAACACAGAATACTGAGCTCTCTCTCCAGAAGCCCTGACTCTTTTGATCTGAGGTTTAACCTAAGAATGTTCATACCTAACAAGTTTCCAGGTGAAGCTGATGCTACTGATTTGCAAACCACATTTTGAGAACCATTAGCCTAATTCAATGCACTTCTACCACCAACCCCCAATGTCAATAAAGTCCTCAGCCTTTTTGAACCATAGTTTCTTTATCTTAAACTGTGGATATTTCACATACCTACTTCACAAATCAGAAAATTTGCCATTTTGAAGAGTATAACTCCAGAGTTTTAGTATATGTATAGTTCTGCAACAATCATTGCTATCTAATTCCAAAATATTTCCATCACTCTGAAAAGGAAACCCAATACCTGTTAGCACTTATTCTGTTTTTCCTCTCCCCCAGGCCCTGGCAATCACTAATCGACTTTCCTTCTCTATGTATTTGCCTACTCTGGACATTTCATGCAAATGAAGTCATATAATATATGGTCTTTTGTGTCTGATTTCTTCCCCTACCAAAATGATTTCAAGGTTTATCCATGTTATAACATGAATCAGTACTTCATTTTATGGTCAAATAATATAAAACCGTATGGATGCACCAGATTTTGTTTATCCATTCATTCATCAATTGATGCACATTTGGGTTGTTCTACTTTTTGGCTATTAGAATTTGTGTGTATTTGTTTTTATTTTTTCATATGTTATAACTAGGAGTGGATCAAGTAGGGGTAGAATTGCTGACTCATATGGTAATTCTATATCTAACTTTTTGGAAGAACTATCAAAACAAACTTTGGTTCCAAAGCATTGTACCCTTTTACATTACCACTGGCAATGTGTGAGGGCTCCATTTTTTCCATGACCTTGCCAATACTTGCCATTGCCTGTCATTTTGATTATAGCCATCCTAGGTGTGAAGTAGTGTCTCATTATGGCTTTGTTTTGCATTTTTCTAATGACTAATGATGTTGTTCATTTTTTCAAGTGCTTATTGGACATTTGTCTATCTTCTTTGGAGAAATGTCTATTCAGTCCTTTGCCCATTTTTAAATTGGGTTGTCTTTTTATTGTTGTGGTATAAGAATTCTGTATGTATTCTAGGTACATGTTCCTTATTAGATATATATGATTTACAGTTTCTTCCATGTGGGTTGTCTTTTCACTTTCTGTGATGGTGTCCATTGAAGCAAAAAGTTTTTAACCTTGTAATTTATATATTTTAAAAGTAGAAACTATATATATTTAAGTGTACAACTTGATGATTTGGTATACATATACACTGTGAAATGATTACTACAATTAAACTGAATAATATATCATTTCCTCACATAGTTACCATTAAAAAGTCTTTAATCTTGATGAAATCCAATTTATTTGTTTTTTTATCACTTGTGCTTTTAGGTCACATCTAGAAACCATTGCTTAATCCAAGGTCATGAAAGATTTAGGTCAATGATCCATTTTCAGTTATTTTTGTATATGGTGTGAAAAAAGGGCCCAATTTTATCCTTTTCCATATAGATATCTAGTTATCCCAGCACCATTTGTTGATCATAGGATCCTTTTAAATTTTAGTTAAAAATACTTCAAAGGTTGCATTAAGTATTTTTATTAATATTAATTACAATACTATTTTTCCTCTCTGGGTGCTTCCCTACTATCTTATCAAAACTTTGTAAACACTGTATTTAGAACAAAACAAATGTCCTCTGAGTTAAAATTTCAAGTCAGTAATGACTGACCATAAGATAGGCTTGTTCAATTGGACTCCTTCATTCACTCTTATGTATTAAAGTACCCACATCCCTACCATTATGTCAACCTATATTAATTCTCCTATTCACACATATAGGATGAGAAACAAAGGAATGTTTTCCTATATGATTCCCCTTTGTGATTTTATAATAGCATTTCACTCTTGTTTGTGCTTATAGTACTTATTTAACTGATTACAAATTTGAAATATGGTGAGTTACTGCTATATGCAATTGTAATAATTAGATGTACAAAATAGACCTAAATAAGATGAATGCTAGGGAAAAAAATTTAGAAAGGAGAAAAAAAAGGCAAGTCCAATTGTGAGACTGACAGCAATTGATATACATAGATACTTCTTGTCCATAGGAAGTCAGCTAAATGAAACATAAAACACATTGTCCAAAAGTCATAAGCGGTTTGCAGTGAGGGTGAAGATACAGAATTATAAAGGTGTGGGTGCATGTGGCACCCAGAAAAATGAAAATTATAAAGTAAGAATTTTTTGGCGTGTCCGTAAACTAAGGGCTCTCAGATGAGTGACAGGAATATTTAGGCTCCTGGGCAGATAGAAGTCCGTGGTGCCATAATTGTAAGGGGAGGTTTCATCAAGCTCTTTTAGCTTGAAAACATTTCTCTTTGCTTTGTTCCTTGCCTCCATAATCTTAAGCCTATGTCTGTTTTTGGTTCATTTCTGAGGCCAATATCTGGAGAAAAAAAATGTCTTAGTGTAAATACTTTGCATTATAAATTAATAAAGATTTCTAGTGACTTTATGGAACATAAGCCAAACTGTTAGATGAGGTTCTGGATCTATGGACTGAGGAAAAAAATCCTAGACTAGCATTGAGTCCAAGTAACATTGCTGAGTAGAATATGATAAAGTAATGTAAGTATCTCAGTATGTTTAAGGGAAGAGTAATTCTTTAAATACCTATTTCTATGAAAAATGCCCACTGAATTTGGTAACATTCAGCTGAAAGTTCTTGGAAAAGAAACATTACCCCCAAATAAGAATCCAATTAACATTTTTCCTTATTGTATCTTGTGAACTTCACTCTTATCAACAAGAACTAAAAACCAAAGGGTGTTATCTCACAACTTCAGACTAGGGACTATGACTGGAAGACTTTGCTATAATAGTTTTTACAACTTCCTCCATGCTTATTACATTCCTTTCTGGTGTCCTCATTCCTGTATAGTACTTAAATCTATAAAGCAGAAATGGTGTGCATGTCCATACACTTAAGAAGAAAGTACTAGAGAGTACATGATCCACTCATAGCCAATCTTGGAGATGAGAAGAAACAGGGATCTATAGGGATAGATGCAGTGGCATAGTATCAAACAGAAAAGGAATGCAAGCTATGGAATTCAAGTCTTACAACTTTAAAGTCATGTAGTGATTTATGTTTCATAAAATTCTTGTCAGTAGCTACCATGAGTCATAAGCTTTAATCACCCTGAGTTCCAGGGACCTACATGAGTGAAGAAAAGGAGCAGTTGGAAATTACCTTAGGCCAGAGACTGGACCCAGCAGGTTCCACAGAAGAATAGCCTGCCTGTCTCCTGTTGGTCCTACCAGGTGAGATTCTCTTGAATTAGGCAATGATAGCACAAACCATAAGAACAACAGACACCACAGAAGTGATGACCATACCCCACCCTGGCTGCCTAGTTTCTAGTATAGACCTAATCAGGTCTCTTTTCAGAACCTGCAGTCACCTTTTCTGTCTTGTGACTTCTGATTACATGTGGGTTGTTTCTACACTCACACCTGTGACTAAATTGAATAGCTGATTGCCTCACTCTGTTTCACATTACCTGACAAGATCAAGGAATAGTGTGTCAACTCCAAGGGTTCAGGGATGGTGAGCAGAGGCGAAGCAAGCACAGATAGTGAAGGACAACATCTTGGATCTTATTTTTAGGATATTAGAAAAGCAAACTGTAGTTAGCTTAATTCTGAATTCTGGGGCTCATTCCAAGCAAAGTAAAATTCCCTACATCCTGGGCAGAGCAAGTCTGTACATGTGGTGGCCTTGATGTCTTCTCCCTAGGCAATCACTTCTCTTACCTTAGAACAGCACAGTCAGGTTGCCAAGGACTTTTCCCCTCACATCGAGGGGCTGATTCATGAAACAGTGACTTGCTGGGTTATACCGTGTCCTGGATTTAAAAAACTGAGCGGGAACCAGGGTGTGGACTGTCTATGCAATTCTGTCCCCAGCCTGTGTCAACATGTCTTGGTATTTAAGCAAAGTTTAAGTGCATGCTGATTTGTGTGAAGAAAATTCAACAAAGGAATAAAATCATAGGCATCATCATTGACAGGAAAGTCAAATATTCTGATTACTTGGTGAAATGGATGAAAATTGATTTGAAAAAGCTCTGATACTGTAACATTAGCCGTAAAGTAATTCTTTTTATAAACTATTTCATTTCATTAAACTTCATAAGCCTCCCATGAGGTAAAAGTGTATCTATTTTACAAACAAAAATGACTTTTTAAAGATCATAATCAATCAATAATGAAGCTAAAGAAAAATAGCTCTGGATTTCTTAATCTCTGTTCATTATGGCAGGATGGGAAAAGAAACTTATTACACTTCCATGATAAACACATTTCCTGTGAATCTTTTAAAATGCTGTTATTTTCTGTGTGCTTGTGATATAAAAACAAAACAAGAACTGGAGAAGGTGAATGTACATTTTAAGGAATTTATTCAAAGCAAAATCCTATTTACATTCTCTTTCATTTTATTTTTCTAATAAACTTTATTTTTTTAAAACTTTATTTTTTAGAACAGTTTTACATTTATAGAAAAACTATAAGGAGAGAATGGAGATTTTCATATAATCCACAACTAGTTTGCCCTGTCATTAGTATGTTACCTTCTTATGGTATATTTGTCACAATTAATGAACCAATATCAATACAATTATTTTTAATTAAAGTCTGTGCTCCACTTACATTTTCTTTTCTTTCTTTCTTTCTTTCTTTCTTTCTTTCTTTCTTTCTTTCTTTCTTTCTTTCTTTTTGACTGGCAGTGGCTTTATTTGGGAAAAGACACTTGAATTGGCTTTCGGTTGGGGGCATGGACAAGAAGGGGTACCCAGGGCAGTAGACTCCCCCTAAGGGTAGGCTGGGGACCGGGGCTGAGCCTTAGGCGGGTCTCTCGTACGCGAGGCTCCCCTGCACAGCTCCTTCCCCCAAAGGCTTCATGGGGCCACAAGAGCAAGGAGGCTGGGAGGGCCCGCGCTGGCTGTTCACTTGGGCAGGACGTCAGACGACTCAGACACCCGCTTCCCATCGCGAGTCTCCATCTTCTTCACAGCCACGGCCTTGGAGGAGCTGCTGCGGCTGAAGGAACCCAGGGCCAAAGCCGGACTGGAAGGGGCTTGGCCGCGGTTGGGGCCGGGGCTTGTGAGGGCCCGTAGGCCAAGGCCAGGCCCCCGGAGTGGCCGCTGGTCGTCTTCCTGTGGATGCTCGCGTTCTGCGTCCCAGACTCGCCCTCCGGCCGCGGGCGGGCGGTGGCGGTCCCGATGTCCAGGGCAGCCTGACGTTCAGGAGCTCCCGGGACTGGCGCAGCTGCCGGGCCGTGTCCTGCTTGTCCCGCTGCGGGGCGGCCTCCGGCTCCCGCCCGGCCCGGCACCTTGGCACTGGCGTCCTTGATGGCCCGCTCCCCGCGCGGCTCCGCGTGGGCGATGGCAGGCTCCAGGGCAGCCCTCTGGTGTTTGAGGGCCTCGATCTCAGCCTGGAGGCGGCTGATGCTCCGGTTCATCTCGGAAATAGTCTTCGTGCGGCGGAGGTCATCCCCGTGCTTCCCGGCCAAGGTCTGCAGCTCCTCGTACTTGATCTGGTGCATGGTCTCGGCCTCCGCCCGGCTGCGGTGGGCGATGTCCTCGCACTGGCCTTGACCTCAGCGGTGATGCCGCCCAGGTCCAGGGAGCGGCTGTTGTCCCTGGACGGCACCGCGGACGGGTCTGAGATCTGGGACTGCAGCTCCTGGGCCTCCTCTTCCTACAGCTGCCCTAAGGAGTTGATCTCGCCGGTCAGCCCTTCCAGGCGGGCCTCCAGTTCCATCTTGTGCATGTAAGCTTCATCCACATCCTTCTTGATGAGGACAAATTCATCCTCCATGTCTCCACGCAATTTGACCTCTTCCTCCTATTTATTCTTGAAGTCCTCCAGGAGCCCCTGCAGGTTGCCAAGCTCCACTTCCAGCTTCAGCTTCTCCTGCCCCGGGGTGTCCAGCTGCCTCCGGAGGTTGTTGATGTAGCTCTCAAACATGTTGTCTATGTTGCTCCGAGCCGTTTTCTGCTGCTGCAGGAGGCCCCACTTGGCCTCCAGGATTTTGTTCTGCTGCTCCAGGTGTCCGACCTTGTCGATGAAGGAGGCAAACTTGTTGTTGAAGCTCTTGATCTGCTCCTTCTCCTGGGTGCGCACCACCTGGATGTTGGGGTCCACCTCCAGCTTCAGGGGGCTCCGCAGGCTCTGGTTCACTGAGACGGCCGTGATGCCCCCCTACGGCCCCGGGCCCGCCGTAGCCCCCGACCACACTCATGCTGCTGTTCAGGCCACCCCAGAAGCTGCTGCCGCATCTGCCCACCCAGGAGAAGGTGGAGGAGCTGTTGCGGGAGCCGGGCCCGCTCGTGTAGGAGCGGCTGCTGAAGGCCCGGGGGCTGGAGGTGGACACCTTGTAGGACTTCTGGGTCACCCTGATGGACATGGTGGAGGCTGGAGTGGAGGCGAGGAGGCAGAACCTGACAGAGGTAGCAGGAGCTCGAGGAGCCGCTTCTAGGTCCACTTATATTTTCTTAGTTTTTACCAATGTACTTTTTCTGTTCCAGGATATCATCTAAGAGGTCACGTTACACTTACTCTTCATGTCTCCTTAGGGTTCTATTGACAGTGACAATTTCTTAGACTTCCTTGGTTTTTGATGACTTTGACAGTTTTGAAGAATACTTAGGTATTTTGGTTTCAACTATATCTATATCTATATTAGGTATCTTGTAAAATGTCCTTCTATTGAGATTTTTTTCTATATTTTTTCTGTTGATAAGATGGAAGTTACAGTCTTTAGAAGCAAGACCACAGACATAAAGTGCCAATTTAACCCCATGATTTATCACTGTTGATGATCACCTTGACCACCTGGCCAAGGTAGTTTTATTAGGTTACATGCTCTTTTGAAATTTCATTTAATCATAGAGAATCTTCTCTTCATTAAAGATTATTAACCTTAAATGTAATTTATCCAAGTAGCAATAGAACTAAAACTAGCTTTCACTGATCAGGTTACAATACATAAGAGATGACATTGCATATTTAGGAGGGTGACAGGAGGAGGAATTACACAACAGAAAAACTGGTTTAGTGAGTCTTAAAGTTTATCATGTGCAGGATTCCTATGGAGCTGGTTGATACAATCAGTTCACTAGCATATTTTACTTTGCAAAACATGTTGCAATTGCTCTTTGGTTATCTTCCCCACCCAACCCCCCATTCCTAATGAGGAAGCAAAGTAAAGCTTCCTTCATTCACTTTCAACAAATGAAGGAAGGGCTTTGGAATCAGAGATTTGTGTTTGATTTTGAACTTAGCCACTTTCTACTGTGTCTCTTTAGAAAACTTTTGAGAGTACCTTGTCCATAAAAGGGGGCAGTAGCCATATGTGTAAGAAGACAAAATGAATAAATGTGAAATAGGTTGAGCAAGGAAGCATGATTACTATAAGGTGGAGAATATCAATTCCATAGCTCTTATACATCCATAAGCATGTTTGTTCTTAATGCCCATATGGTTTATGGCACAGCAGAAAATATGAAGCAGATATTTTGCTAAGGCCTCATGGTGTGGTGGAGAGACTCAGATCTACTAAGTAATAGTGTTATCATCTCTGAAACAGGTGAATGACATTTTAAGAGCTCAGGATTTGGAGTCAAAAGACCTGGGTATCTATCCTGGGTCAGTCACTTCCTACTACGTGGCATTGTAAACATTACTTAACATCTCTTGGCTGTGTTGTAATTGTCTATAAGATGACTATAATGTAAGGATTAAACAAAAGCCTGTAGCACATCAATGCATATTAATTTTATCTGAATTTTAATCAACTTTGGAAAAGCTGAAAGTCAACATACCTATGGAATAACTAGCAGAAAGCTGCAGCACATTCTTAGCTACACTTTCAGTAGAGGAATTGGGCTCCTTAATGTCCTCGAAGGCCATTATTTTGACATTTTGTCTAAGGCTAGTTCTTAATTTGACTCAGTTATTTTAGGCAGGAATGTTTTCAAAAGACCTAAGTGATGTTATTAACAAATGGGTTACATCTTCTCTTCACAGAGTTAAGCCTCTAATTATACCTTGAGCTGATTTATTAGTACTACAGGCTTAAACATTTCCTAACTATTAAGACTGACTAGAGACTCAGGATAACTGTCCACATGCAAGGGATCTAAATGGGAAAAACACCACAGAGGAAGAGGTGATACATGGTGGGTGAGTCACAAGCAAAAGCTCAGAGAAAGGTATTAATTAGAGTAATAGGAAATTATAACAAGTAAAATATGGGTTAAGTATCAGTGAATTTCCCTTAAGGACATACTTCCTATGATAGGAGGGAAGAGTCTTCTAAAGAAGGTGATTAAAACCTCCAAGCCTAAGACCTTTAAAACGAGACTGAACAGAGTCCTTATGAACATACCAAAGAGAAGAATCTTGCACTGGTGAGATGGGGAGGCGGGGGTGGTTGGTAAGTGATCTAATAGTCTTTTGCACTGCGAAGGGCCTTGAGTCACTGATCTACCCAGTAATTGAACACATTGTAAACCATGAAATACGCAGTTCCCTCCCTTGAGTGTGGAGCTGTCATTCCTATAGGCACTATTTTCTTTTGGGGCAACCTTCCAGGATCACTGATATTACCATAAAAATTCTATGTCTGTCTTTGTTTTTAAGATTCAACATACATATATTTTGACCATTCTTCCCAGCAAAGAAAATTTTACTTCTCCAGATATAAAGGATTAAGTATTAATTTCAGTTTCCTTAAAAGGAATATAAATTTTCATTAAATGCAAAACTGACTTTAACTTTTTGGAGTTAATTATTTCATTTCTTTTTTTTAATAGAACACTATTAGTTTAGCAACATCAAGTGAGTAAGAATGAGCTGCAAGTCTCAGGAATCCCACCAATTGATATGTATTTAAGGAATGAGGAGTTGTTAACTATCACTCTTCTAAGTCAAATAAGGAGAAAGAGCACACAGACTCATAGTCTTAGATTCAGCAAATTTGTACCTGACCTGTTGTATCCACAACTGGGCTGCTCTGGATCCCAGGCAATGTTGGGCCATAGCACTCCTCCTAGACCCATTCCAACTTAAACTTACACCCACTCATGAGCAGGCTAGGTGGCCACCAACGTGGAGTGATTTCAAGAGTGCTGGGAAGGTCCTCCTTATCTGCCTGCTTGGTGATATCTGCAACAAACATCATTCTTTAATTAGCATCAAGGTGTGACATTCTTCCCTCACCACACTTTATCATCCTCCTCTTCATCCTGTTCCTGTCTTACTTTCCTCTTCTCCATATCTCCTCTCTTTCCTCTCAAGCTCCCCCAAACTAGTGGTACTGCTATGCTTTGTCCCCTATTTCATTTTATTTTATTTTTTGTTGAAGTTTGATTTACCAACATATAGTATAACACCCAGTGCTCATCCCATCAAGTGCCCTCCTCAGTGCCCGTCATCGTTACCCCACTCCCCCCCCACCCCGCCCCGCCTCCTCTTCCACTACCCTTTGTTCGTTTCCCAGAGTTAGGAGTCTCTCATGTTTTGTCACTCTCTCTAATTTTTCCCACTCATTTTCCCTCCGAAAGGGAAAATAATTCCTTTCACTATTTCTTATATTCCCTGTATGAGTGAAACCATATGATGATTATCCTTCTTCGATTGACTTACTTCACTTCACTCACCCTTATTTCATTTTAATAGCCAAGATCTGTTAAATCCACTTCCAAATATCTCTAAAATAATTCACTTTTCTTCACTACTATAGTTTGATCCACACTCATCTCTCTCTTGGATTATTACAACAGTTTCTGAACTGGTCTTGCTTCTCTTCTTCTCTCCTTTTAATCCATGGTCCATAGAGCAGCCATGGTGATCTTTTAAAACACTAATCTGTGTTAAAATATTTAAAACAGAGGAAGATATGAAGAAAAGAGAACACTTGTGCACTTGTGCATATGATCTGTCAATTTCACTTGTTGAATTCTGTATCCAAGGGAAACAAATACACTAACTCAGAAAAATACCTGCACCCACATATCCACTGCAGCATTATTTGCAACAGCCAAGACATTAATACAGATTAAATGTCCATCCATGGATGAATGGATAAAAAAAAGATATACGTGTATTATGTACTATTATTATTACATTATATACCATAATATATTTATAGTATTTGTAGTTTATAGTGTTTATAATATATGTATAATATTTATATATACAATAATATATATAATTATAACAGAAATGTATAGCATATACGTTGTATATATGTATGGAATGCAGACATAAGAAAGGAAATCCTACCATTTGCAATAGCATGATGGACCCTGAGGTCATTATACTAAGTGAAGTAAGTCAGAGAAAGACAAATACCATATGATTTCACTTATATGTGGAATTTTAAAAACGAACTCATAAATATTGAGAACAGATTGTTAATTGTGAGAGGCAAGCAGGTGGTAGTGAAATGGGTGAATGGGGATCAAAAGGTACAAACTGCCAAATATAAAATAAATAGGACATAGGGATGTGATATACAGTTAACAATGCTATATTGTATATTTAAAAATTACTAAGAGTGTGGATGTTAAAAGTTGTCATCATAAGAAAAAAATTAAGAACTGGGCACCTGGGTGGCTTAGTTGCTTTAGTTTCTGACTCCTGATTTCTCCCTCTCCCTCTGCCCTTCCTTCTGCTCATGAGTGCACATGCTCTCTCTCTCAAATAAATAAATCTTTTTTTAAAAAATTATAACTATGTATGGTGATGGATGTTAAGTAGATTTGTGGTGATCATACCATAATATATACAAATATTAAATCATAGTGTACATGTGAAACTAATATAAATTTATATTTTAATTATATCTCAATTGAAGAAAGCAAAACAAAACAAAAAATCCAAACACTAATCTGATTATGTCATGTCCCTGCTTAAGCATGTTACTTACTTCTCTGCTGACCTCAATGAGTTTCATATCCTTACACATGGCTTATTTCCCTCCTCTCTCTTTCTCACATTCAATACCCCAGCCACACAGAATTATGGGCAGCACTTTAAATATGCTAGTTCTTCCTCATCTTAGTTCCTTCAACCTTTAATGCTTTCTACTAATCCCTTTTCAACTGAATAACTCTCATTTACTATGTAGATTAAACTCTAGACAACTTGTTCTCCAAGTCTTTCCATAGTCCTCCAAGACAGGATTAAATGGCCCTCCTGTGCACTCTGTGCCCCCCTCTATGTTCACCTCTCTGCAGCTCTATCACACCTTAATATTTCCTTAGAGATTGTCCCAGAGACTGGGACTTTTTTTTAACTAATGTATTTATTGATTTTTATATTTATTGAAGTACAATAGACATACAATATTCTATTAGTTTCAGCTGTACCTCATAGTGATTCAATTTTTATACATTATGAAATAATTTTCATAATAAGTCTAGTTACTATCTGTCACCATACAAAGTTATTATAATATTATTGACTGTATTCCCTATGTTGTACATTACATCCCTATGACTGACTTATAACTGGAATTTTACCTCTTAATCCCCTTCACTTATTTTGCCCACTTCCCAAACCCTACTCCAGTTGGTAAACAAGAATTTTTGTCCTATATCTACAAGGACAAAATTTTTGCATTTCTGTTTTGCTTTATTCATTTGTTTTGTTTTTTAGAGTGTATGTATTAGTGAAATCATATGATAGTCTTTCTCTGATTTACTTGACTTACTCATAATATCCTCTAGATTCATCCATGTTGTTGCAAATAGCAAGATTTCATTCTTTTTTATGGCTGAGTGATGTTCCACTGTGTGTGTATGTGTATATAGAGATATATGTATGTATGTGTGCATATGTAGACATATATAATGTATATATACATATCCATTCATTTGTTGAGGGACACAGCTAGGTTGCTTCCATATCTTGACTATTGTAGTAATGCTACAATTAAGATGCACGGGTGCATATCTCTTCAAATGGGTGTTTTGGGGGTTTTTTGGATAAATATCTGGAAGTAGAATGGCTGGGTCATATGGTATTTGTGTCTTTAGTTTTTGTGAGGATATCTCCAGCTTTGTTCTTTTTTTTAAAATCAAGATTGCTTTGGTTATTCAGGATTTTCTGTGGTTCCATATATATTTTAAGATTCTGTGTTCTAGTTTTATGAAAAATATGCCATTGGTATTTTGATGGGGATTGCATTGAATCTGTAGATTGCTTTAGGTAATATGGACATTTTAACACTGTGAATTCTTCCATTCTGTGAGCATGGAATATTATGCTATTTATTTATATTGTCTTCAGTTTCTTTAATCAATGTCTTATAGTTTTCAGAGTATGAGTCTTTCACCTCCTTGGTTAAATTGATTCCTTGGTATTTTATTCTTTTTGATGCAAGCGTAAATGGGAGTCTTCCTAATGTCTCTAATAGTACATTATGAGTGTATAGAAATATAACTGATTTCTGTATGTTAATTTTGTGTCCTGTGACTTCACTGAGTTAATTCATTAGTTCTAATAAGTTTTGGTGGAGGCTTTTGGATTTTCTACATATAATATTTATGTCATCTACAAATACAGTTTTGCTTCTTCCTTTTCAATTTGGGTGACTTTTATTTCTTTTTCTTGCCTAATTGTTGTGGCTAAGACTTCTTTTACTATGTTGAATAGAAGTGGTGAGAATGGGCATCCTTGTCTTGTTCCTCATCTTAGAGGAAGTTTTCAGCTTTTCATTTTCAAGCATGATGCTGCTTGTGGATTTGTCATAATCTTTATTATGTTGAGGTACATTCCTTCTGTATCCACTTTGTTGAGTTTTTATCATAAATGGGTGTTCAATTTTGTCACATGCTCTTTCTGCATCTATTGAAGTAATTAAATGATTTTATGCTTTATTTTATTAACATGATGTAGTATCATATTGATTATGTGCAGATGTTGAACCATCCTTGCATCCCTAGAATAAATCCCACTTGATGGTGATATATGATCCTTTTAATGTATTGTTCAATTTGGATGGCTAATGTTTTGTTGAGAATTTTTACATCTACATTCATCAGGGATTTTGGCCTGTAATTTTCTTTTTTTGTGGGGGTCTTTGTCTGGTTTTGGTATCGGGTAATGCTGCCCTCAAAGTGTTCCTTCCTCTTGAATTTTTTACAATAATTGTGGAAGGATAGGTACTCTCTTTGTATGTTTGGTAGGATTCACCTATGAAGTGGTCTGGTCCTGGGTTTTTGTTTTTTAGGAGTTTTTAAATTACTGATTCAATTTTGTCACTTGTAATCAGTCTATTCAGGCTTTATATTTCTTTATTTTTTTAAAAAGATTTTATTTATTTATTCATGAGAGACACAGAGATAGGCAGGGACAGGCAGAGGGAGAAGCAGGCTCTAGACAGGAAGCCTGATGTGGGACTCAATCCCAGGACTCCAGGATCATGCCCTGGGCCAAAGGCAGAGGCTCAACCACTTAGCCACCCAGGCGTCCCTTTATATTTCTTTATGATTCAGTCTTGGAAGGTTGAGTATTTCTAGAATTTGTCTATTTCTTCTAGATTATCCAATTTGTTGTCATATAGGGGCTGGGTCTTTTTCCCTGTGTTATCCCCAGCATTTACTATAATGCCTGGAAATGCTTAGTAAATACTAAGTGAAACCTTGTTGAATCAAGGGAGAAGTAACACATTGATTCAACAGCATAAAAGGCATACAAGTTAGGGGAAATTACCTAGGGAACTTTATGGAGAAGATGACATTAAGACTGGGGAGACAAGGTGGCATTTATGATGGGAGGAACTGTATGAACAAATGTACCTAGGTGAGAACAGGTAAAAGATTTTCATAAAATATTGAAGAATCTATCTTCATTAGAGTGGAGGATATGTGTTAAGAAAATGGAAAATGGGAGATCCCTGGGTGGCGCAGTGGTTTGGCGCCTGCCTTTGGCCCAGGGCGCGATCCTGGAGACCCGGGATTGAATCCCACATCGGGCTCCCGGTGCATGGAGCCTGCTTCTCCCTCTGCCTGTGTCTCTGCCTCTCTCTCTCTCTCTCTCTCTCTCTCTGTGAACTATCATAAATAAATAATAATTTAAAAAATTAAAAAAATGGAAAATGGCCAAATTATGAAGGGTTTTGATAGAGTTTTTAGATATAGTTGGAAATGGAGGCCCATTCATGATTTTAGAGCAGAAGAATGACATAATAAAGGTGCTGTTTAAAGAAGATTAATCCAGGAAATGTATACAGAAACCATTGGACAAGAATGTTTCTATAATCATCAAAAGCAGCTAAGAGGTCAGTGTACCATAATAAATGAATAAGGGGATGAGGTAAGTTAAATTACTATTCCAAATATTTACTCTCTCTCTTCTACCTACATTTCTCACCCCTGGGCTTTGGACTTGACAATATGATCTAGTTTGGCTGCTAGAATGTTAGTAGAACTCAAGAAGCAGTTGTATGATTGGACTATTTCAGCTGTTATCAGGAGAAGAACATGTTTTAGTTGGCCTAGAGAGAGAGAGAGAGAGAGATGGGAAGCAGTTGAGCTCCACCTAACCCCAGGCAGCCCACAAACACATAATAAATACTAAATAATTGTTTTAAGCCATTAGGTTTTGGTGTATTTGTTATACAGCAATAGTAACTGATACAGGGGTTTAGGGGTGTAATAGTGGTATAGAAAGGAGGAATGAAATGATTATGACATACTTTTGAAGGATAAATTAATTGGGTGAAACACGTTCTGGCCATAATGAAATAAATTTAGATGTTAAAAAATGCAAAAGGATAGCTTTAAGAACCTTTTTTCTTTATTGAATAAATCAAGAATATCTGAATAAGAAAATCTGAAGTAAATGAATAACATTATTATTCTTAAAAAGCAGTTACTTAGGTATATTCTTTCTCTTCTAGGGGTAGACTTATTTTTCTATTCAGCAAGTGTTTGCTTTGTGCATTTGCATTTGCAATGGCCCTTATTTGGTAAAATCTTTCTTTCGGAAAGTGTACCAGTCAGTTAATTATCTACTTAGGAGGGAGGATGATGTCATTGGAAACCATTTATTCTTGTGAATTTACATAAACGTAGAATGCAAATAAAATAACATTTTTTGAATAGTCCCCTGCACATTTTTACTTTGGGAGAAAATAAAAATTGACTGTCGATTTCTGGTAATTTTTTTTTCTTTTGTAGACTATAGGTAATTTGGAGTGACTAATCCAACTGTCTTTACTCAATTATCTGGCTTGCTTCTGGCAAGAAGCACATTAATGGAAGAAATCAGAGGGGACATTACAATTAGAAGAGCAAAAAAGAACCATATAATGCTTTGCTTATAAGAATTACCTATTGTTGTTGGGGAAATTGCATTGCAATATTTTAATTTGGAAGTCAAATCAGTCATCCTTGTCTAGGCATAATCCTCTGACTATGGAGGAAAGTGCTTCTTTGCCCTTCCACCAAACATCCTGCTGTAAATCCGCTTTTACCTGTGTCCCACTGTGTGGATTCATATTGCTGTGGGCAAGCAGCTTATGATTATTTCACATGCAGAAAAAGAAGGCAGGCAGGAAGGAGATGGAGTGGGATTGTGGAGAAGAGAAGAGAAGGAAGGAGAAAAAGAGGAGAGTGAATGAAAATTCTCTACAGGGTTACTGGAGGCCAATAAATATGACTGAAGTATGTGTATTTATCATGGCTTGTCATACTGTCTTGACCTGGCTATGTTCTTTCTGAAAGCTATACACTTTGGCACTAACCTGCCACCTCAAGTCTGTGAAATACCCTCTTCTATCATTGTAGAAATACAACTTTTTGAATAAAAAAATTCAGCCTTAACATATTTCTGGACAGACATGTTTCCTTAGAAAATATTTTATAAGTGAGGGCTGAGATACAGTTGGGAGTACCCAGACAATACTTGGCTGGTTCTGTTAAGAGAGTAAAGTAGCTCTAGGGACTGGCTTTCCCCTAATCCACTTCTGGAGATGCCTCTTTTGGCATGTACCTCAACATAATAAAGAAAAAAGAAAAAAAGGTTGAGGAATCCTAGAACCTGACATTGAAATTGTGAGAAGCTCCTGGAAGATGGAAGGAGATTAGGTCCAGGTGTGAGGAGCATATCAACTCAAAAGCAAGGGGCTGTCTTGTGCTCTGGATCAGAGTCAGATGGGGAAGAGCTCTATAGCTTGGGGAGAGTAATAAAAAGCAAACAAATGAACATAACCCATACTTGCAGGAGGCTAATCTTTAAGCATTTATCCCTCCCTCTCCCCTTTACCTTTTAATACTCCATGAGATAGGTGATTGTCATTCAGAGAGGTAGCTTTTGACAAATACTATTGCCATAGGCCAAGGTATAGGAAGGCTTCAAATCCAGCTGCATAGTTGGTGTTGGGAAGAACAAGTGGAATGAGTGATAGAGGGTGAGTTATAATACCAGAGACCTTGTTCCAAGAAGAGCATTCCCTCCCCAATTCCAAATACACTTGGATGAGTACTAGACAGGGCCTAGGCTTTTGCTGTTTTAGCTTGGAAACATTACTAGCCAAAGTAGGAATTTTCTGAGGTGTAAGCACTATAAAAGAAGACAAACTGAACAACCTATACTAGATGAAGCACCATTAATGTATCAGATAGAAGAAAAATATTTTTAAAGTGTAATTAAGATTTTCAAATAAGGGAGATTATTAGGAACACAAAATGGACACAAATCATTATAAGAATGAATCAGTGAAAGAAACTGGGCATCAAAACATGAGTCTTGAAATAAAGAACTCAATATACCTGCAAATAAATTAGTGAACTGGAAGATCAGCTGAAGAACTCTTCTAGGAAGCAACAGGCAAGAAAATATAAAAGGAAAGATAAGAGATACAGACAATAGAAGTTAAAAAATGTTGAGATATATATAAAATAGTCTTGGGAAGAGGGAAAAAATAGTTGGAGGAAGAAAGTCTTGCCATTTGTGACAATATGGATAGACCTTTAGATTATTATGCTTAATGAAATAAGTCTGACAAAGTCAAACACTGTATGATATCATTTACATGTAGAATCTAAAAAAGCCAAACTCATGAAACAGAGAGTAGAAGGGTGGTTGCTGGTTGCCAAGAGCTGGGAGTGACAGAAAGAAGGAAATATTGGTCAAAGGGTAAAAACTTCCAGTCATATGGTGAATAAGTTCTGGAATCTAATGTACTCTAATGTACTATCGTTAACAATACTGTATTGTATTCTTGAAGTTACTAAATGTGGATCTTAAATGTTTTCAGCACACACACAAAAAGGTAATTATGTGAAGTGATGAATGTCTTAACTAACCTTATTGTGGTAATCATTTCATAATACACGTGTATCAAATCATCATATCCATCTTAAACTTACACAATGTTACATGTCAATTATATCTCCATAAAGGTGGAAAAAAAAGCCCAAAAACCAAACCAAATAAATGGAGGAAAGGAAATATTGGAGGATATAATAAATAAGAAACTTTCAGAACTGAAGATGTATATATAAGATCTTACATAGAAAAGGGCTGGTAAATAGAGTAGATGAAAAAAAGAAATCATACCTATGCATAATATACTAACATCTAAGACCATCAACCAAAAATTCTACAAGCTTCCAAAATGGGGGTAGAGAGTGGGCACAGGGTATTATACCTATAAAGAAATAAGAATGAGGTTGCTATTATCAACATTAAATGAGTTAATGTATGCAAATTGTAATGGACACTCCCCTGCACACAGCAAGCATTCTGTAGGTGTTAACTATTATTATTATCAAATTTTTCCTAGATTGAAAAAGATAATATAGAGTAATATCTGTGTTACCGGTTAACACAAAGTATTAAAGGAAAAGTCCTTGAACTTGGGGTTTTATGATATTATGATATAAGGCTGAGAATATTATAAGATTTCCATAAAATATACTCTTGGACAAATATTTCCAGTAGAAAAAAAATAGATCACTCTGATGCCAAATGCAACCCTTGTGGCCTCCCGTGGTGTGTGGTGTCCTCCTTTCCTCCTAATACACTGCTGTCACATATGTCTCATGTCAGGTGTCTTGTGTTTGGCCATCTCATACTATTTAAGGTGGGAAAATCCTTCTCTCACCATAGGGGTGACCAGAAGGCAATCAAAACAGATAATGTGGGATATATATTTAAATATATTTATCAGAAAACAAGAAAGTATGAAAACACATGAGCTAAGAATTCAGCTAAGGAGAGAAAAAAAAGAGTAAAGCACACTCTCTCAAGCACACATTCTAATGAAATAGAGAATAGCAACAATAAAACCTGGATAAAATACATACATTTTGAGAAAAAAACATAAAATGTATAATTAGCCCAATAAGAAATAGGAAAGTTTAATAGACTAATACAATTACATTTTTTATGGCAATCAAAGCATTTTTACAATTTTACAGTTGAATTTTACTAAATTATTGAAGAGCTATTAAACTTTATATGAGTTATCCCAGAAAATACAATAAAGGGAAAACTACTTAAGTAATTTTATAATACCAACAAAACCTTGATTTCAAACCCAGGTGAAAGCAGTATAAGAAAAAATATATATGTGTAGATCCACTTTATTTATGAGTATAGATGAGAAAATTCTAAATAAAATTATTAGCTAATGGAATCAAGCTGTGTATTTAAAAAAAAACATCATGATCAGTAAGTTTTTCTCTGGAAAATACAAAGGTCTTTCAACCTAAGAAAATGTATATGTTAAGAGACTAAGAGAAAAAAATCTGTTATTCAAATAGCTGTAGAAAAAGAATTTAATAAAGATGATTCTTAAAAACTGTTACTAAAGGAAATTTTTTCCCTAGATAAAGCTTATTTAAAAAAATTTATAGGCAACATTATACTAAATAGAGAAATTTTGAAGATTGACTGCAGTGGTTACCATTATTTGATATACTGAAGTTCTGGCCAAATAATAATATTTGAAAAAAAAAAGAGGTATAGGATTAAAATGGAATAAACAACTGTGGCTTTTTGTATCTATATTAAAAAAAAAAACTCAAAGGGATTAGCAGACAAAAAAAAATATTAGGAGTTTTTTGAGAGTTTGGCAAATTTGCCAAACAAAATCAGTTTAAACATTTCAACCAACAAGGGACATCTGGGTGGCTCAGCCGTTGAGCCTCTGCCTTTGGCTCAGGATGTGATTCCAGGATCCGGATTGAGGCCTACACTGGAGCCCTTGCAGGGAGCCTATTTTTCTCTCTGCCTGTGTCTCTGCTTCTCTCTCTGTGTGTCTCTCATAAATAAATAAATAAATAAATAAATAAGTAAATAAGTAAATAAATAAATAAGTAAAATCTTTTTAAAAATTTTAACCAGCAATAAATAGCTTAAAAACATTAATAGGAGGGAGATACCATTTACAAGCACTAAAGTATATAACACACAAAAATACATGGAAAATTTTAGAACTGTATTAAGAATATAAAAGAAAATATTCGGAAGTAGATAAAGTGGCAGCATCACATTTTTTTCTTTAAATATTCACCTGAAAATATTAATAAAATTCTAGCAGTATGTTTTTAGGGATTTAACCAACTGATTATGAAATATATGAAAGAATAAAAGCACCCAAATTACTAGGACCATTTTTTAAAAAATATTTTATTTATTTATTCATGAGAGACACAGGGAGAGAGAGGCAGAGACACAGGCAGAGGGAGAAGCAGGCTCCATGCAGGGAGCCTGACGTGGGAGTGGATCCCAGATCTCCAGGATCACTCCCTGGGCCGAAGGCGACACTAAACTGGTAAGCCACCCGGGCTGCCCTAGGACCATTTTTAAAAGGAAAAGCAAAGTCATTTTTAAATGATTCACCTCAGAAATTAAGAGGCACCACTGATTCTTAGCAATAGAAACAATATGGTATTGATACAAGAACAGAGAACTTATAAACAGACCCATGAATACATAAAAACTAGACTATGATTGAGGAAGCATTGCAAAGCATTAGAGAAGACTACGTTTTAAATCTATGATTCTGACTGTGGTTGTTTACCATATAAAGAAGAATAAAGTAGGGCATGAATAGATTAATAAAATCTTTAAAGAAAAGAATAGCTTTCTATTCACATCATACACTATGAACTGTAAAGCTTATATGTTAAACTATAAAACTAATAAATAGAATGGAAAGGAATGTTCTCTAATTTCATCTTGAGGAATGGCTTCTTGAACCAAGGAAGTATACACAATACTGCCCAAAATTGATGGCTATAACAATATAAAGTTTAGTAATTTCTATTCAATGAAGGGTACCATAGATGAGGTTAATAGAGAGGTCATTAGAAGAAAATGTTTGCTAGCTCTAAAGAGACTGCCTAGTAACTAAAAAAAAAAAAAAAAAATACAGAGAAAAGGAACCATAGCTATAGAAGTGATACACAAAATGGAAGATAGCCAATGAATATGTGAAGAAATTCTCAACCTCATTAGTAATCAAGATAAAAAAAAGAAAACTAAAACAACACGAGATATCATATTTTACTGATTTAAGAGGCAAAAACTAGAAATAGGATAGTATTAAGTATTGGTGAGATGTATGTGGAAACAGGAAAACCAGAGCACTACTGGCTGGAATGGAAACAGGAATAGCCATTCTGGAGAGTAGTCTGTTGCTACTTATATTTAAATACATATCCATATGTATACACATATATAAAAGCATATATTTATTTGTATACATTTAATATATATTCTCTATTTGCTGACCTGTCAATCCCATTCCTGGGTTTATACCTCGGAAGATATACTCACAGATCCATAGAAGTTATATATAAGGATGTTAATGTGAAGTGGTATGTGATGAGTGACTTGGTAAGTTAAGTGACTTAAAGGCAACTTAAGTGCAATCACTAGGAAAATGCATAAATGAAATGTAGCCAATGTGCCTAAAATACTACACAGCAGATAGAAACATACTCTCAGTGTATATACAGCAACATGGATAGATCTTAAAAACACAATGTTACATGACAAAAGCAGTGTACATATTGATACAGTTTTCAAAGACATGTAAGTATCCAGGGGCATATTAAGCAAATTTGAGTGGCTATCTAGTGGTGAAAGAGTGGGCACTGGGGTTGAAAGGAAAAAAAAATAAAACAAGAGAGAAGATCTGCATAGAGCCAGGAAATCAAGAGTGTAATGAACACAGCTGTGCTTCTGGAATCTCAAAGGAAGAAAGTCCCAATGCCTTGTCTAATTATTGACACAAATTCTCGCATAATCTCAACTATAGAATGTAAACACACACAAACACAAATGTGCACACACACATGCACACACACACAAACCCTGAAGGAGCCAAGCCAGACAAAAATGTCTTTAAAGCCTTAATTGGAAGGCTTTATTTTGTGTCTAACAACTAGTCAAATCAATTAAGGCAGTTAAGATGGTTTGTACTTTTATTTTCCTCTTCTCCTTACACTGATTTTTCTGCCCAGTCAACACCACACCCCACATCAGTTACTCCCCACAGCTTTAATGAATTAATAATATTAAATACTGAAAAGGAACTTGTGAAGATAAGATAGAATTCAAATTAATTTAGTCAAAATATACCCATTCCATGTACTGAATCTTCTTGGTGCAGGTTAATTGGGGAATCAGATAATTAAACAGCAATTTTGATTAGTAGATTGCCAACAGGAAATTAAACCCCAACTTCTCTTGCTCAGTGGTAAAATTCTTGTCTAAAATGTCAAGAAGTTGTTTCATCAAAATTATTCAAAGAGAAAGAAGAGTTTATTAACTACCTAAGAAACTAAAAATATAGTTAGCTGGAGTATTGCTACTTTCCAATACTATTAAAATATTAAAACATGAATAGTTAATATCTATTAAGAGCTTACAATAGCTAAGCATTCTGCAGGTACTTTATTAGGTGATTGCTATTATTATCATCTTTTTTTTTTTTTACAAATGAGGAAACAGACTTAAAAATGGAAAGTATTTAGCTAATAAATGACCAAAATGATGGAAAACAACAACAACCAGGTCTAAGAGATGTTTCCTTTTTCTCACAGGAAACTGTCACCAGCAGAGAAGCTGATTCTACCTAGAGTTAGGTAGAAAAGAAGGTGATTTGTGGAGTCATGCCTTTTCCTGGTAGGCCAAGTTTCTGCTCCCTTCTGACAGTTAGCTTACCTGATCAAGGTTTTGATCTCCATTCTATATGCCTTTCTTGTCCTCTGGAACTCATGATATGAGACCCCAGCTCATTAAACCTGTTCAAGCCAGACTTCAGTGCAGGGTCGGCCCTGGGGATCTGCTGTGGTCTGATACTAAGTTCTGTGTTCTCCTAAGAGGAGAGAACAGCCCAAGCAACCCTATTTTCCAGGAACTGTAAGTTAAGACACTGTGTAAGGAACTCTCTGGGGTTTGTTCCAAGGTCAATAATTATTATTAGTCATTGTGTTTTCTATTATCCTCCTTCTTTCCTTTCTTTCTCTCTCTCTCTCTCCTTCACCTCCACCCTCTCTCTCCCTCTCTGGTTTGATTTTGGCTGGGATTTAAAAAAAAAATGTTTGGTAGTTTCCACTATGTACAAAAAGCTAAAATTTCTTAAGCAAGGTCATGTATGGGCAATCAGTAGGAAGTCATGATAGTTAAAATTTAGTTTATGTGCTAAAAAAAACACTAAACTAGGAAACAAGAGACCCTCATAGTCCTGATATTGAGCAGTTGATTTATCTCTTTTGGGCGTCCATTTTGTCATCTATAAAATTACTGCACTGGGCAATTTCTCATGTCCTTATTAAAATTTAATGCGCTCCTGGTAAATTAATGCATAATTAGAAACAAAATGGAATGAGAAATGAAAATACTCAGGTTACAATATTTGAAAGTCAGCACAGCAAATGTGACCTAAGGGTCATGAACAGTAACAGAACAATGAGAAAGTCAAAGGCAGGATACTGTAGGTATAAAAACAAGCACTTGCGGTTCTTAAATTTGGGTATAATGAGTCAGAACCACAAGGTAATCTTTTCATGACAGACAGGTATGGTCAGACCTTTCCTAGAAAGAGGGCCTGATGCACTGATTCTCATGGTATGATTTTTTTAATTAGCGTCTTAAATGTGGTTTTTAAATTGTTGGAGTAATGCACTTCTTTCAAAATCTGATGAAACCTAGTCCTTCTACTTAGAAAAATGCAGACATGGGGCAGCCCAGGTGGCTCAGCGGTTTAGCACCACCTTCAGCCCAGGGCCTGATCCTGGAGATCCGAGATCAAGTCCCACATCGGGCTCCCTGCATGAAGCCTGCTTCTCCCTCTGCCTGTGTTTCTGCCTCTCTCTCTCTCTCTCTCACTCTCTTTCTCTCTCTGTGTCTCTCATGAATGAATAAATGAAATCTTTTAAAAAATGTAGATATGAACACACACCATTTTACACAGAATTTTAGAAGTTCACAGACATCATACACATTCAGCCTCCAAATTAGTAACCCTAGGGTATAAATGAATAAATGATCTCTAGATAATTTAGAGGGTTATTTGACTATTATCTTGTAGTTTTAATGTTTATGATCTGGCTCATTCATTCATTAAGTCTTTCAACAAATGCTTATTGATTACCTAGTAGGTGTTGGGAATCCACAATTGAAACATATAATGTACCTTTGGGGACTTTAAGGAGGCAAGGATAGAAAAGTACAAATTAGGAGCAATACATGTGTAGGGCAAGATTTCCCAGCCTTCTCATTTTGAGCTGAATAATTCTTTATTTGGGGGTCTATCCTGTGCATTGTAGGATGTTTAGCAGCATTCCTGGCCTCTACCTACTAACCACTGGTAGCACGCCCACTCCCAGTTGGGGTATCCAAAAATATCTCCAGACATTGCCGACTGTCCCCTCTTAGGGGAGAAGGATGGGAAATCACTCCTAGTTGAAAACCACTGACTGAGGGAAAGAACCTCTAAATCTCTTAGCAAAAACTGGGGAAGGAGACTCACAGGAATAAACATTGGAGTAAGGCATGAAGAATGTTAGAGAGGACTGCCTTTCTCCCACTTCTGGTGCCCAAATCCCTAGGCTTAACAGGCTTATTTTCTTTTTCTTTTGTGATCTGCTGCCTTCAAGGCATACTTGTGACAATGCTTCTCCAGGGTCCCCTTTGGTCACCAGAAGAGGGTCTTCCTTGGTCATGGGGGAAGCTTAGTCCCACCTAGTCCCACCACTTCAGCTGGTGAGCTGTCCAACTCCAGGGTACTTCATTAGCTTCTTCACTGGGTTTACACACCTGAAGCCATGACCTCTAATCTGAGCTCCAACAGTAAGCAGGATGCTATTTTGATCTCTGATCCTCTCATCCTTTATTTTATTTTTCAACTTATTCATAAATGATGGTAGGGAAGAGGGATATTTTATAATGAAGCCCTTCAAAGACCGCCTCCCCCTGATGATTAAAATTAAGCAGGTAAATTGGGAGAGGACAATCTAGACAAAGGAAACATTGTAAACAGAAACAATGAAGTATGAGGTTGTGGTCTACTCAGGAAATTCTAGTTAGTTCAGTAACCAGAATCTAAAGTGCAAAGTCAGGGAAGATTAGATGGTGAGTTAGGTTGGACAGAGAAGTAGAAGCCATTCATGCCACCTGGAAGAATCTTTTTTTTCTGAGATAATGA
This sequence comes from Vulpes vulpes, assembly GCF_048418805.1. NCBI lineage: Eukaryota > Metazoa > Chordata > Mammalia > Carnivora > Canidae > Vulpes > Vulpes vulpes. The sequence goes on from NC_132786.1 coordinate 86,952,175, forward strand.
TGACTAGTGTGGAGGAAAACCTGCAGAGATTGTTATAAGACAGGAGTACTAGGGTGGCTGCTGTATGAGTCAGCTCAGGAGAGGCAGGCCTGAGCAAGGCCAATGGTGATATAGATGGATCTGCTTTATAGTATTTATGTGTATGCTTTTAGTTTGCCTTTTAAATTTTGTTACTACATGATATTAAGCAAACTCCATTTATTGTGTTAATTTGAGGCCAGTTTGTCGTGGCAAGTAAGAAGGGATGTGTGTTTTTCTCCATTTGTCTCATTGGAATGCTCTTTGCGTTATCAAAGCTTGTGCCCAAGAGAGAATTCATCACTAGAAAGGATACTGATCTTAAGCATGAGTGACAGAAGAGCCACAGAGTTGCTGACTAAAGAGTTTGTGAATCCAACCTTGAAGACAGAGTTAGGGGAACTGGAATGATTTGATTTGGAGAAGAGAATAATTCACAAAGGTGACAATTTTGCCCATTTTCACTGAAAACAGACACAAAGAAATAGGTCTAAACAAAGGCTAAAGGTCTTAGATAGTGTCTTAATCCATTCAGGCTGCTCTAACAAAATACCACAGAGTGGGTGGTTTATAAACAACAGAAATGTATTTCTCACAGTTCTGGAGGCTGGAAGTCTGAGATCTGGGTGCCCACAGCAGTAGTGAGGGCCCTTTTCCACATTGTAGACTTCTTCCTATATTCTCACAAGGCAGAATGGGGTGAGGGATCTCTCTGGGGTCTCTTTTATAAGGCACTAATCCCATTCATATGGATTCTACCCTCATGACCTAAGTACCTCCTAAAGGCCCTACCTCCTGATACCAATATCATGGGCATTAGAATTTCAACATTATGAATGTTGATAATACACCAACATGCAGACCATCACAGATGGGCTAGAATAAAAAAGGTTTTGATAATGAGAATTAAATACTGGAGTTCCTGAGAGAATTATGGAATCTCCTTCTCCAGAGTCCTTTAGAAACAGAATTTCTTTCTTTCTTTTTTTTTTTTTTTAGAAACAGAATTTCTAAGTATAGTGTAAGGTGCTATGGCTTTATAAAGCATTGATTTTGATTTTGTTTAAAAACAAAAACAAAGAGATGACTATAAGCTTGCAGTATACAAACAATAAAAAAGCAAACTACATTCCACTATGGAATTTGAATAGTCACTCAACAAATATTTTTTTGAGTGGCAACTATGGAGTTTACATTACTAAAATAGGGGATTTTGTGACAGAAGGGGACTTGGGGTGTGCATATCAGGAGCTCCATTTTGGGTAAGTGAATTTTGAGATGCAGCTTGGCATAGAAGCTTCTACTACACTACAAAGCATGAAGAGAACAACAGATTATCTAATGCTCCTTTCCCTACCACCCCAATTGTATACAACCTCCCATTGACCTGTTGGTATAAAACAAAACAGAAAACCTTTTTTATTCCACATTTTAAAATTCGCATGACGATTGTACTATGCTTTAGTTTTGCTTTTTAGTTTTATTTTGTCTAATAAAGTGAAATATGCATTAAAATGCCTGGCACATGGTAGGCGTTGAATAAATATTTGTTGAATGAATGAATGGTAGTGGGGCAGCCACAGGGCAATTACTCTTTCCTGAAAAGACCACACAGGAATGGAAGGAGAGCAAGGCAATGTTGTTAGAGTCTAAATAAGAACCACTATATGTCTCAGGCATTTTCAGAAAATCAATGAGCGATGAGAAATCCAGAAATCCTTTACTTCTATAGACCCCAGAGACTTGGACAAAAGCCTTCAAACAACATATTCCATTAAAGAAAGAACTTTTGAAGAGAAAAATACTATGTTTTTTTTTCCCCTTTCTTAATCTTAGCCTTACAACTCAAACCAAGCATAAAGAATTGGCAGTACTTTTTAGAAAAAAAGAAAAAAAAAGCCTTCCTACGATGAAAGATAGAAAACTCAACAGTGTTTCCAGCCAACAAGAGAGTGGTTTTGTAGCATGATGGGAAGAGATATTAATTTGGTAGCTATGCAGCTGTAAATTGACTCACTGGTAATATAAAATGTAGTCTTTAGGAAGAGAGCTAAGGATCCATGTGCAAGACAGACTCATTGGATGAGATTTGTAATCTGTGTATAACATTTCAGAGCTCTCTTCTGGAAAAAGAGGAGGAATCTCACATAGTAACCCTAGAACTAAGGTAGGATGTGCCACAAGGTTGGATATAAATGCTTAAGAAGGGGAAGAGCTTTTACATTCAAAGGAAGAGAAAGGCCACTTGAGTGTAAAAGAAATGTTAAAATTTGGTGGGCTTGATGGCAGGGATAACTGAAGCAAAGATTCTAATTTCTTTGAAAGTATTATGAAATTGTCATTTGCAGCCTATGAGAAGCAGATGCTGAGATGAAGTGGAGTTTAAGTGGTATTGGGAGGCCAGCAAGTGGAGGAGGAATACACGTTAGGAAAGATAAAGGAGGGAGGAAGCTGACTTGGCCAGGGGAAGCCTTCAGACTAAGATGTGGTTCTGACACTTACACAAGGAAAGAGGCCTGGGGAAACTGAACTCAGCAGGAAGAGCCTCAGACCATGATTAAAATTCAACAAGGTCTTGGTCAACACAGCAGGGAGCTTCCAAGCACAGATAACTGGCTTGCAGAGGCTGAGTTGAGCAGGATGGCCAGGCCCTAATACCCTTGCCATGCCCACTCATTCCCAGGAAGACATGGCCTCAGCTCAAAAGCTGAGGAGAACTAAAGGCTGTGCAATTAGAAGCTGTTAACTAACCATGTTCCCTGCAGATGAATGGGAAGCTGCTTACTAAAAAAAAAAAAAAAAAAAAGATTTTGTTTATTTATTCATGAGAGACACACACAGAGAGAAGCAGAGACATAGGCAGAGGGAGAAGCAGGCTCCATGCAGGGAACCCAACGTGGGACTCGATCCCCAGGACTCCAGCACCACGCCCTGAACTGGAAGGCAGACGCTTAACTGCTGAGCCACCCAGGCATCCCATGAGAAGCTGCTTCTTGATATAAGCAGGAAACCTCCATGACTATCATACAAAATACCATGGTCTTGGTGAGGCCATCTCACTGTACAAGTGTTGTGACCTAATAAATTTTGGTGTATTAGGTGTATTCAGTAAATGTACAGGAAACCTAGCTGACATATAAAATATAATGCATAATGTTTGCTGGAATACATCTTGTAAAAAGACCAGGTCTATTCATCCACATTTTTGAAATAGTACTGCCATACCTGTTTAGAGCATTTAAAAATCTCATATCATTAGTCCTCCACAGCTTTGTTAAATTAGAAGCAAACAGACATAACAACATTTGGGAATTTTTGAACTATCATTTACAATAGCATCATCAAATATCAAACACCTAGTAATCAATTTTGCAAAGATATATAAAACTTCTACTCTAGCAATTATGAAACTTTTCTTAGAGAAGCTAAGGAACTAAGTGGGGAGATAAACCATACCCATGGATTAGAAGACTCAATATTTTTGAGATATCCATTCTTCCCAAATTGACCTATAAATGCAATGCAACCTCTAAAGACTATTTTTTAAAAATCAACTTTATTGAGCCAAAATTAACATGCAATAAGATGCACACATTTTAAATGTATACTTAAATAAATTTGAAAAAAGTAGACTCTATTGTATTTACTACCACAATTGAGATATAAAACATTTTTATCATTCCCAAAAGGTCTCCCCTGCTACTCTACCTACAGTCACCACTCTCTGCCTGAGTTCTAGGAAACTGCTGATCTGTTCCCTGTTTTCTCTTTCCTGGACACTCATATATATGGAATCAAATAGACATACTCTTTTATGTCTTGCTTCCCCCCCACAAAATGTTTTTAAAATTCATCCACATTATTATATATATTAGTAGCTTGCTTCTTTATATTATAGATTGCTCTTTGTACATTTACCACAATTTACTTATCCAGTCACTTGCTGGTGGATATTTGGAATTTTCCAGCTAGGGTCTTCTAAGAATAGGACTATTTATTTATATTTTTAAAAAGTTTTTATTTCTTTATTCATGAGAGACATAGAGAGAGAGGCAGAGACATAGGCAGGGGAGAAGCAGGTTCCTCGCAGGATCCCAATGCAGGACTTGATCCTAGCATTCCAGGATCATGCCCTGAGCCGAAGGCAGATGCTCAACCACTGAGCTACCCACATGTCCCAGAATACGGTCTATTTAAACATTCATTAAAACAAAAACCACATTCATTTTCAACTTTTTTGTTTAGACTATAGTTTCTCAGCCTCAGAACTCTACACTTTAAAGTGTAGAATATCTTTTTTGTTGGGGATTGCCTTGTGTATTGTAAGGTTTTTAGCAGGACCCTGGCTTCTACCTACTAGATGCTAGTACTCCCCAGGAGTAGCAATAAAAAATGTCTCCAGACATTGCCAGGGTTCGTTGACTGGGGGACGTGGGAGTGTCAACACTCACCCTCAGTTGAGAAACTACTGTAAATATTTGTATTCATTGTTCTTGGATAAATACCTGAGTGAAATTGCTGGGTCATAGTGTAAATGTATGCTTAACTTTGTAAGTAACTGAAAACCAGTTTTCCAAAGAGCTTGTGCCATTTTACACTTCCAAGAGCAATACATGAGACCCCTAGTTGCTCCGCACATTTGCCTGCAATTGGTACTATCAATCATTTTTGTTTTAACAATTCTAGTGAAGGTAAAGAGTGTCTTGTTAGATTTCATGATTACTCATGCTATTGAGCATCTTCTCTTGTTCTTATTATATTTACCTTTTTACTTAAGTCATGGTCTTTTGCTTAATTTTTAATTGTTATTGTTCTTTTAATTGTTTTTGTAGGCATTCTTTGTATGCTCTGCATATGATTCCTTCATCAGATATATATGTTGCAGATGTTTCTCCCACTCTGTAACTTGTTTATTGGCCTTTCTAAATGGAGGTGAAGCGTTTAACTTATCAATATATATTTTAAGGTTAGTACTTTTGTGTTCTAAAAAAAAATCTTTGTTTTTATCTTCCCAAATTTGTGAAGATATTCTCCATTCTTTTCTTAAAGAAACTTTAGTTTTCCAAGTTGTATATTTTGAACCATGAGTGATTGTGAGTGTGTTTTTGTGAGTGGAGTAAGATAGAAGTTGAGGTTCATTTTCATCCTTATTAATATCTAGTTCACTATTTGTTAAAAAGACTTTCCTGGGATGCCTGGGTGGCTCAGTGGTTGAGCTCCTCCCTTTGGCCCAGGGTGTGATCCTGGAGTCTGGGAATCGAGTCCTGCATCTGGCTCCCTGCATGGGGCTCGCTTCTCCCTCTCCCTGTGTCTCTGCCTCTCTCTGTGTGTGTGTCTCTCATGAATAAATAAATAAAATCTTAAAAAATAAAAAACCTTTCCTCATTGGTGGCTTGACTAGATTCAATTGACTACTGAATGTGAGTCCATTTCTGGACTTTCTCTTCTCTTCTGTTTATCTAATTGTCTACTTCAGTGTTTGTTAATCTTTTTATTATTATTCCCCTAACAAGTCTTCCTAGACATTTTTATTCCTAATCACACCTTCCCCCCATGAACTTTTAATATCAGATACATATGGTGTATTAATTTATGTACTGTAGGTATACATGTACTTTATATGTGAAAAGAATAAGAATATTTTATTCCAAGAACCAATTTCCACCTCCTTGGGGGTGATATTACTCCCATTGAGAATGCATGATCTATTCTCTTCCTAATACCACATTGTAGCTTTATAGTCCATCTTGAAATGGGGTGGTATAAGTCTTCCACCTTTGTTATTTTTCAAAATTGTATCAGCTATCCTTATCCTTTGCTTTTATAAGTTTTGTAATCAGCTTGTCAGTGCCTTTCTAAAAATGCGTGGTGAAATTCTGTTACTGTTCATGAAGGAGTCACAGGCACTAGATTTACTTTTTCAATCAAACCATGTGGGAAAAAAAAGAAGAAAAATAAAAATAATAAACCACTTGGAAGATTCTACAAAATACATGAACATTAATTTTTTCAGACACTAAACAACAGACAGTTACAAGATTGTGGTCCCCAAGAGAAGGAAAATAAATTAACTGAGCCATATGATCACCTCAGTTTACTGCTTTGAAGCACATTTTGAATTGTAGAATAGGAAGAAGGTTGTCAAAGAGAACACAGCAATTTTCCTGAATTGAAGACGTAGAGATGAGAGTTCAGAGAATATGAGGTGGCTGGAAGTTGCAGGGGAGAATTCCAGAGGAGAGGCAGCTAAACAAAGAAAGCTTCAGAAATCTATATAGAGTTCCCCTTGGGTTTTTGCTTAACACTAAGATCTGCACACATGGGATAGAACTCTTTGAGCTCAGGAAAATAGCAACAGAGTCATGAGCTAAACTTCTCAGAATTCATACAGGGCTTGGCATTGTTTGAATTCCCACCAACCAAACTGGAGATTCCTCACTAGTTAATTGGAATATTCAGTAGAGATCCCGGAAGGGTCATCCGTTTTATGGTGGGGCTAAACTATCCCTAGAGTAACAGCTACTGTAGACCCACTAAAAACTGTTAAAGCAAGTCTCATAAAGATCAAACTAAAATAAAATGCAACCAATTTAACAATCTACCAGAACTAATTAAACACTCCTTAAAGAAAGGCAACAGAATACAACACTAAACAACATAACATTCACAGAAACTGGCAAACAAAAATTTCCCAGACATGCCAAAATCAGGAGACTGTGTACTTTATATTCTCTACTGTATGTATACCTCAAAAATAAAGTGAAAAGATGAAAGGCAAAGTTTTTGGTAAAATGTGTTGTTTGAGGAAGCATAGAATATAGTGTATATCAAACTTCCAGAATTACCTCTGGGTTTGTATTGTTAGAGCACAGATTGTTGAACCAACCCCTAGAATTCCTGATTGCTGGGTCAGTTGTTGAGGCCAAGAATGTGGATTTCTAGCAGGTTCCCAGGTGTTATTGCTGCTGCAGCAGCGGTGGCACTGCTCCAGGAGATCACTCTTGAGAACCACTGGGATAGGAGTTAGCTTTAAATTCTAGAGTTAGTTAACCCTATTCAGCCATATACTCATTTTGAGATCTTGGTAGCATTTCTGTCTGTTTTTTTTTTTAAAATACAAGTCATGGGATGCTGGGTGGCTCAGTGGTTGAACATCTGCCTTTGGCTAGGAGCATGATCCTAGGGTCCTTGGATCAAGTCCCAAATTGGACTCCCTGCAAGGAACCTGCTTCTCCCTCTACTGTCTTTGCCTCTTTCTGTGTCTCTCATGAATAAATAAATAAAATCTTTTTAAAAAATACAACTCACTATCTTTGTTTTTTAGAAGCAGTTTTCCACTATTACATTATAAATCAACTGGTAGGCAGTTGGAAAGTTTATTTTATTCTATTTATTTTTTATTGAAATACATTGTTCATACACAATGTTACATTAGTTTCAGGTATACAACATAGTGATTCAATAAACCTATGTTATGCTCTGCTCACCACAAATGTAGCTACCATCTGTCATCATATAATCCTATTACAATACTATTGACTATATTTCATATGCTGTACCTTTAATCACCATGACTTATTCATTCCAAAACTGGAAGCCTGTATCTCCCACTCCCCTTTGCCCATTTTGCCCATCCTCCATACTTCTGCCCTCTGGCTACCATCAGTTTGTTTTCAGTATTCATTGGTCCATTTCTGCTTAAAGATTCCTTTATATATATATATATGTATATGTATATATATATACACACACACACACACGCATGCACACATATGTATATATCTTACATCTTCTTTATCCATTCATCTCTCAGTGAATGCAGGTTACTTCCATATCTTGGCTATTGTAAATAATGCTGTAGCAAGCATAGGGATGTATATACCTTTTTGAATTAGTGTTTTAATTTTCTTTGGGTAAATGCTTGGTAGTGGGAGTTACTGGATCATATGGTATTCCTATTTTTTATTTTTTTGAGGAACCTACATATTGTTCTCCACAGTGGCTACACTAATTTACATTCTCACCAACAGAGCCTGAGGGTTCCTTTTTCCACATCCTCAACAACACTTGTTATTTCTTGTCTTTTTCTTTTTGTTTCTAGTCATTCTTACACATACAAGGTGATATCTCATTATAGTTTTGACTTATATTTCCTTGATGATTAGTGATGTTGAGCATCTTTTCATGTGTCTGTTTGCCATCTGTACATCTTCTTTGGAAAATTTTTCATTCAGGTCCTCTGCTCATTTTTCAATTGGACTAATTGAGGGATTTTTGTGTGTTTATGCACGTATTGAGCTATATAAGTTTTTTATATATTTCAGATATTAACCCCCTATAGGATATATCGTTTGTAAATATCTTCTCCTGTTCAGTAGGTTGCCTTTTCATTTTGTTGGTGGTTTCTTTCACTGTGCAAATTTGGTTGCATTTTTTGATCTCTCAAATCTTTAATTTTCTTTTTTGTAAAATAGGGATAATAATGGTACCTCATATGATTGATGAGGATTAAATGAGATAATATAACCAGTAAGTTATATATATAAGTTAAATAATATAACCGTTAAGTGCAATAAAAGCTACTTTATTATTATTATATATATTGTTAACTATTTTTATTATTATCATCACTAAGAACAAACTAATGTTTTATGTGTATGGCCCTAAATTAGCTGGATTTATCGTAGCTAAATGTGAAAAGCCTTTCTAATCCAAGTTCTTTTTTTGTTTGTTTGTTTATACAACTGTCTTCCAAAATATTCCTTTGGGGCCAAAATTTTCCAGGCTGGGTTTAAGCCAAAAGATGAGTTTTTTTAATTTTCAAGGCAAATGAATAAAATCAGTTAAACCTTGCTGAGTTGTGGGAAAAGGGAGGAAAAAAGAATACTTTTCATTGCTTTAGAAAAACAACCTCATAGAAGTATCTACAGAATAGTGTAAACATAAAATAAGTTCAGTTTGGCATAATAAGGATTCTTGAGAAAATTTAAGTTAGCAACATTGGAAAAATAGAGGTATTTTAGTCTAGGGTTTTATTGACTTTAAATTAATTGAATTTAAGCTTTTTAAGGGAAAAATTAATGTTAAGATAAGATACTGGAGATGACAAATAGAAAAATCTCATACAGCAACATTGTTCTATGAAACAATTAAGGTACTAGTGCAAAAGCAGCAGTACAAGAAGAAATCCTTTCCTGCATTAAAGTATCCAGTAACCAGCTCCATAGCACCTCATTGACTTAACCCTAAAAGGAGTTTTGATACAGTTTTGAGATATGAATTTGCAAATCCTTTGAAGAACAGACCTAAGATATACCTTTGGTCATATTTTAACTATGATAGCATAACTAGTAGGTATATCATTATTTAAAATACCCCCTTCTTATGGAGATTTATGTCAAATCTGATCAAATAACTTACTTTGACCAACATGAAACATGGGTGAAAATGTATGTGTCATATCTGAGCAAAAGCTTTAAAAGCCATTATGTGGCTTTCTTCTCTTTCTTTTTCCTCTGCCACAGACTATGTGATGTCCCAGATGGGGAACTGTTTTTTTCAGTTGGGATCCTGGAACAAAGAAAATAAAGCACAGAGTCACAGGTGGCCAGTGACAGATGAATAGTAGAAGCAAGAGATAAACTTTTTTTTTTTTGCTAGATCACTGAGATTTTAAGATTTCTTGTTATTGCAACATAAGTTAAGCCAACACACACACACACACACACACACACACACACACACTATATTTTACACTGCTCCCAACACACATATACATTATAGCTCCACCCCCACATACATCATATATAGTGATGCTTTCTGTGAAATGGGGCTCATGTTGGCCAGATCTATGGATACATGTGTCAAATTTTCAAAAGGCTTTTCTCTTCAACAATAGCCTCAACTTGGAGGAGGAGAGGCAGGGAAAGATAGGGAGGTAGAAGACCATAAATCTGAGTCTACTTCCAGATTAACTTTTTGCCATTTTTGAGACCCTATGGTCAATTCAAATTTCACTTAGGACCCCCTGTGAAGTATTGAATACCTATCTTTGTACCACCATTAGGCTTAACCCAATAGAACAATAGTATATATTTATTTAATTAGGTTTGGACAAATAAATGACTGATAATGGCACTAATCATAGAAAACAGAGGCATTTTTTCTCCCTGAGTTACGATGAATCTATGAAACTAACACCGTTGTTATTTTCCTAGAGAAAAATATTCTTAGAAATTCTTTCGTTGAGGGGGAGAAACAGGATGAGAAGGGAACAGTGGTGAAGGATAAAGAGAATTGGATGGTATCAGCCAAGCAATTTGGATTAATTACCAATTATTTTTAAACAAAATAGATGACAACAAAACATAACAACTAATAGGTCCTTCCAAACAGCTTCACAAAGTGTTGAATTTGTCTGGGGATGTTTCTAATAATAATGCATGTTGCCATGCTTTAAAGAGACTAAAGATAATCTATAGCTCACAAAAAAGAACAGGTCTGAAGGTATTAAGCCATATGTAATATTCTTGGGTCACAATTTCAAAGAATTCTGTAGGTCTGTGTAATCCATTAAGTAAATTGTATGAACTTTCTTAAAGTCGTTTATTAGCAATATTTATAGAAGGTCAAAATTTGAGTATTTTTATTAAACATATTTTTGGCTTTCAGTTTTTAAAAATCATGATTTAAATAACCATGGTTTGGGCTCATCAAGCAGTTTAAACCATTTTTGAAAAGTTTTGGGTTCAATAAAACCCAAGCTGCTTTTTGCCAAGCACCTTTTCCTCTCATTTTAAAAACCATATTTATTTTAAGGGAAATTTAACCCATGTGTTTTTGATTCATTTAAATTTAAATAATCAAAATGGTGTTTTTTTATAAGTTGGTTGATGTCAAAGAAGCTTTTGAGACTTTTAAAGAAACTTTTATTCTAAAAACAAGAAGCAATGATTTGCCAAGTATAAATGCATTTCAACACCAAGAGGCTTGTATTCATTTGTAACTGCAAACCCCTGAATCCGAGTCCTTTCTATATCTGGCAGAGATAGATCATTCCTGTTCTGTAACGTACTGGGGCCTAAACTCCCCAAAGCTAACTAGCTTTTCAATGAAATAAATGTATTAAGGTTGTAAAAATAAGAAAAATGGGGATGATTGTTAAAATGTTTCAAGAAATCATTGGTGCTTTCAGAGGCTATTTAGCCAAATGGAAAGTGTTTTCCTTCATCTGTCACACATTTATTGAGTTTTTATTGTGCATATGGCACTTGTTGGCAGGACAGATACTAAGATGAACATCTTTGGAGTTTCTTACTCAAAATTGGGAATAGTAATCTCAGAAGTTTGCTTGTAAATTCATTAAAGTAATGAGAGTCCTAAAAAGTCCACTTGGTAGTATTTTGGTGGAAAGAGGAAATTAATTAGATTAAGAATGAGAAGGGATAGGGGGCACTTGGGTAGCTCAGTTAAACATCCAACTCTTGATTTCAGCTCAGACCATGGTCTCAGGGCTGTCAGATCAAGACTGGAGTTGGGCTCCATTCTGGGTATGCAGTCCGCTTAAGACTGTCTTTTCCAAAAAAAAAAAAAAAAAAAAAAAGAAAGAAAGAAAGAAAGAAAGAATAAGAGAAAAAGAAAAAAAAGAAAAGATTCTCTCTTCTTCTCCCTCTGCCCACTCCCACCTCCTGCCTGCTTGTGTAGCACATGCACTCTCTAAAAAGAAAGCAGTTGAGAGAGAGAGAGAGAGAGAGAGAGAGAGAGAGAGAATATAAAGTTTATCAGGTAGATGGTACTGCTTTTTTGTTTCTCTCACTTCTGTCTCTCCCTAGGGTAGGACTAGTCACTTAGATGACTGACCAAATCACAATGTCCTCTAAGCTGTTATGTACTGAAGCTTAAGACCCACTTATTTTGGAATCCCTGGGTGGCTCAGCAGTTTAGTGACTGCCTTTGGCCCAGGGCATGATCCTAGAATCTCAGGATTGAGTCCCGCGTCGGGCTCTGGCATGGAGCCTGTTTCTCCCTCTGCCTGTGTCTCTGCCTCTCTCTCTCTCTCTCTCTCTATGTCTATCATGAATAAATAAATAAATCTTTAAAAAAAAAGACCCATTTATTTTAAATCTTCAGATATCCTCTCTAAACTTGAAGTTGAATTAAATGTCAGATGAGTAGGCCCCCTCATCTCTCTCCACTCTCTTCTTTTCAGATCTATAAATGTGAATAGCATTCAACTTCTGAATCTTTCAGAGGAGGTAACTGGGATAAGCACTTAACTTTTTGCCTTGCTCTCTGAAAAATTTCTCCAAAGAATTATTTAATTATTTTGATGCCCTCCTCCTCATGCAGAGGTGGGGAAGTATGAGGATTAGAGGAAGGAGATTGGAGAAGCTTTGCTCCAAAATTTGACCTAACTCAATGTAAAGACAAAACTCCTAAAAATGACTAGATTCCAATTGCATGGTTTCTATTGTGTTTTTATGGACCTCAATGTGTACAGAGTAAGATGATTCTTAGGCAGATGCTTCTTAGCAAGACATTGTAATGGGTTTCATTTCTGAGACATATGGAACTTTGAATATTGTCAAAGAAAAAAAGACTATTTATTTGTGTATATAAATGAGATTTCCACATATAATTGTGTAGGCTATGCAGTATACATCCTGTGTAGTTGTATGGTGGCTTTGTATATAAGTGAACATCCAGGGAGAGATTTCAGACATGTCTGGTTTCAAGTGTTCATGTGATGGCATAAGTGATTTTCTTTCTCCCTTTTTTCCTCTGCCTTTCTCTATCACACACACACACACACACACACACACACACACACACACACACACACAGACCTCCCAATATTTTTCTTCCTCTACACTTAGAGTCAAGTATATTTGTCTCTAAAAAGAGCTAAGGGAGGGGATCCCTGGGTGGCGCAGCGGTTTAGCGTCTGCCTTTGGCCCAGGGCGCAATCCCGGGTCTCCAGGATCGAGTCCCACGTTGGGCTCCCTGCATGGAGCCTGCTTCTCCCTCTGCCTATGTCTCTGCCTCTCTCTCTCTGTGACTATCATAAATAAATAAAAATTAAAAAAAAAAGAGCTAAGGGATAGTTTTATTAGGAAATGAGCTCAAAAACCTCTGTCACTTTTTTAGGTGAACTGATACAACTAATAACAGAGCATGGTGAATATTAAAAATCCCAGCCTAGGGGGCACCTGGGTGGCTCAATGGTTAAGCATCTGCCTTTGACTCAGGTAGTGATCCCCAGGTCCTGGAATAGAGTCCCACATTGGGCTCCTCACAGGAAATATGTTTCTCTCTGTATCTCTCATGAATAAATAAATAAAATATTTTTAAAAATCTTTTTTAAGTAAAAATCCCAACCTAATTACCACTGGGTCATGTGTCTATCTCTGAACCCAAAATACTGGCTAGGAGACTAGAATGTTCTGGTGGACCAGACCTGAGTCTTGTCTATTTCCAAAATTGAGTGGTGGATTCAGCCCCACCTGAACCACAATGGAGTAAGATTGAGAAGGGATTGAGTTTCCATAGAGAATTGATAATAGGAGGCAAAATGACTAATGTCTTTATCTGTTACCTGACATTTTTCATTTGTTACTAAGCCATGTTGTCTTCAAATTCTATTTACAAATGACCCTATTAAATTTCACCTTCTTGGTTTTCTACTGGGCTTCTAGGCACTAAGATCCCTGTATCATTTTCAAAATGCTCATACATCATCTGTTTACAAACAACTCTAAAATTTTACTAGAAATCAACTTCATATTTTAGGCAATTTCCAAAAAATATCTTCTTTACTCTTCTTTTAAAATCAAGACCCTTTAGGACTCTCAGTTATTTTCTGTGATGTCCCCAAGAGAATTAATGTTGACTTGAAAACCACTCCTGCAGTTCTTTAGCACCCTGGAGTATAAAGTATTTAGGCATAGACATATTTATTCATTAAAATGCAGTGGTGCTGTGTTCTATTATCTTACTGCTTTTATCTTTCTGGTCCTCAAACTTTAGCATTATCAGAATCATCTTTGGAGCTTTTTAAAACATACATATAATCAGAGTTTCTTGATTCAATGCATCTGAGATGGGGCCTGAGAATTTTTATTTCTAACAAGCTCGCAGGTGATGGTGATACTGCTGGTCCAGGGACCACATTTTAAGAAACACTGCTCTGTCAGTTACATCCATCACTTTGTTTGGAAATCATTCTCCTTGCCAAAAAAGATAAAGGAAAATTAAAAATGAAATAATTCTGCTTTCTCCGTGTAACTCAACAATATCAGACCATCTTTTCAGAATCTGTTCATTTATTTATCAAATGTTTATTGAGTACCTACTATGTGCCAACTACTGTACTAAGCACTAAGAAAGTAAAGATAAAACAAGCCCACAGCTCAAAGAGATGTTCATATGGAGTTAGACTAAATACTAAGCAAATAGAATCTTGGAAAATTCTGTGTTGAGGTTTGCCAGAATCATGTGAGGGACCAGAGCAGTGCCTATGTGTATTTTTTCCATTGACGTATAGTTGACACACAGTGTTACATAGTTTCAAACCTATGTGCATTATTCATGAGTCTTTTGTAGGGGAAAAGTTAGTTCCCCTAAGAGTCAAGAATTGTTCTTTCACCAAGAAAAGTGTTGCTGGGTAAACAGAATCCACACTCCACTTTGGGGTTTGGGGAAGATTTTGCAGAAGGTTGACAAGTTATGAATAATTCTTAAAAGTCTTTCTTAAATTTTTCTATCGTTTTAACTTTTACTATAGTAGTTGGTATTTACATACTTTTTCTTTTACATTTGATCACCTTACAAATAATTATAAGAAAATAAAGTTTTAAGGTATTTTGAGTATCCTTTCCTCAGGAATTAGAGATAAAAGGACCACATTACTACACCTACCTGCTGCCCTCTACACCAAGTGGGAGCAGAACGAAGGCCTTAGAATATGTTACACAGCATCACACTTGCATGACCAGGGTCAGGTTACATTTGTAATTCAGGAAGCAGAGACATGAGAGGGAAAAAGGGAATCATGGGAGATACACCATGAGCTCTGTCTGATGTTCTCGAAACTTAAACCTCAGGGGAAAATTGAGTCAGAAACTAAAAAGATTTAGGCAATGTCAGAAATGAAAGTTCTAGGTAGTACCAAAGAATCTTCCCAGAAAACCTTTTACCCTCTAAGTGACTTGTGTCAGACTTTTGGCTCCATTGGGTCATGGTTGAGTTCAGCCTTCGACATAATTTCGGGCACAGTCTTTTTATTGAGTGTGAACAGGCCACAGAATGGTTGCCATATAGCTTCTTATAATGTGGCCTCACCTCCTCACAGAGGGATCCTGAGGCAGTGCTCCCTTCCCTCTCAAGAGTAAAATAATAGGCTAGGCTATAGAAGAGAAAATCCCCACAGTCTTATCTTGTACACATTACTTTTACCTCTAAAGCTAAGAGATTCAAAGTATTTTAAGCCTTCAGCTTCTATAGCCAGTGGTCTCTCTTTCTTTCTTACACACACACACACACACACACACACACACACAAGAATACATAATAAAAACTACTTTTACCTTTGAATCAGGAAAGGTATTGGGCCATTATCACTGGACAACAAGTATTTACTGAGTATCTACTGAGTATCAGGTCCATTTTAGGTGCTTGGGTTGTGCGAATAAATAGAATAGTCAAAATACTCTTTGACCCTTGTAAAGCTCACTTTCTAGTGATCTAGATCTCGCATCATGTGTGAGTGAAAGTATCAGATTTTCCCCTGAAATGATATTTAACTGGGAGGGGGCCCAGTTAACAAAGTATAAAATAAAGTGGGAGAACCACAAGGAACATAATGTGGACAAGTGACTTCTCTGAGCAAGAAAGTGGGTGGAAAGGGAATGAATGACAGAGATAAATTCAACCACTTTATAGTTTTGCTTGGGGTAAAATCATCTATCTTTTTAACAAAAATGGAAAAAATATCTTAAATTAGAAAGCATGCAAGTAGACAACTTTTAATAAATAAAGCCATTTTCTTTTTCCTCCCAATAAATCTTATTTCTGCTATTCAGGTTTTAACATAATCCACCTACTAATCAGTTGGTCAGTCAGTCAGCACCTTATGCTCATAGTTTTACAGTAGAGCACTTCTCAGATAAGAATCCCATTCTTTCTTTTTTCTTACATGGTTCCAAGAGCCGTCTGGCAGTCAGACTATTGAATTGAATTCAAGGATGCTTTCAGATTAGTGCCATGAAACAGGCAATTCACCATATCTCCGCAGGCCACATTAGTGCCCCCCAATGAATGATATCTGACAGAAACAGTAAAGAATGGCTTATCTAGCATCTAACAAGCATTGCTTTTCCCAGTATGGGCAGAGAAGGGGATGCTGAAGGGAGGCATCACATGTAAGACATACCATCACTGAGTAATCACAATGAGTACATTGTAACTAAGTGGGCCCATGCCAATCACTGTGGCTGGAAAACTTATACTATGGCACCTGTCCTTAAACTGAAATTCCATTTCAAGTGAGGTAGAATAAAAAAATCCAGTTCTCTGGAAACTCTGAAAAGAGTTAATTTATTCTTGGAGAAGGAGAGGTGGCCCCTGAAACTGTGTATGAGACCAGAAAGGGGTTTGTCAGTGGACCTTGTTGCCAAGTCTTGTGGAATCACAGGGCCAGAATTGCTACCAAGCATTCACCATGGGGAAAAGTATTTTCCTAGGTTTTCCATTTAATTATGAGTATGATGTCCCAGAAATGCCTACAAAAGTGCTGTAGCAAAAAGACCCCATGTAGGGGTAGTTAGCTAGTCAGTTATCAGCACTGTTGGCTGCTATTTTCTGTTGGAAATGGATTGAAGCCTCAGTACAAGTACATAATCTCATCCTGAGGCAGAGGAAGGCTTTTCTAGTCCTTAATGCTGTTCTTTGGAACTTGTTTTAGAGTTTCACAGAGTAATGGGTATCACTGGGAATCAGTTCCAGATTTCCACAGGATTCTGTATGGTGAAAATTACTACATCAAATGAACAATGAATTGGTTCACAGCTACTTTGGGGTAGAAGGGTGGGAAATATCACAATGGTTGTTTCCCAATTTACAAACCAATAGGATTTTTTTTCCTTGAAAAATTGGGCACATATGTAGCTATAACTAGTCTGATGTTTAGATTTTCATTTTTAAAAATGTATTAGTAAATATCTTCTATATACAGTATTTTTGTGTGCTAGCATCAATGGTGAAAGGATTTAAGCAGGGTTGACACTATTTTGTAAAATGATTATTAAAAATCTGTATGGGGTGAAAATTCAAAACAAATACTTTTCCTCAAGTTGTAGATTCAACCTAAAATTAAATCCACAGTTATTCCACTGTGGCTAGAGGTGGTAATCAAAGATTAAGTGGATTTGCTTCACTGGGGGTCCCCACTCACCACCAAAGCATCTCTAATCTCTGGATTGAGCCCTATTCCTGTAATGTAACTCATTTGGTTCTTTCACACTTTCCCCCCTTCAACTCTAATAGATTCCTGTGGCTTTTGTGTTATATTTTCATCATTCTGATCAAATAATTATTCCCATCCCTTCTTGCTCATGCTTCTTTGCATCATCTCTTTTGTTGTGCAAGATTTAAACTTGCATGCACTCCCTCTTGTCTCCTCCTACTAATCCCGCCCAGGAATCATTCTATGGATGAATAAAAGGTGTTGACTGTTCAATATGCTTTCTGTGTATTGTCAGCTGCTTTATTACTGCCTCTCCCCAGTTCTTTGCTGCTAAGAAGCATGGAGATGTTCATTTAAATCTCTTGGCTTCTGTCATGTTACAATGGAGTAGATGCCTGGGATCGGGTGGATGCTTTGAGTAATACTGAAAGCTGTGTCTAACTTGTGTCACCAGTGAAGTGGCAAAGAATGCAGAAATACCATCCTCAGAGGATACAGAAAAAGCCTCTTCAGAGTAGAACTATTTTCCCGGAAATATGAAGCTTACTAATTTCTAGTGTTCAGGGACTTGTAATCATAGTGAATGAGCTTGAAGTTTAAGATTTTAGTTGTCATTCAAAGAATATTGGAGATCCAAGATATATTCTCAAAGTGTAAGCACAAACTGCATTCATCCCAGTACTCTCTTTTTTGCTAAATGTCCATCAATATCATTTATTTCTTTCTGAGCATATCTCAGTTTGGAGCCCTTTGAAACATCATTGAAATAGGTTGCCATTAAAAGGAGGAAGTTGAACCTTATGACAGGGAAGGATGTTCCTTCTACCTTGTTAAACATATACTGGGTGTGCATTACATGACCTGATTTTGTTACACACAGACCAGACACACACACATAACTCAGGGAACAAAGAATTAAATTACATACACCAAAACATTAGCTGGGAATCGCTCTAAGTGCTGGGATTACAGAGGAATCTTCTATTTTTCTTTATGGTCATCTTTATTTTCACAGTGAATGAAAATAATATTATGTATTATAAATTAAACCACAGGCAATTTGACTTCATGTATAGAAGGCCTCCAAGGGGATGGGACTTGCATTAGAAATTCACAGAACAAGAAGTCCATGTTACAGTTGTATGAAAGGAGTAACGAAGAGGCTTCATAATGATTTACTCGTTCTCAAAGTGAAAACAAGTTCTGATACATTTTAAATTAGTTTTCATTGAGGCTTTCAGTGTTCCTATTCAGTGTTCCAATGTGTGTTTTGCTTATATCTAACACTATTTCCAGATGGTTTGGACGAAAGAAAACCCAAGTTTTTTTTTAAGGCAGTGTCATCATGTTTTATCCTCATATTTGGAAACAAACAAAATTTTATTGTGCCCTTCTTTTATGCATACATGTATGCCCTTCTTTGAGATAGTTAAAGAATATTTTTCTACATCCTCTTATGCCTTTTTGTGACTTGGATCTTTTTAAAAATTTATTTAATGTTTTTTGATCTCCTTCCAAAAGCTTTATGACAGCTGAGTTTAAGTGGTTGCTTCAGGCTACAGAAGTCAAAGATGAAATTGAATTATGCTTCCAGGCTTGGCATATAAAATCAAGAAAAATTTCATTCATTATGATTAATTAATCCAGAGGCACAGTGGTAGTATTATGATTATATTGTATCTGGAACTTGGCATATTTTCAGCTGACATTTACATGGTAAGGGAGAAAAGGGAACAGTAACTCTGTGCCTGGCAAACTGCTCCTTAATAGGCTGGCAGAAAAAAAAAAAAGAAAATAACAGAACAAACAAGAGATCAAGGAGAAGAAAAGATGTCCTATATTGTATGTAGGGTGGGGGGGGGCGTGGATCCTTTGAGATTCCTCTCACTTGATTATCTCCTGGAAAATCCTATAATATGGGATATGAATAGTTTACAAGTCAGTTACCCTCAATACCATTTTTACTATATGACTTAATTTGTCATACATGGTGGTATAGTGAAAGTTACAACGATAGTGATATATAGAAGTGAATAATAAAAACATTTAAAAAATGCCTGTTAGAGAAGAGGCATTGATTGCTAGCAAGAGTAGCCTACTCAAATTCTTTCCTTTATTGAGATAAACTTCAAACTAGATTACCCAGGATTTGTGTTACTAGCTAGTAGACAGTTGATATATCTACTGGACCAGCACCAGCTGAGGAGGGAGACTTTTCAAGGATGAAGAAGATGGAGAAAAACAAGGAGAGAAAAAGAAAGGGAGAAAAAGAAGGGAGGGAATTAGAAGTGAATCTCATTAGCCACTGCTATTCTGACATCAGATAAAACAATATAAAGTCTCAGTGGCATGCAACAATAAATATGTATTTGCTATATGTTTGTGGGTCAACTCTGCTGGTTTCTGTAGGGTTTGCTCATGCATATGCAAATCAAGGGAAGATCAGTTGCGCTAGGCTAGATGCGCTAGGCTAGATGCGACCTACTGGGCTTCTCAGCTTTAAGATGCAGGTCTGTAGGTCAGCCAGGGGGCTATTCTCCCCATCTTTCTCAGAACAGCTGGCTAGTTGAGGCATAGTCCCCTCAAGGCAAAAACAGGCATGAGGGAGAACAAGTTTCACTGCACCAACAACTCCAAGCCTAAATGCCCGTGACATCTGTAAACATCTCATTGGTTAAAGGAAGTCACATAAAAAAAAGGAAGTCACATAGCCTGGGCACTACTGGAATGGGGAAATAGGAGACCCCAGAGAGAGAGAGTAAAGAACTGGGGCAGTAATTCCATCATCATAGGGGATGAAAGCAGAATGGGGAATGAGTGTGAGCGTCTGAAGTGAAGCAGAGGCCATTTTCCTGTTCTTTTATGGCAATCTTTGTTGATAAACATGGCTGTGAAAATCTGAGATTTCTCTGCAGCAGTGCCCCACTGTCCACTCTCTAGCTTCCTTGGTGATGAGAAGTTGGGGGTGGTGGCAGCAGCAGCAGCAGCAGCTACTTGCTCTGATCTCCCAATCCCTGTGCTGTAATTTCTTGGGTACCCAGAAATGCTGGTAGCAGTGGCAGCAGAATGGTAGCTTAGCTTTCTTAACTTAGGCACGGCTCCAGTGGTGCCTCAGTGGTAGTAGCTGTTGGTAGGCTCTTTATTATCCTGCCATCACTTCTAGAGACCCAGAGTACAGTCTGATCCTTACACACTTCCAATGATTTTATAAGAACTCATTTTTTTGTATTAAATTCTTCCTGGTTATAAATACTGAAAGTGGTCTTTCTTTACTGCATTGAACCTTGACTAACATAGAATCCTAAATGACGCAAATACATAAATGATCTAGAAAAGGATCACATGAGCCAATCAGGTAGGAAAAAAGCAAATAAAGCCAATGTAGTACAAAGATGGTCAAATTAACTTTGTCCTTGAATTTTCTCTATTTCATCATCAACAGATATGTACTTATGTCATCAAGAATATAGAAGCTATAAAATGTGTAAGATATAAATAATGCTGAGTTATAAGAATTCAAATTTTACAAAATAATTAAGGCATTTTCTTATAATTTTGTCTGATATTAATGTAATTACAGCAGACAGTTTTTTAATTGAAAAGTTGATTCTAAAACACATTTGGAAGAACAAAGAACTAAGAATAGCCAAGATACTCCTGAAGAACTAGTAGAACAAAGTGAAGGGATTTGCTTTGCCAGTTACAAACTTATTCCGGAGCACTGGTTAATAAGGTAAGGTAGTATTGTTACTTTGGGAAAACTGACAGAACAGAATAGGATGTCTAGGAAGAGACTCACCCAATATGGAAACTTCATTTATGACAGGGCTGACAATGGAAAGACCAATGGAAAGAGTGGACTAGTCACTCCAATATGCTGAGAAAACTAGCTATAGGAAGACAAAAAGCCCTACTTTACTCTCTTTTCCTCTCTCTCTCTCTCTCTCCACACACACACACACACACACACACACACACACACACACTTCAGAATGGTTTGATGATTTACCAATGAATGGCAAAACTTCAAAAATTCTAAATGTTGAGAAGAAAATAGAATAGCTTTAAGGCTTCTGGGTATGGTTGACTCGAGAAGACAAGATACCAACATTGAAAACCAGGACAGAGGGCAGCCCCGGTGGCCCAGTGGTTTAGCGCTGCCTTCAGCCTGTGGTGTGATTCTGGAGATCTGGGATCGAGTCCCATGTCAGGCTCCCTGCATGGAGCCTGCTTCTCCCTCTGCCTGTGTCTCTGCCCCTCTCTCTCTGTCTGTCATGAATAAATAAATAAAATCTTTAAAAAAAAAACAGGAAAGACAAAATTTACCTTGTCTTACTGCAGTTAGTTCCTGAAAAACCCAACAGTCCAGTCAGATAAAAGTCGGATGCTTCAGATATTGGTCCTTCCTAGTACTCTACACTGGGCATCATAATCACATCCAAATGATGGGACATAATAAGAACACAGAGTTAAAGACAGAGAACGTGTTGTGTAGACCAGGTGTGTTGGGGGGAGGTGGCCAGCTAAGTGCCACATGAGGAAGACTTACTTCCACTCCAGAAAAGGGTAAGGTGGATGGGAAGGATAAAACTCAAACACAGACTCTCATATCATATCTCATCTCATTGTGATGTCTTGTTTTTATTTCCTATCATATGATCCATAACACAGATTTATTATAGGTTCTATACAATGAAAACCATTGTAGAACATATGGCATATCTAGTTCCCAAAAATATGAGGTCTTCAAAACACTAAGATAGTTACAGATTTTTTTTTAAATCACTGGGTATCTGCTGTATTTCAATATAATGTAAGATGTCTTAAGATGTAATAGACTTAGAAAAGGCTCTATTGACATTTTAGGGGTTAAGAGAACAAACTGGTAACAAATCCCTTTCTTGGAATGAAAGGACTGTTGTAGGCGAGATGGAAAGTGGAATCTCATGGCAAGACATGCAAGTAGAGAAATGAAAATGGGCAAGCTCTGCCATCAGGGAAATACAAATTAAAACCACAATGAGATAGAACTTTACACCGGTGAGAATGGCTAAAATTAACAAGACAGGAAACAATAAATGTTGGCAAAGATGTAGAGAAAGTGGAACCCTTTTGCAGTATTGGTAGGAATGCAAGTATTGGTACAGTCACTATGGAAAATGGTATGGAGGGTCCTCAGGAAGTTAAAAATAGAGCTACCCTATAATCCAGCAACTGCACTAGTGGGCATCTACCCCAAAGATACAGATGTAATGAAACAATGGGACATCTGCACCCCAATGTTCATAGCAACAAAGTCCACAATAGCCAAACTGTGAAAGGAGCCATGATGTCCTTCAAAAGATAAATGGATAAAGAAGATGTGGTATATATATACCATGGAGTATTACTCAGCCATCAGAAAGGATAAATATCTAACATTTACTTTGACATGGATGGAATTGGAGGGTATCATGCTCAGTGAGATAAGTCAAACAGAGAAAGACAATCATCATATGGTTTCACTCATATGTGGGATATAATAAATAGTGAAAGGGACTGTATGGGAAAGGAAGGGAACTGAGTGGAGAAAAATTAGGGAGGAAGACAAGCCATGAGACACTCATAACTCTGGGAAACAAACAACGGGTTGTAAAAGGGGGAGGTGGGTGGGAGGATGGGGTAACTGGGCGATGGGCACTAAGGAGGGTACTTGATGGGATGAGCACTAGGTATTATACTATATATTGGCAGATTGAATTTAAATAAAAAAATAAAAATAAAATAAAATCAATGTAACTTATGATCCAGTAGTTCCGCTACTAGGTACTTACAAACAAAGGGTTGTAGAAGGGAAGGAAGGGGGTGCTGAGGTACCTGGGTGATGGGCATTAAGGAGGGCACATGGTGAGATGAGCACTGGGTGTTATACTATAGGTTGGCAAATTGAATTTAAATAAAATAAAAGAAAAAAAGAAAAGAAAATGGGCAAGGTCTCAGCTGGCATTCATGCACAAGGATAACAAAAACCACATCCTTGACATGGAAAATGATTTTTCACTTTTTATACTATTGCAAAAATTCTTCCAGAGGAAAAGGGACCATTTTAATAAAGAAGAAGTCTCCATAATAACAATTTAGAAACAGGTTGACTGATAATACAAACTCACGTTTAAAAAAAACAACTGCAAAAAAGAAAAAAAAAACTGCATCTCTTAAAACTTCATAAACAAAACCTCCCATAGACTAATATTCTTGAACAAGGATGGGTATTTTGCTTTTTATTTTAACATTTTTTAAAAGTTGAGGAATAGGGGATGACTGGTGGCTCGGTGGTTTAGGGCCTGCCTTCAGCCCGGGGCATGATCCTGGAGACCGGGGATGGAGTCCCACATCGGGCTCCCTGCATGGAGCCTCCTTCTCCCTCTGCCTGTGTCTCTGTTTCTGTCTCTCTGTCTGTCTGTTTGTCTGTGTGTGTCTCTCATGAATAAATAAATAAAATCTTTAAAAAAATAAAAATAAAAAAGTTGAGGAACAGCTTTTCTTCCCAAAGATGTTCTGACATTTAGATAAATTATAAATAGAGGGGATTTTGTCTTAAAAGGGGGCATCGAATAAGCTTAACCCAAACATGTAAAAGCATATAGATCTCAAACTAGTAGACCTAAGTTCAAATACTGTCTTGAGAACTTGGGCAAATTTCCCGACTTCATTACATTTTTATTTTCTTGTCTAGCATGTGAGAATATTGTACAGAATGATACTAAAAACAAAAGTGAAAATCCAGACAAACAGAAGGGCAGGCCTTAAGCACCTGGCAAGTTCCAGACTCTGAGTATAATAGGAAGTCAGAGAGGACAGCGTAACAAGAGCATAACAGATCTTAACTCTTAAGAGAGGTTGGATATCTAGGGAGCTAATAAGGCAGACAGAGTTTAAGACAGGAAAACATATGCTGAAGTTAGTGGAGACTGAATTCCCTGAACCAGATGAAACTACAGGCTGCAGAAGGGACAGGGGCGGGGGAGGAGTGAGAGGGTAGAGGGTTCCTAAGAATGAGGCTGCTTTTGCTGATAGATACACATGCTGCCAAGTATGAAACCTATGCTCCTTAAAGCACTGTTGTCTTTCTTGAGTATGACGTTAGAGTCTGGGATTAGAAGAGCCTGATATAAGAGATGGGGACAAGGGACTCTAAAGGAAGGTAACAGCAGAAGCTGAGGAACCAGGAACCTGAATAGCTCTGTGGCTTTCAAGATATTAAGTCTCTCACAGAAGAATGAAGATTTCATTAGCACTTTTGTAGAGCCAGAAAACATAGTCCTAGACAGGCTGTATGGCTGTCAGCCCAGAAACTTCACTGTAAATCATTTGGAAAATCATGTTTGTCAACAGAAAATTAAAATGCCTTTAATGGTAGTTGCTTAAATGTCATCTGGTGTTTTCACCACAGCCTCTTTTCCTGGGGAGAAAATTTCAAATTTGTCATTATTATCCTCTCTTAGAAGTGGCTCAGGGCAGTTGTTGTATGAAACATAAACCAAAACACAACAATCAACTTCTGAATGGGATGCCAGTGTCGTATATGGAAGCACCATGTAAACCACAAAGGGAGGAGTATAGCAGCAGATTTGTCAGGCTGCCAATACAAGACAATGTCTACATTTCCATAACTAGATCTGCCTTTAGAATATTTTATGTTTTCCAAATCAGACCTGGGGTTTTCTGGAATGATGAACAGTAACATCCTGAGCAGCAAAGTCTTAATCAGTATTACTCTGAAATTTGTAACTGAAAATTAATCACATTGCCCTTTCGAGGTTAAGAACATGATTATGTGATAATGTTGCTCATTTCACACATGGAAAAATCCTAGGGCAGTTAGAGGTCCTATTGAACCATTTGTATTTTTAAGTCATTTATTCAGATTTGACTTTTCTGGACGTGGTTTATAAGCTGTTGCTTTCAATGTGTGTTAACCTCTACATCTCTCTGCCCACTTCTCAGTACACTAAAATGTCACAAAAAGAATGTTGAATTATGGCTCATCTTTAACCCATACTTTCTGAGAGCTGCTGAGTCAGGTGTCTAAACTTTCTGAGCTTTTCTCCAGTCTGTAGGGATAATCATACCCATTTCACAGTCTTAATTATAGGGAAAACCTGAGGAAACCTCTGTGCAATGCCTGGCATTCAGCAGATGTTAGTTTTCTTTCTTGGTCTACAACTGACCCCACTCTACCTACTTAACCACATTTCCTGCTCACTTCTAAACTTACAACTTTCATTCCAACAAGGCAAGTCACCTTAATGTTCATGCCATGCTAATTCTCATTCTCTTTGCCTAGTTTCTGCTCTTTCACATCTATAAGGCAAACGTCTACACATAAATATCAAGAAAATAAATGGAAATGAGTCACGTTATTTTATTTTACTTCTACCTCTAATATTTTTAGCTACCTATTTGTGTAAAGTGATCATTCCTTAATTTGCAGATATCATGGGGAATACATAAAATAGACTTACTAAAGTTCATTTGTGTGACATTTATAATTGTCCAAATTTTATTGCTTGGCTACTATGCAGAGGATATAAAGTTGAGGGGGAAAAATCAGTTCTTCCCTTGTAGGCCCATTATTCCCTTGGGAAGAAATGAGTAATGCCGCATGTTGTATTTTTCACTTAGTAAGGGAGTTATTATGAATTATGTTGTGTCTTTATATTTGGCAGAATTCAGGCCATAGCCTTTTGCTTGTATTTTCTGGATAGTGAAGTGAGATTATGTAGTCAATACTTTAAATAATATAATATATGATGATTTTTAAATAAGATGCCATCTATAAATAAATAAATAAATAAATAAAATGCCATCTAGGCTATCTAAAACTTATATTGAGCAAAAATAGACAATTTCTTCTAAATTTTCCAACAGATTATGACTTGGTAATTGTTTTGTTAGAAGTTAAACAAAGGGCTTATTGGTAAAGTGATATAATCAGAACACATTCTCAAGAGTTATATTTATCAGTCAAATGAATATGTTTAAGTACTAGAATACATGTCAATCCATGTATTCCTTTGCCCTCAGTGAAAAGTAAATCTGGTTAACTATGTTTAAATGCATTTTATCAGCTTTGTTCACATAATTTATATTTGAACTCAAAGGTGATACCTTGATTTATTAGTTCTAGGCTGGAGGCTTATCTCTCTTCTTCTAGAACATTCCCTTTGTGCACTGTTAATATCGCCATCCCATAGACTAAAACATTTTCTTACATTCACTAAGAAGACTTTATTTCTTAGAAAATAAAAAAAGAAAAAAAAAGAAAAAGAAAATAAAAAAAGAAGCAATGACATACTTCCTAGCAATATTTAGTTTGGACTGATTTGGTAGGGAATTTTTATTGATTTCTTCTGGGTAGAAGAGGATATGGTCTCCTTGTGTTCAAAAAGTTACATGGGGTGATGGTCTTTAGCCATTTGAGCTGCCCCTCTATCTGAGAACCTGCTGAGCATGATTACAGATCACCAATTGGGCTTGGGTTTTCCCAAGCTGGCTGTAGAGACAACTTGTCTAGGCTCCCAGTGAACAGCCACAGCCCACAGAGAATGTGTGTTTACCCAGACCTTTTCCATGGTTTACTTCTGAAAATTAGTTCAACCGCATGGGAATCTAGTTAGACTCTTGGAATTATAATCTTTGACTGGCATGTAACCCAAACATTATTTATAGGATTTGGAAAGCAGATTGCAACTTTAAAAAATGAAGGAAGAATAGTAAGAGTTTAGTCTAAACCTCTTTCAGGTCTATTTTAAATCTACCTTTTAAAGCATGGGTTCCCATCATCAAACCATCTAATTTTACTAGATATAATTTGGAAACAGAATTTTAGTGAAACACACTGGCAGATAATTTTTCAGTCCTCATGCAACTCACTTGGAAGGTAAAGGTATGTGAAAATTTCCCCGTTAAACTAGACATATTCTACCCAGTTGTGTAGAGGTTAGACTTTGTAGAATAAGGTCGGTTTTATAGTATATACCAGTGATATTTCATACATGAACCAAGGTCAGTCCTATGGTTGATAAACTGAAATATAGAGTTGATAGATAAACTCTTTATCTTCAAGAATCTTCAAGCTATTATATCTGCATTCCTGAGTGCAATTAAGACTGATGCTTTATTTGAAAATGCATTGTTTTTCTTTTTAAGAATAAAACCATACTTACTAATAGAAAGAAAAAGCTTATCCATCGTAGAACGCTAGCAAAAAAACTTACTATGCAATGAAGAACTTACCTTTTCTAGTTCTAACATTCAGTAGCTGAAAGCAGATCATTGCCATAAAGAAGTATTTACCAATTTTAAAAGGTCTTGGCCCATCATAGCTAGTGTTAGATTTGGAATATAGCTTTTGTTGCCAAGGTGACAAACACTTATAAATATAACACATCTTCTAATGTGCTTTTAACTTGGTATTTTTATGGCTTTTAAATCAGATACCATTAGCAAATATATTAGGTAATTTAGCTGAAAGACCATTTTTCCTCTAACACTTTTTGTTACATTTCCCCAGGTATTTCAGTAAATGTCTGTTGTGACATTCTACTCCTGCTAGGCTTCCAACGTAAGGGGATACATAAAGTACATCTGGTAAAGATTAACATATATTACCTTGCCTTTTTTTGTATTGATCACTGAAAAATGTATAAAAGGGAGTTAAATTTGTAGTCTCCTTGAAGAACAATCATTGTTCCTATTGTTATTTTGGGGTCTGCACCCCTCCCCCAAATAACAAACCAGCTTTACAACTCAATACACAGAGGAAAGGGTTTTGGGACAGCATAATAACCATATATTAGCACTCCCCAAAAGCTCCACACCTAAAATGCTTTCCCTTAGATATCAAAAAAAAAAAAAAAAAAAAAAAGCAATGGGGAAAATAATTACAATAGACCATCTGGAGCCCTAGTATTTCCATAAGTCTTAGTTTATTGTTCCAAACAATAAATCCAACAGCCCAGGCAGGGAAAGAATTAGCTCTAAATGTATTCACTGGATTTTTGAAAGAAGGCTCGTGAGTGGACATATTTGTCACAGCAAAGATAAAATCAGATCAGACATATTTAGTTTAAGCCCAAATTTCCATTTATTGTTACATTGTCAGAAATTCTTCTTATAAAGATTGTCCATTAATTAATTCATTCTTTTTTCTTTCATTCATTTCACCAGCAAACATTTAAGCAATATCAACCATGTTCCAAGCACTGGAGATGCAGAGATGAGTAAGTCCTGGCCTTCAAGAATATATTATCAGGAAAGAGGTAGGCAAATAAATGGAGTATTACAAAACATTGTTAAGTGCTAAGGTTGAGATGGAGCACAAAGAAGGGCCAGAAATGAGTCACCAAAAGACAAAAGACTTTTTGTAAGTTGTTTTAAGAAAATCAAGATGGAAAAGAGGAATATATATTTTCAAAAGCAAACTCTTGACAGTTAATGTTTTGTATAGTAAGTCCAGAATTGCTATTTCATTACTGTGTGATCCTGAATGCCTCTCTGTGCCTCAGTTAATCCTGCCATGTAATATAGATAATTATTCTTGCCACCCGCATAGCTCATTGAAGACTGTTGATAGAAATAATGGGATATGGGTGGTGTGGCTATTTGAATTCTTAGGAGAATAAAGATGATGTGTAAACACACAGCATCTTATTATTCCAAGCAGTAGCATTTTGGATAATTACTGTATAATGCTGCACCTTTGTGTGTGTGTGGTTTGTTTCTTTATAGAAAAGTAAGTGCTAATGTTGAGTTTCTCTAATGACTTTGGAAGCAATTCTAATCCAGCAGACAAAACATAATAATCTTTAGAGTAAGTTAAATCCCTTTGTATTTGAGTAGATTTTGTTATTTACCAAGGTCTTAGGCAATTTTACCACAGTTATGAAAAACAGTGCCCAACAAGCCCAGCTCTCTCCGCATCTGAAAGACACTACTGCAGAAAGGCCAGAAGCTTCTTTACAACAGGCGCAGCTCTGAGCATGTATGTGCGCACGCATGCGTGCGTCTGTTGTGTGCACACCTGAGCCTTGGGCTTGCCAAAAAGAGCTGGGAATGAGCTGAAACTGGCTAGCATACCTGAGGCAGCTGTTATACCATGGTGCCTGGATTCTGCTCTCACACTCCAGACTGGCTCCCCTCATCCTTCTTTTTATCCCTCCTCCTTCTCCTTTTTATTGTCTTTCTAACTCTGTCTCTCACTGTCTTTCTTCCTCCTCCCAGTGATTTGGTGGGTGATTCCATTAGCATGATACTGTGCCCTAGTCCTCCTGCCAGAAATTCCAGGACTTTCTCGACTGGTGGAAAAACCCATGCTTGTCAGGACATGAAGTCTCAGAGGAAAAAAAAAAATGACCCTTAGCACTTTTATCAGTTTCATCTTTCCTTTTGCCCATTCAGTCTCTCTCTCTCTCTCTCTCTTTCTCTCCCTCTCCCTACCTCTGTCTAGTTCTCACCTTGATTTTTTTGTGGAGATTAGCCATGAATTGCATGGCAGCTAGGGAAAGTGACAGTTCAAGGCAGACCTGCTCTTGGGCCCTGAAACTTGCTTCGGGCTATCTCAGCAAGGTATTGTCTATCAACTTGACCCGGGATTTGCCAAGGCAGTCCAGCCATTCATTAATAAAAGAGGCAGCCTGTATTAATTCCTCCTCTCCCCCAGAAGTAGTGCTACCCAGAAATCTTCCTCCTGAAGATGCCAATGAGCAGTGGGGCTATACTATAAATAGCTAAGTAGAAGTAGCTGCAAAGATTAAAAAAAAAAAACTATACAAGAAACTTTACTTTTCAGTTTAATCTGGCTTCTTCATGGTTTGAGGTAGTTTTCCATAGTCTACCACCAGAATTGGACAGAACTAGCATAGCTGATCAGGATGAAGGAAAAATGCTGGTGCTAAACCAGCATGGGAAAGGTAAAGAACCCTAAACCCCTGGAGGCTCCAGGGCCCTTGACAAGGGTAAAAGGTATGTACCACCAATGGAAAGGCCAATGATATTAATCCTAAGAGATGGTCTCTGGTTACATTTCATGGACTTGGGACCCACTGACAGAAAAGAGCAATTACTTATAGTCATATTTTTTAAATTTGACAAAGATCCCCATCATGGTGGATTAGGTACATTTAATATCTCAATTAATGAGCCTTCTACAATAGTAACATGTCAACTTTGGTTCAAGAAATCCACTCCAGTTGATAGTCATCCAGGAAATGTCTTTCATGCCCACATATTAAATTTAATCTGCCACCCCTGTTTTGTAAGACTTTGTATTCATCTACTGAAGAAAAGATGCTTATTTTATCATTCCAACTTAACAGCTTGCTTAGCAAAGCTGGTAGGTAGGAGTTTAGAAGATATTCATTGAATGCCTATTTTGTATATTCACAAAAGAGGTAGATTTTAAGGGAGTTACCCAAAAGCAATATGTTTTTTGTCCCACAGTTATCCTATTGGTCTTCCTTTCATTCAGCAGATTTATCTGTCATGAAGAATTTAAGTTTCATATACTCCTCTGTCAGTTGTGAAAAGGCCTGTCAGCTAGGGCTTACACTACAGTTTGCCAAAAGGGCTATAGCACACAATGACAATACAATCTTATATTTGTGCTCCCAGTCCCCAGATAATCCCCCACTTTCCTTCTCTGCAGCCCAGTTATGATCAGGCTTAAGTTGCATATTCCATTTTTAGCCAGATTTTGCTGATAAATGCTATCAGCAAGGCTGAAATGAAATATACCAGGTTTAGCTCTTATTACCAGTGTAGAACATGCCTTGGGAGTTGTGTGTGTGAAACTTAGACAGTAGTTGTATAAAACTATTTAATTCACATAAACCCAATAAAGGAATGTTAATGGTATTGGCTTTTATCTGTTGAATGTCCCAAGGTCCTTTATTATGCACCTGAAAATATAGACTTTTGATTAACATTCTAGGAGATGTGCCAGAGATACCAGGCCATATCTTGGATTGCTTCCAGTAGTAGGGGATGTCATTTTGAGAGAAAACTGTGCAAAGCCTTGACATTATTTGTTGAAACCCTCCAACATAAGACAGTTTGTTTTTGCCCTTTTCATTCTGAAATCACATATACCCCTAGTCTAAAGAAGATTTACATTTTCCACAACATACAGAAGCTACTACATTTTTATTAAATTGAAACCATATACATAGTTGGAGGCCTTCAAACCATTGTTTAATAACCTACGGGGTCTGCAGCAAAAGGC
Organism: Vulpes vulpes; assembly: GCF_048418805.1. Taxonomy (NCBI): domain Eukaryota; kingdom Metazoa; phylum Chordata; class Mammalia; order Carnivora; family Canidae; genus Vulpes; species Vulpes vulpes. The sequence goes on from NC_132786.1 coordinate 86,983,917, forward strand.
AAAACAATGATACATTAGAAAAATGCATCATTGACTCAGCCAGGGAGAGGAAAGGGTTAATCATTATTCCTAGAACTCTGAAGTGGAACAAAAGCTTGCAGCCTGACACCAAAATAACATTACAATGAGAAGTGAAATTGCTTCTAAGGCTAAATTGCTTCATTTGAAAATTGTAGTGATACTGAGAACAATTATGTCACTTAAACTTTCACAATTTTGTTTTTATAAATCAGTTATAAAACTATCATGTGGTTTAAATGCAATTATTTAATAAGGGCATTTGTAATTGTCCAACATAATCAATTATGCTTCAATCAGGTTCTTCTCTGTGACTGTATTTTTGTTAGTGTCTGAGTCATTCTTACACATACTTTTGGAAAAAGCCAAATAAAATCATTGTTTTCCAGAAAAGTTTTTTCATCCCTCTGATTGTGGAGCATTTCCCCCACTGAAAACTGAGTCTCAGAAATCTTTTTTTTTTTTTTCCCCTTGTGCTAGAAACCAAACGTCTACTCAAAGCTTGAGAAGAAAAAAACAGTGCTAAATAATAGGGGGAGTGAAAGTTGGTTCTTCAAGAATCATGATAGTGTTGTCAAGTATGTTTTCTGAACTAAAACAGCGGCCAAAGCAGGGGGAAACATGGAGTGGTGCTTGCGAGTTACCCAGCAGGAACCATTACAATGTTGGTACCACAAGCTGTATATCATGACTTTGATTTTCTAAGAAGGAGGAGAGATTAATCATGGACTGAGTCTAGGCGTGCTCAGGCCTCCCAGAGGCTATAGGATTTTAGTTGCTGTGTTGTGCAATTTGTGAGCTATTTGGTCCACTTTGGATTGCCTAAAGAACTATGTTTTCCTTCAAAATTTCAACTCAAGTCTGTGTTAATGCCTTCTCCCTGTGTTTTGCCTGGCTCATCCTGATCTTTGTACCCACTGGCTTGGTCAACAGAATTTTCATGGAGTCAGGCCCTCAGCCCCTTTCCTCCCCGTTCTTTTTCTCTTCTCTAGATAGTCTCCTTTACCTTGACTTCTCTTTTACATTTTCTATTTCTCTAAAGATTTATACCACTTCATAGAAGATATCAAGTCTTTTCACTCACTCTACCATGCATCCTGCTTTAAAAGCAGATGGTTCTACATAAGAGCATTTCCTCATTTCAGGTCACTCTTCAAGAGAATGACTGAATCGTGCCAGCTGAACAAGATGTTCAGCTTCAACCTCATAGATTCAGCAGAAACTGGAGCAGGACTCCCAACAAAGGTGTTTCCATGAAGAAGCCCATGAATTTGTTTTGAAAGTCAAATATGATAGTATCACTTTCCAGCTTAAACCCAGCCCATGGTGTTCCCTCACCTTAGAGTAAAGGCCAGAAAGTTCTGTGTTCTCTAACCTATATTTTTCTCCAGTTCTTCCCAAACCTCTTTTCCCTTCACTCTTTGTTCCAGTCAAATATGCCTGCTCTCTAAAACAGCCACTTTCTCTTCCAGCCCAAGACCTATACCCCCACTGTTCCTTCTGCTTATGATGTTTTCCCACACCTACCTCAACCCAAGCCCCATATTCCTTACTAGACTAGTTCTTACTCATTCCTTTTTTCTCCTTTCAGACCAAACACACTATTTCAGGAAGACCAACATGATGTGCTGAACTAAGAACACCGTCTCCCTGTCTTAGAGGATGATGGGCTTTACCTTCCAATTACATATTACACTTGTAAAGACACATTTATTTGCACTATTATTTGAAGATTATCCCATTCCAATGGCCCTTCCTTAAGAACAGAGACTTTGTTTTTGGTTTTTCTAGTTTATATGTGCTCAGTTTATTTCTCTTGAATGAATGAACTCCTTAGAGTTCATAGAAATTTTGTATCAAAAATTAAGGAAAGCAAATGTCCTAAACCTGGGTCAAGTAGCAAGGTTTTGAGAGCAACCTCACATATGTTTATGGAGAAATGTACAATGACAAATTGAAAACACCCTAAGCGTCAATGGAAGAACAGATAAGTAAACTATGTTATGTTCATAAAACATAATAATATGCAGTGGTTAAAATTAATGACTTAGTGCCAGATTTGTCCACAGGCTGAGTCCTCAAAATACATGAAGAAAATGGGCATGATAAAAAATGTTGATTTATTTGCCTAGACTCCATAGAAGAGTAGTCAGAAACAGTAACTGATAACACAAGTAAATACCACAAGGATGAAATTAAGAAAGTGTAGGACGATGAGACTTTCAAAGTTCTTTCCTTCCTTTCCGTGTCATTCTCCAGCTGGCTTATAGGCAGGGGAATATCATCAATCCATGCTCTTTTCTTGGCCACATCACTACTGTTTACTTTCTGGGGTTGTTCTTAACTGCATTTGGGAATAACTATATCTCCAAAGGGTAATGATCAGAGAATCATAATAACTTATAAATGGAAAAAATAAAAGGAAATAAACTAGAGAATAATAACAATATAGAGTAAAAAAATCAATTTTATACAAAAAATCTTAAACTTCAATTCTTTTGAAATATTCTATGGGACTAAGATATAAAGATCTAAGAGGACTAGTAGAAAGTTGAAAATTAAGTGAATTAGGTAAGAATTCTTCAAAACTCAGCCTGTAACTCTAGGCTAGGAAACATTAGACACTGAAATAGCTAACTCACTATGGCCTTGTTCCTAGTGTAAGATGTCTCTCTCTTCCTCTCTCTCTCTCCCTCCCTCCCTCTCTCTCTCTCTCTCTCTCTGTGTGTGTGTGTGTGTGTGTGTGTGTGTGTGTGTGTGTGTACTTAGAAAGTTTTAGAAGCCACTTTTCCCCTTACTGTGCTACAATACCTTCAAATCCACTCTCCTTCTGGACTTCAAGCCAATGTATTGAAGAATACTCTTAAGCCCACAGAATTTTAGAATGACAGAAAGGTCTTATTTCTTAGATTAGATGAGAAAACAAATGCTCAGAAAGTTAACAGAACTTTCCAAGGCCATTCTGCAGTCATAAGCAGACAGGGGACCAGAACCCCTCATTCCTAGCCAGTTATTCTTTCCAGCATATTACATTTCAGTATTGCATCTGGGACCATCATATTAAACATGTATCAGTTATTAATGCTGTGGTTTGTATTTGTTTGGCATGGCAATCACCCAAATGGTACCTGAGGGACAAAGACAAAGGTGAAATCAGATGAAGAATGCTATGTACATACGATGAAATTCAACCTTTAAAAGGAATGAAATTCTAACATCTGAGGCAAAATGGGTGATATTTTGAGACATTATACTAAGTGGAATAAGCCAGATACATAAAGACAATATTGTATGATTTCATATATACGGGTACCTAGAGTGGTCAAATTCATAGAGATGGAAAGTAGAATGGTGACTGCCAGGGCATGGTGGAAGAGAGAAATAGATAGTTATCCCTTAATTACTATAGAATTTCAATTGGGAAGATGAAAAAATTGTGGAGATGAATGGTGATCATGGTTGCATAACAGTGCCACTGAATTGTACACTTGAAAATAGTTAAAATGGTAGATAGACTTATGTATATTTTACTACAATTTTTAGAAATGAAAAAAATCAGATGAGAAATTATGAATTATGGATTCTAGCTTAAAAAGCAAGAGTGAAGGGAATTCTAGACATCCAGACAGTACTATAAACATAATAGGTGCTTGAGGAGGATAGAGAGTGGCAAGGGGGTAGGTAGAAAAAGATCTATAGTATAGACCAGTGCTGTCCAATAGAGCTTTCTGTCATGATGGAAAGATTCTATATCCGTGCTGTCCAGTTTGGTAGCCGGTAGCCAGTAGCCATATTTGAGCACTTGAAATGTGGCTAGGGCAACTGAGGGACTGAATTTTTATTTATTTATTTATTTATTTATTTATTTATTTATTTATTTATTATTTATGATAGTCACACACACACACAGAGAGAGAGGAGAGAGAGAGAGAGAGAGAGGCAGAGACACAGGCAGAGGGAGAAGCAGGCTCCATGCACCGGGAGCCCGATGTGGGATTCGATCCCGGGTCTCCAGGATCGCGCCCTGGGCCAAAGGCAGGCACCAAACCGCTGCGCCACCCAGGGATCCCCTGAATTTTTAATTTAATTGGACTTGTAATTGATTTACACTTAAATAGTACAGGTCTAGACCTTCTACTATTGGTGACTTCATTTAAAAATACTTGTATTTTTGCTTCTTCTAGTTAACTTTTTATAAATTCAAGTACTATTTATTTGTTCATTTATTCACTGTTGGCAAATGCAGTGCGTCTCCTGTGTGCTAGATTCTTGCTAGGCAGTAGGGATTAAAGGGATCAAGAGGAATTCTCTACACTGCTGGAAGGAACATAAATAAGTGTAACCACTGTGACCATCAATGTGGTTATATCTCCTAAGGTGAAAGATATTCATATCCTGTGACCCAGTGCTTCTACACCCTAAAGAAACTCTCATAGGTGCTTGGGGGCATGGACACTAAAAATCATAAAGGCCTAAAGATCAATGAAAGAACAAATAAACTCTGTTCATAAAACAATAGTACACAATAGTTAAAATAAACGAAAGAGTACCATGTTGACTTATGTAGCTAAACCTGTAAAACATAATAGTGAGCAAAAAGAAAAATTCATTTGCAGAAGTCTATATATAGGATGATATCATTTTTAAAAACCCACAAAGTTATTGTTTGTGAAAACATACATATGTAGTAAACACAAAAACGTGTGGGCATGAGAGACAGCATATTTAGGGTGGTTCATACTTCAACAAGAGAGACGCTGGGATGGAAGAAGGAGCAGATATGTCTTCAATCTATCTGTAATATTCTATGTATTAAAAAAAGATCTGAACCAGATACGACAAAACCAGAAGGTGAGTCCATTGGTATTCACTATATTATTAACCATACCTCTGTGATACTTAAAATATCACATAATAAAAATAATGCTGAAAAATGGCTCTGCTGTTAAGAAGCTCTCAGATTAAAGGGGAATTACAAGTACAAACAAAATAATTTTCATGGAGTATTAATAACAGGGGTCTGTATGAAGTGGGAAGGAGAACATAGAGGAAGGTAGAACTAACTGTCTCAAGGAGTAAAAGAAGACTTCATTAGAGGATTGCATTTGAGTTCATCCTCTGAAGGTATGTAGATGTTTACTCAGGAGAAAAATAAAAGAGGCATTTAGTTGAGGAGAGAAGACTAAGGTCAAGGTACAAAAGAGTTTGGTACCTTCAGTGAATAGCAAGAGAATTTGGCTTCATTGGGGCTTATAACTGTCAAAGTAGAGATGGGGTGCTAAGACTGGTAAAACTGATTGGGATTGACTGAGGTCTGGTTTTGCAATCTAAGCGAGGGCAGCACTGTGCGTAGAATGGGTGGAGTTGAGGAGTGGTGGAATGGAATAGGGAGAGATTTGACACATTAGGAAGCTCTTGTCACTGTCCAAGTGACAGATGGTAACAGCCTGAACTGTGGTAACAGTAGTAAAGACATGGAAAAGGATGGTTGGTGTGGGGTATATAGCCATCATGGGTAGAATTTATAGGACTTGCTGACTGGTTGAATGAATGAAGGAATGGAGCTAGGGCAAAGAACCAAAAATGAGTTTCCATCTTGGACAACCTTGGCTAGTAGTGGCATTGACCTCGAAAATAATATAGGAGAAGGAAAAGAAGCATGGTTTTCCTAGCCTTGGGATTGAAAAGATAGAGGAAAGAAAGAAAGAAAGAAAGAAAGAAAGAAAGAAAGAAAGAAAGAAAGAAAAGATAGAAAGAGAGGCTTCTTGCCTCTTCTTGCCTCTTCTTGCCTCTTCTTGATAATGAGTTCATTTTTGAAAGTGCTGAATTTGAAAAATCTCAAGGCAGAATTCTAGAAGGGAAATATGGGAATGGGTGACATAGAGATAATAACTGAGATAAATGACAAAGGCAAGGGACATCCTGTAAAACAAGAAAACAGGATTGCACATAAAGCTAGAAAGCCGGATCATCATGCCTTGGCACATAAACTATTGCTCCGAGAGAACGGTCGTGTATTAGCAGGAGAATCTAAAGACCTGTAATTCAACAGCAATAAAGAGGGCAAACAATAGGATCATGCTCCAGGGTCTGGCACCTTGCCTTAGCACACTAGTATAGTAATAAAGGCACCGGCTTTGTAATTAAATAGATCTGTATTCAATGCATTCAATGCATTTGGACTTTCATTCCTCACTTATTAGGTGAAAATTTGGACAAGTCCCCAAATTTCTCTGAGCTTCATTTCCTCATCTGGAAATGAGAATGATAATACCTGCCCCAGAGGATTATGGTGAAGATAAAGTGTAATAATGTTGATAAAGGTAAATATATAGACAAATAGAGAATACTATGTTAACTGTAATGGTGGATAAATCACTTTTAATTCTGGTATAAAAGTTAAAAGACAAAAGTATTGAAAATAGCTATAAATAAAAATATGTCAAATGATGCACTATATAAATAGGTGTAAATTGTGGCAACAATAACAAAAAAGTGTATGTTGAGGGAGAAGTTAAAGTGGAGATTTTGTAGGCAATTGATTTGTTATCAGACTATTATAACTAAAAATATTTTATGTAAACCCCAAATTGACCCCCCCACACATACAAACCTATAGAATTTACACAAAAGGAAAAGAGAAGGGAAACAAAACGTATCAATACAAAAAAGTCAATAAAACACAAAGGAACACAGCAAGAGTGGAAAAGACAGACAAAAGAACTACACATTAGAAAATAACAAAATGACAATAGTAAATCCTACCCTATCAGTAATTACTTTAAATGTAAATGAATTAAACTCTCCAATCCAAACTTAGACATAGAGTGGTCAAATGAATAAAAACAACCACCACCAGCACCCAATTATATACTTTACAAGAAACTCACTTTAGGTTTAAGGACACACATATGCTGAAAGAGAAGGGATGGAAAAAGATATTACATGCAAATGGAAGCAGAAAAATAAGTTGGGGTAGCAGTACTTATATAAGGTAAAATAGACTTCAAAACAAAGACTATAACAAGAGACAAAGGGCAGCCCCGGGGGCTTAGCGGTTTAGCGCTGCCTTCAGCCCAGGGCCTGATGCTGGAGACCTGAGATTGAGTCCCACGTCAGGCTCCCTGCATGGAGCCTGCTTCTCCCTCTGCCTGTGTCTCTGCCTGTATCTCTGCCTCTGTGTGTGTGTGCGTGTCTCTCATGAATAAATAAATAAAGTCTTAAAAAAAAAGAGAGAGAGAGACAAAGAACAGCATTGCATAATGGTAAAAGGATCAAATCAATAAGAATTGGTTATTCTAAAAGATAAAATTGACAAACCCTTAGCTAGACTAAGAAAAAAAGAAAACTCAAAAAATAAATCAGAAATGGAAGAGTTTTAGAATCGATGCCACAGAGATAAAAAGGATCATAAAAGAGTTCTAGGAATAATTATATATCAACAAATTGAGTAACTAGAAGAAATAGATGAATTTCTAGAAACATACAACCTACCAAGACTAAACTATGAAGCTATAGAAGTGTGAACAGACCTATACTAGTATGGAGATTGAATTGATAATCAGAAACTTGCCAACAAAGGAAAGCCCATTGGCTTCTCTGGTGAATTATACTAAACATTTCAAGAAGAATTAATGCCAATCAATCTCAAATTCTTCCAAAAAATTTAAGACAGGGGGAATAATTATAAATTCATTTTATGAGACCAGCATTATCCTGATACCAAAGGCAAAGACTCCACGAGTAAAGAAAACAACAGGCCAATATCCTTGATGAATATAGATACAAAAATCCTCAATAAAATACTAGCAAATGGAACCCAACAGCATATTAAAAGGTTTATACACCATGACCAAGTGGGATTTATTCCTGGGACACAAGGATAGTTTAACATGAAAATCAATTAATGTGATGAACTACATTAACAGAATAAAGGATAAAAACCACATGATAATCTCAATCAATGAATAAAAAGAATTTGAGAAAATTAAACATTCTTTCATAATTAAAAACTCAACAAACTAGGAATAGAAGAAAAGTATCTTAATATATTAATGACCATATATATAAAGCTCACAGCTAGTATTTATACTCAATGGTAAAAAACTGAAAGCTTTTCCTCTAAGATCAGGAACAAGTCAAGTATGCCCATGCTCACCACTCTTATTAGATATAGTTAGGAAGTCCTAGCCAGAGCAATTTAGGAAAGAAAAAGAAATGAAATGCATCCAAAATGGAAAGGAAGAAGTAAAATTGTGCCTTTTTGCAGATGACATGATGTTTTATTTAGAAAATCCTAAATACTGCATAAAAATACTTTTAGAAATAATAAATGAATTCAGTAAAATTGCAGGATACGAGATCAACATACAAAATTAGTGGCATTTCTATACACTAACAGTGAATTATCTGAAAAAGAAATTAGGGGGCACCTGGGTGGCTCAGTTGATTAAGTGTCTGCTTTCGGATCAGGTCATGATCCCAGAATCCTGGGGTTGAGTCCTGCATCAGGCTCCCTGCTCAGCAGGGAGTCTGCTTCCCCTTCTCCTTCTGTCTCTTCCACCTGCTCGTGCTCTCACTCTCTCTCTTGCTCTCTCTCAAATAAGTAAAAAATTAAAAGGAAATTTTAAAAAATGAAAAGAAAATCAGAAAAATAATGCCATTAATAATGATACAAAAAAAAACAATATATTTAGGAATAAACTAAGGAGAGGAAAAAACTTATCCTGAAAACTCTAAAACATTGATGAAAGAAATTAAAGATACAAACAAATGGAAAGACAGCTTTTGTTCATTAATTAGAAGACTTAATGTTGTTAAAATGTCCCTACTACTCAAGAGATTGACAGATTCAATAAATATGTATTAAAATCCTAATGGCATCCTTTTTACAGATAGAAAAAATAATTCTAAAATTCATATAAACCATAAAAGATTCCAAATAGTCAAAGCAATCTTGAGAAGGAAGAACAAAACTGGAGGCATCACACTTCCTGATTTCAAAATATATTACAGAGTTACCAGAATCAAAACAGTGTGGTACTGGCATACAGATGTACGAGGAAGACAGGAATACACAATGAGGAAATGGTAGTCTTTTCATGTTGACTTAAAATTTACCTAAAAATTTAAGAGACTGGATCTCAGGTTAACTGTTCTTACCACAACAAAATTTAAAGTATACGTTGATAAAGCATTTAGTAAACATTAAGTACTTACTAAATATTAGTTCCTTGTCCTTCCCTTTGTTTTTATCCTTCCTAATGCCAAGACTTGCCTGAGAACATTTTAAGTAAATTACTCTTTCCTCAAGTAAAGCAACATACTCCTAATCACAGAAGCTCTAGATTCCTTGAAAGCAGGGATCATATCTTATACTTTGATCAATCAAGTATATATTGGACATGTACTATTCGCCTAGCAAGCTATAGATTACCAACAGCATGTAGCATAATCTAGTACATAATAGGTGCCCAATAAATAAATGAATGCCTCCTGAATTGATCTTTTCTGCGGCACAACTGATAAAAATAATAATAAAATGTTGTATAATTTAGGCTGACATATATTCACTTTGTAACAACATTGCTAAGCCTAACAACATCCGCAGGCAATAAGCATATCATCTTATAAGGAAAGGGAAATACTTACAATAGTTATTTGTTCAAGTTCACAGGAAAAAAAAAGTCATTTCAGAGCCAAAAATAGACAGCAGTTAATCTAACTGTCAGTAAATATGGGGAAAGCTCCCAGTGGTATTCCAGTTATGGGCCCAGTGAGGCGTGAACAGACTGTCCCTTAGGATTTCTAATGCAAAAGAACAAACATAAAAATAGAAGACTGCCTTTCATGTAGTTAATCCCAAGTTATCTAATCATATTCTAAGCAGCAACCAGAGCAGAGGATCTGGGGTCAAGGAGGAAGTGGATTTGGCTTAGAGGGAACGTGTTCAGGTTTAAGGCAATGGACTATATGAATTATGGAGAGGGCCCACATATTTGGGGTCCTTTCTCATGACTGTGTTGAAAAATAAGCTGATAGCAGAGAGTCACCACAGAAAGGAAATATTGTTTAATTTTTACCTTTGTGACTTTCTACTTAGATTTATTGTGGGAAAAGCATGATTTAGGCCAGAGTCTAAAGTAGGCTAAGACTTCCCATTTCAGGGATGAATAAGTTTTGACAGTAAGAACTCAGAAGTGAGGTTAGTGGGTTGCTGAAAAGCACCAATGTCATACTGGCTAATTGGGACATGAGGGAAGGGTGGGGAAGATAGCAGAGTAAAAAAAGGAGAGGTAGCCAAATAGGGCAGAGTTTGAGACAGAGATATCTGTGGTGTGTTCAAATTAAAGCAAGAACAAAGTTGAATGGATAGACTAGGAGGGGTAGAGTCCCATCTCTCTCTGGGCTACCATATCCTTATTTGTAAAATGCATATATTGTAAATGCATATATACAGAGGATATTCTACTTCAGAAAATCTGCTGCTCTAAGATATGGAAATGCCTGGTTGTGGTGGAGGGATGGCAGGAAAGGCAGTTATATAGTTAGTTAGCAGAAGTCAAATCCTGAAAAATCAAGGAGTTAGTTAGAGGCAACAAGAAGGATTTCTCCTAGGAAGCAGCATGCACAAGTAATCCTTTTGTTGTGGGTTGAATTATGTCCCCTGAAATGATATGTCTAAGTCCTAACCCCTGGTACCTATAAATGTGACCTTTTTTGGAAGTAGGATCTTTGCAAATGTAGTTAAGATGAGTTCATAATGGATTAGAGGAGAGGGCCATGTGAATTTGGAGGTAGAGATTGGAATTATGTGGCTCTAAGCCAAGGAACAAAGGAACACCAAGGAATGCCTACAGTCATCAGAAGCTAGGGAAAGGTGAAGAAAGATTTTTCTATAGAAACTTCAGAGGAAGCATGGAACTTCCAATGCCTTAATTTTGGACTTCTAGACTCCCTAACTGTGAGCTCTTGTGCTCTGTGTGCTCTTCTGTGTACCAAGAGCACATAAATACCTGTACTTCAAAATCTTTCTTATCTTACTAGAGGTAGGTATGATATTTGGCCAAGTAGAAGAGTAGGCATTAAAATAAGTAATAGACCTTTTGAGTTTAGGGAAACCACTGAATCAGTGGCTGTACTTTAGAGTCAATGAGATTTTAATAAACACCAATATCTAGGCCCTACCTACAGAGATAAGACAGAAAGAGAGAGAGAGAGAAAGAGCACAAGGAGGGGGTGGCAGAGGGAGAGAGAAAGAGAATCTCAGGCAGGTTCCATGCCCAGCATGGAGCCTGATGCGGGGCTCAATCACAAGACCCTGAGATCATAACCTGAGCTAAAATCAAGAGTTAGACACTCAACTGACTGAGCCACTCAGGCACCCCAAGGTATTTGTATTTTTAAAAATATCTCCAGTGTTATCAAGTTGAAAAGGTGTATTATGTGATGACCTGAGTGATAAGAAAGGGGTCTGTGATGGATCCACCCAACTTCTTACCAGGTCGTGGAGAAGAAAAATTTATTAAGTTATTAGGCAGATGATTAGACCTGGTTCCTGACTGTCAGAGTTCTGTCAGAATTACTCTTGTGTTTTAGACCTAACATCCAGCATTTTCACCAAAGTCTTCCCCACTCTTCATCCCCAACACCCAGTCATCAAATCTTTTTTTTTTTTTTTTTTTCCCAGTCATCAAATCTTAATTCTGTCTTCAGGTATTTCTCAAATACATCCCCTCCTCTCCATTCCTTTGGCCAGGCTCTCACCACTTCCTGCCTGGGTTTCTACATAGCAGCCTAATTTAACCTCCTGCCTTGCCCATAGCCTCCCTCATTTTCAATTAATTCTCCAATTGCCATCAAAAGGATCCTTTGAAAGTACAAAAGTGTGACTCTTCTGTTTAAACCCCTTTAATGACTGTCTTTTGCCTATAGAATCACTTCTGGGTTAGTTACATGGCAAACAGGACTCTCCACAATCCAGCTCTGCCTCCTTCTCTATTTTTCTCTGTTGCCACTTGACCGTTACACTTTATTCTTGTCCATACATCACTATGCTACTTCAGACCTCAATCTTTTCATATATTGTTGTTGCCTTTACCCAGCAAGTCCCTCCCTACCCCTACCCTTTGGCTACTTGGAATATTTATATTCCTTCTCCAGGAAATCTTCTTGACATCTACTCCCACTTATTTCTGTTGTATCATCTCTATGCTTTATATATATTCTTATTATTGCCCTACCACACTGCTTAATATAATTTTTAAAATATCAGTGTCACTTTCTAGATGATGAAATAAGAGAGGGAAATTTTTGGGTACCTGGGTAGGCTCAGTGGTTGAGTGTCTGTCTTTGGCTCAAGTCGTGATCCTGGGATCAAGTCCTGCATCAGGCTGCCCACAGGGAGCCCGCTTCTCCCTCTGCCTATGTCTGCCTCTCTCATGTGTCTCTCATGAATAAATTAATAAAATCTTTAGAGAGAGAGAGAGAGAGAGAAGGAGGGAAGTTCTGAGTCTTACCTCTGAAATTTTAGTCCCTAGAACAATGGCAGACATATGGTGACCCTCAATAAATGTTAGGTGAATGAGTGAAAGAACAAAGAAATACATTTGCCTGCTGGAATGATAACTATAAATCAGCCCATGAACTTAGTCTCTATGGCTGATAATACAATAAGAGATGGAGTGAGAGGTGTGGGAGTGGGAAAGCGTTAGAGAATATTTTTGCTTGGAAGGAAGAATGATATTGGTTTAGACAAACTGGGCTAAGGAGGAAAGTAAAAATAGTTATTCTGTTGTCAAGATATGTGATACTGATGGGCATTGGTACAGAAGACACTTAGTTCATCTACTTACTGTGGCAGAAATCAGTTGTTCTTGTTTGGTTTGTTTTTTTCTGAATGGTACTATAAACTGGGACTCTTCCCATTCAACTAAAATATTTGGTCAACCCTATCATGCCAAGGCATAACCACCTTCATGGAAATATACAATGTTCTTATAAGTACTTAAGAAACTATGGTCATGTAAGATGATACTTAGGATGCTAGGAAATAAACTATTTAGTGAAGGCATTAAAACCTATCCAAATACTCAGTGAGAGGTATCCTGGAAGTATATATGTGGGGCTAACTAAAAAGCAGAATTTTGATGATAAAATCTATGATTATGGTGGTCTACTGTCACTAGATATTTGATAGAGATAGAAGAAGTACCGAATTCTCTTTCTAAATATATTTTATGTATTTATTTACTTATTTATCTTAGAGGGAGAGAGAGAGTGTGTGTGTATGAGTGGGCAGTGGCAGGGAGGGGCAGTGGGAGGGGAAAAGAGAGAATCCCAAGAAGGCTTCACACCCAGAATGGGGCCTGATGCAGGGCTTGATCTCATGACCCTTAGATCATGACCTGAGCCCAAACTAAAAGTCGGACACTTAACCAACTGAGCCATCCAGGTGACCTGAAGAAGTGCTGAATTCTTATAGCCCCATATACCTTTTATTTGAAGCCCTTACCACAATTCTACATTTACATTTATGAATTATATTTGATTAGCATATATGCTCCTGATTCTGATATATTAGGGCAGAGATTCATGTCTGGTTTTGCTCATCTGTGTATATGTAGTATTTAAAATGTTACTTTGTATACATTAAATAGTCCATATCTTTCTGTCATATGAATGTGTGAATGAATAGTCCAGTTCTTTAAACACTGCCTCTGGATTGATTACAAAATGAACATGTCCTCTAATCTTTAGGATGTTAGAGACCTCAACCTGATTCAGGAAGGCCCTGGAATCTTTTCTCCATTCTCTGCCTACTTCATACTACTCACTTTGTCCTAGACAATCAAGCTTATGAAAGGACATGAAACTGTTGATTCTGAAAGCTTGAACACAAGATCTTAAAGTGAAATCAGGCAGGTTAGAGTGAGCAGCGTATGAAACACCCACTAAATAAACTCTCAGACTGGTGATTTTCAACGTCGAATGGTCCATGCCAGGCTGATAATATGATCTCAGTTTCCAAGAATATTTTTTTCCAGTTCATTGTTCTACGAAGATGAAATGATGGAAAAAGAATTTGTAAAAAGATTGAAAGAGAGTTGTATTCAGGGTTGAGATTGCTCATGCTACAATGTTAGCACTATACACTTTTACCAGCAAGAAACATTGCACATCCTGGTGAAGGATAAGGGAGAGGCACAGTTTCTTCAGAACTTCAAATGCAGCAGGCTTTGGACTAAGAAAAGGCATAATTCTTTTTATGCTAAGGAATGTTGTCATGGTGAAGAAGTAGAACAGGAACTGTTTGCATTAGTCAATGAAATCCAGAACTTGCTGGAGCACATTAGACTTTAAGTCAGAGGAGGATAAGGATCTTGTGAGATCTCCCTGGATGCCCAGCAGGCTGATGTTGTGTTGCGGAAACTGGACTTCTGCCTGGCCAAGTAAACACTTCTCTAGCCTGCCTTGTAACTTGCCCTACTGGAGGCTGGCCCAAACCATGCAGACATACACGATGTGCTGGGCCAAGTCCTGTGAGTAAATCGAGATAATATCAAAGGGATCCTTTATAAGCTTTTGGAGCAAGGCCAGTCTATTGCATCATTCCTAATAGCATTCTACTCATAATGACTGCACTGAGTCTGAAGGTAGCTTTGCTTTCCCTCTACTCTAGATTCATACTAGTTTGTGTACCTCTTAGAGGTCACTTGGCTTAGACAATTAATGTATATTATTAGTCTTACAAATTGGAGAGCATTAGATGGTGATGAGGATGAGAATCAGTAATCTTTCATAACCCCACTTGTTCACTTTTGTAATGCATAAGAAGAATCAGGGCCTGAGAAGCAGAGAAAGAAGGGGAAATGAACCTTCACTGCAAATTTGCCTCAGTGAACTTTGGGGGTTGATTTGTATCTGGCTCTTTTGTCTTCAGGCTAACTACTGTTAGACATTTACCCTGTTTTAAGGTACTATGCTAAGCTCCTTGTATACATTACCTTGTATACATTTAGTCCTCACAACACATCTCTGAGGCATATATGGCTAGTAGCTCCTTCATACATGTGAGGAAACTTTGGAATTTGCTAGTCAGCAGAGTCAGTTCCAAAAGGTGATATATAAGATCTGCTAGGATCCATATCAATCTCAGTACCATGGTTGTGATGTAAAACATGACCTAGAATTCAAAGGGCATCTAAAATAAAGCCCAAACCAGCTTTTGCCTGTATAGTTCAGTTTGCTTATGTAGTAGCCCGGGGGATCATAATAATGCCAGCAATGTGTGCAGGTATAAAAGTCAATTCTCAGGAATACTATGTCCTGGGATTCAAATTACCAAGCTAGGGTTCAAATCCAAGAAAATCTGAGAAGAAAAAGAATTAGTGATACAATTCTCTCTTATTAGTTTGTGATGATCATTGTTGGATTCTGATCTTAAAAGGCAAACCAGATGAGAATGATATCTTTTTTATTTTCATTATTTTTCATTATTTTTTCATTTTCTTTATTTTTATTAGGAGAATGATTTCTCATAGAAATTGGAATTGTAGAAATGAACGCATAATCTGGGTCAATGTAGTCAAAGTAAATAGTCTTTGGGCCCTGAATTAGAGTTACCCAACCTTAGATCTTACAAATCAAAATCTCTGATAATATCTTTGGGTAGGATAGGATAGGAAATGTGAATTGGCTAAAATACAAGACATGTGTTCATTCTTATTAATCTTCAAAATCCTTAAAAGCATCCAATCAACTACATGCCAATTTAGAAAAAAAAAAGCCAAGGGCATATTTTTGAAGCTATTCTATGGTTATGAGCATTGTGACTATATATGCTTGTGCGGATATCCATCATTTATATGCTTTGTAAAGCCTATATATAGTTCTGAAGTGACTGACTGCCATTGCATTTTGTCCTTTTCTCAAAGTATGAACTGAGTACTTAATGAATGAAGCTAATATAGGAAGCTAGTACGGGGTGGCTGAAAGAGGGGAATTGGGGCAGCCCTGGTGGCTCAGTGGCTTAGCACCACCTTCAGCCCAGGGCGTGATCCTGGAGACCTGGGATCGAGTCCCATGTTAGGTTCCCTGCATGGAGCCTGCTTCTCCCTCTGCTTGTGTCTCTGCCTCTCTCCCTCTCTGTGTGTGTGTGTCTTTCATGAATAAATAAGTAAAATCTTAAAAAAAAAAAAAAAGAGGGGAATTGGGTCAAAAAAAAAAAAAGGAGGGTAATTGGGTCAGTGGAATCTTTAAGCCCATTAAATCTCAAAGACTTCAGAAGGTCACAACTCACTTTGAATCTCTGTTTTAGAAGACATCAAATTCAGAGAGTGTAAGAAACATGCATTTGGAAGAAGCTGGCTTTTAACCTGAAGATTGAAGTTCTATTTTTTTTATGCTCAAATTGTACAAGGAGTAACTTCAGGATTTTTAAGCCAACTATGATTTGCTTCACTGGTTCTCTACTCAGTATTTCTTTTGAATTGTTTAGACCCCTGACTAGAAGGAGTCATTCTGCTCCTCAGGCATTGACAAAAAAGTCAGAAATATCAGCTAAAGACATGGATTTGTCTATGCAGAATCAAAATCCACTTGTGTATATTCAAATGGACTGATTTGGAGGCAGGAATTAAATTTCAGAACTATATAGACAATTAAGAAAAGATTCAAGATATTATCAGCCTGGAATTCATCTAAAATACATTATAAATTCCTTTTGGACATCTCTTTTGGAAGGGGCACTTAATAAAGATTTTAAGTGGGTATTTCAGTGGTGGTATCATGTAAAACAATTTTTTTTCTCATTTTTGTGACTTACAGTTTAGAGCACTGGTTCTCAAACAATTTTTCTTTGAACCATGCTGAACTTAAGACTTTTCTGTTGCTAAAATCAAGCAACAGATCTTTTTACTCTAAATAAAAAAACTACCCATTTTTTTCTTAATATTTATTTATTTATACTGTTTATCTGCTCATGAATGCTAAAGTGAAGAAATAAATGAGCACATTGACAGATGAATTAATAAAGAAAATGAAATATATATGCATTTATGTACATATATATCTACAATTATGTTAATGAAAGAAGTCAGAGAAGGACAAATACTGTATGATATCATTTATATGTTAAATCTAAAAAAGCCAAACTCTGGACACCTGTGTGGCTCAGTGGTTGAGCATCTGCCTACAGCTCAGGTTGTGACCTTGGAGTCCTGGGATCGAGCTCCGCATCAGGGAGCCTGCTTCTCCCTCTGCCGATGTCTCTGCCACTCTTTCGGTGTCTCTCATGAACCAATAAATAAAATCTTTTAAAAAATAGTAATAAATAAATAAATAAGCCAAACTCATAGAAACAGGGAGTAGAATGGTGGAATAGGGAGGAAATAGGGAGATCTTGATTAAATGCTGCAAACCTTCAGTTATAAAATGAGTAAATTCTGGATATCTAATGTATAGCATGTTGACTATAGTTAGTAATGCTGTATTCTATATTTGAAATTTGAAAGTTGCTAAGACAGTAGATCTTGAATGTTGTCATCACACACACACACACACATATGGACACACATAGAAGTAATTATGTGAGGTGATGGAGAGGTTAACTAACCTTATCTTGATAATCATTTTACAATGTATAAGTGTATCAAATCATCACATTGTATACCTTAAACTTACAAAATGGTATATGCCACTTATATCTCAAGAAAGCTGGGGGGGGGGGGGAAGAACTGAAAAAGTCACAAAACATTGAAAACAACCCCCCTGCCCTGCCGAAACAGCTGATCCTTGTGTGCCAGCACCACTTCTTTGAGATAGGAGATTATGGTGTGTTGTCATACCACTTTTGTAAAATGTTGTCATGTTGCATGATAGGAAAAGTATTAATATAATAGAAATACCTCCAGCAATGTGAAAGAAAATCCTCCAAACAGCACGGCACTACAAGAACACTGCCCACACAAAAGTCTGAACATTAAAAATTTTGTTACGCACATGTCCTCTGACCCAATTTTTCCACTTCTAACTATCAATTATATCTACTGCACAAAAATATTTAAATGTGTATGTGGTGGTTCTTATAGCATTGTTTGCAATATTGAAAAATTAGAAGCAACTCAAACATAGGAGAATGTTTTAATAAGTTTGTGTTGATAAATAAAGGCAACTAAAGAATAATCTATATATATTATCTCATACTATACCTGACATGCAGGATAGGAAAAAATGTTTTAATAAGTTTGTGTTGATAAATAAAGGCAACTAAAGAATAATCTATATATATTATCTCATACTATACCTGACATACAGGATAGGAAAAAATGTTTTAATAAGTTTGTGTTGATAAATAAAGGCAACTAAAGAATAATCTATATATATATTATCTCATACTATACCTGACATACAGGATAGGAAAAAATGGGGCCTTAAAAAAAAAAAGTCAGGAATGATACATACCAGACTTAAGAGATTGCCTGTAAGTGGGACAGTGAGGTTGAAAAGGTGAAGAAGAACTTGAACTTTGTAAACTGTATACTTCTGTATTATTTAAATATAACCAAGAAATCTTTTGTGCACCTGAAAAACAATTTTCAGATGAGAAATTATGTGCTGAAAGAAAATCACATGCAAAGAAATTTCTTTCCTTTAGAATTTAGTGCCAGAAAAACTTTGCCTCCAAAAAAAAGGGGGGGGGGCATGCTTCATGTGTACATGCTTCTTCATTCTGATGCTTCCCTTTAAATTCTGCCTTACAGGAAACTCAGAATCAAAATTCATGCTCAGTCAGAACAGCCATACTAGCCTGTGAAGTTAGCGTATTTACTATCACTTCTTTCCATGGATCCCATTTCTAATTACTGGGTTTATTTTACCAAACTTATTTTATATGTGATCTTGGTTATAAGCCACTTCATATGTTTTAAGAAAGAAATGAAGAATATATAAATAAACAAATAACCTAATAATTATTTTCATTGAATTTGAAAGTCATTTCATGTTTCAGAATTTCTGTTAGTGATAGCTTACTTGTAGCCAAATGTAACTCAATTTTAGACATTCTTATTCTATAGCATGTAACTCACACCTTAAAAAAATAATCAGAGGGTTCCAGAACTTGCAGAAAAATATATACAGTATTTTGCATTTTCCCCTTGTACTCTTTGAGGTAGTTGTTTAGTTCTAGTGAGCCATCCAAGTTAATTATACCCAAAGGAAGTCCATAAACCTCAGGGATTTGATAGTGATGTATCTATTTATTGAAGTCCTCTGTGGATGAAGTAGAATAGTCCTTAAAGAATATTCATTGGAAAGGCCCTGGTAAAGATTTATAAAAGAAAATGAAAATACAGTTTACTTTTAACTAGTAAGACTTTTAAACTGCATATTCTTTAGAATGCTGATAATCATAAATATAAGCATACCTTCCTGCACTCATTGGTGCACACACTCTCGCACAGCATCCTGTTTCACAAGACCCAAGGTTGGCTCTATCCTTGGTTTAAAGGAAAAAAAAAATGCAGATCATTCTTGGTACTGTTTAGTGTGTTCTTTATTTTGAGTGTCTTTTGAAACACATCCTGCTGTGTTCCAGAAATAAACTGGCAGCTCCCTCTCTTGCCCTGTTGAAACTGCTCACCCTTCAGTTCCACATGCAAACAAAGCTATGAGAAAAGTGTTTTGGACAAGTCTTTTCCCAACTAGAGGCAGGCTTCAGTGTGCTCTGGGAACACTGACATGATTTTTTAATTAACATTAATTCTACTTAGTTTCAACTATGAAAGAAGTGGGGTTTCTTCAAACACCAATTAACAAAGCAAACCCCAATAAAGGGAAAATACTCTCTCCCCACCTAACAGGAAACTCCCCCCTGTTGAGTTTTCCCCAAGGTCTCTATAAAGCTTTTCTGATGAACTTGCTAGAGCCTTAATGAGAATGAATCAGCACAGATTTTCCATCATATAAACAGAAATATTTAATTTCATGAAAGGGGACGGCTTGCTTGGCTCTACCTAGCCCACCATGTAATATCTTCAGTTTTCCTCCTTCCTGCTAATTTATTTCTCACAGTATTTTCATTACAGTAATTTTTCAGGATTTCCCAGACCTAAGGACTATAGCGAAACATCATAGATGAAAAAAAAAGACTTAAACCTTTCCTTCATTGCTGACTCCATTTTCTTACTTGAAGCAGAAGGAAAATATTTGCCCTCTTTGTGTTTGCTCAGAATAAATTTTCCTGCATGGGCCACTCCCAGGACCCAGAGGGATAATCCTACTTCCAGACATGCCCAGGGGGCAGAGCAACATATCCAAAGATCCCACTAGGACAATGTTTCTCACACTACGTTCAGAAAAAAAAAACAAGATGTTATTCTGTGTACTACCCAGGAAGGGTTCTGTGGTCAAATAAATTTGTGAAATGCTGGAAATGATGTTTTGTTTTAGAGATTCACAAAACATATTGGCATGTTAAAAGCTCTAAAAAGAGTTCTAATTAAAAAGAAAACCCAAGTAACTTTGCTAAATCCTATTTATTTTGCTAGCTAATTTGACCGCAGCACCTTTCCTCATGGAATATTAGCATTCTATAAATCACAAAAAAGTGGGAAGGAAATGAATACTTACTAAGCACCAACTACATTTATTTTTTATTTTAATTAATCCTCCTAACAACCCAATGAGATAAATATTATTAAACTCATTTTACAGGTATGTACCTTGAAATTCAAAATATTTTATGATTTTAATTTTCATATATATACATACATATATATAATTATAAAGCTAACATTCTAATCTAGGTTGATCTGAGACCTGTGTTCTTTCTACTCGGTTACATTTACTGTCTAATCCTCAAACTACTTTTTTGTGGTGACCAAACTTCAACTTACTTCTTGCTCTATATTAACAGATTGGTTATATCTAGGTAGCAGTCTCCATGACAACAGCTACTGTGCCTGTTTTGTTTATATGTGTCTCTCTCATGCTCAGCACAGCACCCTCAACAGCTATTGGACAAAAGAATGAATGTGGTATCAAGAGCAAGTGAAGGTACTACAAGTTGTCCAGAGTATGTTGTTTAAAATGAACTAGGAAACTTTCCAGGGACCATAATCCACATGGGTGAGGAAACTTGAAACTACATCACATGAGGAAAAATTAAAAATTTTAACTGCTAGTCTGAATTGGAGAAGTCTCTGAGGAGGGTAGCATGACATGATGAAGTCTTTGAATATTTGAAAGATGAGGCTGTCATGTGAAAATTGGATGGATTATTTAGGCATTAGATGGGATAAATTAATGACCCTTAAGTTTCCATATAGGCCTGAAGTTCTATGAGCTTTTGGGCTGTTAAAGATGCATAAAATGATGGTGTAGTTCAGTCACTGGTGACCAATTATCTTCTTGGATGCTCAACCCTGGAATAAAATAGCTTAAGAATTCCTGTACTAGTCAGAGTTCTCTAGTGAATCAGAACCAATAGGATATATAGGCTTACACAATTATAGAGACAGAGGTGTACCATAATATGCCATCTACAAGCTGGAGGCCAATGAAAGCTGGTGGTATAAGTTAGTTGAAGTTGGAAGGCCTAAAAACCAGAGCTGCTGATAGTGTAACCCCCAGTCTAAAACCAGAGGCCAGAGAAAGAGGGAAATGGGCAGCACTGGTATAAATTCCAGCGTCTGTAGACCCAATAATCAGGAGCTCTGATGTCCAAGGACAAGAGGAGATAGACATCCTAACCCAAAGAGAGGGAAAATTTGCTCTTCTTCTGCCTTTTTGTTCTATTTGGGCCCCCAACAGATTAAATGGTGAGGGTGGATATTCTTTATTGAGTCTAGTTAAGATTCTAATCTCTTCAAGAAACACCCTTACAAACATCCAGAAATAGCTATCTGGGCATCTGTTATAGCCCAGTCACACTGACACAAAAAATTAACTGTCACAACTCTGTAGGGTGTCCTTACAGCTTGTAAATATAGCTGAGGAAAAGAAATTTCAAGGCCACCAACACAACAATGTTTCAGTCATACAAAAAGAACCCTGATGGTTTGATGATGGAAAAATCAAATCTTTTATATACCATAATTTGTCCTAAGAGAAAATTTGGCATAATATGGTAACATCTGTATTTTATTTTATTGGAACCTATCCAATGACCTTTATTTATAAGAGGTGTTGGAAAGAACTTTGTAGTTTGTGTCTTCCAAAACACTCATCATTCATGGTTCTAGTCTACAAAAGGGGTATTACAGAGAACATATTAAGGCATAGAGAGAAAAAATAACATCTGGAAGACTTCTTGTATGTTAAACAATTAGCTATATTATTTATAAAAATCTTCCAAAAAGTATAAGGAACTGTATTGGATTTGAGTCAGGAGGAGTGCTTAGGAAGTTAAATATGTAGAGGTAGATGTGGAGACAGAGATACATTGTGACTCAGAAGAGAGTTGGAAAACATGAAAGAATTATATTAAATAGAAACACATTCTATTTCTATGTATGTGTATAAAACCAGTAATATTTTATCAAAGAATTTGGAAAAACGACCACAAATGATAAAGATGAGCTCAGCCTACTGTGCATACCTGTTTAGATTTTTCTAAAGACTAGTGTGGAAATGTTAAATAGTATTGACAACATCAACTTCACGAGTTAGGCTACCCTATAATCCTATGCAAACTATTTTCTATCCTGGTGTGAAACTAATACTGTGCCTAATTATTTGTTCTGGTTTTCCTCCTTGTTCCTAATCCAATTATTTAGAGCGAGAAACAGTGTTTTACTGCATTTGCTAGGGAAATCATTGGGAATTGTTCATATACAAAAGTGTATTAATTTTCTTAAAAAAAAACAAAATGAAATATGCTTTAGATCACTTGGAAGTCATTTATTGAGCAAAAATGTGCTGAGAGCCAACAGGGCATTTGGAGGACCTGGCAAGGTGTGAAACATGGGTCTGTCTAGAAGAGATCATGCTCCAAAGAGGGAGAAAAATTTGGCAACAACAAGAGTATAAAGTAGAAAGTGGCAGTCACTGCAAGAGGATAGATGAAGTATGCTGGCTTTCAGAGGATGGTATATATTTACCAACATAGTAATTGTGTCAGATCTGGACTCACAGACTATCCTGAATTCACTTTCCATGATATTCTGCTCAATACAAAAAGTCTGACCAAATGTAAATATAAGCATAAAGTCTAGAAACTTTGATAATATTATTTTTATTTTTTACCGATTAAAGATTTTTATGATATTATGATTGTTTGCCTATGTTTTCACATCATATAGACAATTCATAGACACAAAACCAAAGCAACTTTATGTATAATCAACTCAGAACTGTATGGAATAAGTGTCTTGGAATCCTGGATAATTCCTATTGCTCAAAATATTAATATCACTAATTTGCTAATAATTAATAGGAATAAATTATAGCATGATTATGGAAGAAAACAGATACCTTAAGACCATAATAATATATAATGGGTAGGCATAAGTAAGAGAATAACCCTATTTTTATTTCTATTGCTAGATTCTCCTTGGTTTTCTAAATGTTCATGAGAAGAAACCACAGATAAATTACCTTAAAATGAATAGCATATATACTGTTTAATTGCCAGGAACTAATAAGCATTTTGAATCAAGTAGCACTGAAGGTTCTTAAACTTCAGGTAGCTTAAACTTGTTATGTACCTTAAATTAAGAAACAAAATTTTTCTTCAAAGGATAATTTTATGCTCAGAATTACTAAAAGTATGTAGCATAGAATGGCTCTACCTTTTCCTATCGTTATCTTTTCATTCTTCTTTTTTTTCCTAAGACATAAAGATGACATATCCAACTGCTTGTCCTTCATCAAATGTTTCTATGAGCAGCAGAGCAGAAAGCTCTAATATCTATTCATTCGTAACGTGTCATTCTGAACATATTAAGGACAATTGACTTCACATGTCATACGTAATTAGAAAAGTCACCTTCTGTTCCAGATTTTCAAAGTACAGTACCACATACTTTTAATAAATACATGTATTGATGTCTTTCAGTATGTGTGAATATCTTTCCATCTCTCACTTTTATGGTGTACAAATTATCTCCATGGCTATTTTATTTAAAAGATGAATGAAAATGTAATTCCTCTTATTTTAATCCCTTACCTGGGATTGTACAGTAGAATTTTACTATGTTTTTTTCCTTTTAAGCAAGAAAATTTCCTTCCTGAGATTCAGTGACCCAGAATGTTCTATTCCTAGAAGTAATTCTTAGGTGCTCATCTGAGAAAACAAGAGAGTTTAAAAAGGTTTAGGTAAAACATGTAAAGTTGATAAGTCATGTTCAGACAGCAGAGAATAGTAGGCTCATGAATGCTGTGCCTTTTAGGAAGGGCAGAGTTAGTTCAGGTGTGAAGGGGCAACTTGGCTCTCCATACTTATTAGCAGCAGTTCACATGACCTGCCTGCCGATGCATTCTAGGGGGCTGAGCTAGCTAGAATCACCCGTGTCCAGGCCCTCAGCTATGCATGGATCAAACTTCAGAACTGAACCTTGCTTTTACTTCCACTCAAGGACATGAGTGGGCTTCTTTCAGACTTTTACAGACTTGACACATTCATTAGTAGAAGATGGACATTTAGGGCAGCACTCACTTTTCCAGATAAGGTGTCTTCAAAACAGGAAAACTTTCTAATACTTCTCTGGAAAGATCTTGCCTCCAAAGGCATCTTTATACCAAGCAATCATCAAATCATCTATTAGGTTTCAGGCTCTCTGGGACTAGACCTCTTTGCAGTATGAAATATGAGTGATCATGGCTTGTTTCTTGAAGCACTCTTTTCCCCCGACTTTTTTGATGCCCTTCTGTCCTAGTTTTCCTCAAACTTCTCTGGCCTCTCTTCTGTGACTTTCTCTAGACAGCCTTTAAAAAGATACCATGGACATGTGGTCAACTACAAATAATAGACTGGGGAAAAAGTAGACAGTATGCCTGCACTAGTTCACTCCAAATACATATTGGAATTCAGATGAATTGAGGTTTATTTCTTGCTAAGGTAAACAGTTCAGAGTGGGGTATTCGGGGTTGGCAGGCAGCTGCCTCACACTGTGATTCAGGGATTCATGCTTCTGTCTCATGACCTCACCCTACCCATTGTCACTTGCTTGTACACAGCAAGAAGAGGATAAAAATGCAAATAGTAGTAATAACACAGGCATTTTGGTTCAAATCTACTGTCTGGAACATAGTCACACTTAAATGCAAAGGTGACTAGGGAATGTGCTCTAGTATGTGCCTAGGCAAAGAAGTGGGGGACAGATTTTCAGAGAGAGCCAAAAGACATTGCAATGGACATTGCAATGGATTAATAAATTGAGTAGAAAGAAGCACAACATAAAAATTACTAAAAGATATACACATTAATATCATCAAAGCAAAAATGCATATGACTAATAAAGAGACATTCAAACTAGTATTTATCAAGGAAATGCAGCTTAAAATAATGATATATCATTGTCAAATGTTTTAAAAAGCAATAGTATCAAGTGCTGGTGAGTATTCAGAGAAATAGACATTCTCATACATTGTTGATGGAAGTGCAAATTCTTTCAAGGAAAATAATCTGTATATAAATATACTAATTAGCAACCAAATTTTTGGGAAACTTTGCAGTGCATGTTGTGATATAAAGTCCCTAAATCACCTTCCAAGACTAAGGGTTCATTCACCCAGCTGCCAGCAATGTTACGTCCTGATGACTCACAGCTGTGTCCCTTTTAAGGAATTTTCTCCCCACAAAAGGATACTTACTGCCTTGCCCTAGGCCATGTCACCTCCTTTGGGCCAGCCACCTGAGCTGACTGGTCAATTTAGAGGGTTTAGAGTCTGGCTTCCTTTCCTCAGTTGAGGATATCTTTCAAGGATTGGCTCAGTGAATAAAAAACACATGATTTCCCACAAGAGCATCTACAAGAGCCATTACATACCAGAATGACAAAAATCAGAGATAAATTGTTTTATTAGAAAGTCAATAACTGGGATGCCTAGGTGGCTCAGCAGTTGAACGTCTGCCTTCAGCCCAGGGTGTGATCCTGGAGACCCGGGATCAAATCCCACATTGGGCTCCCTGCTTGGAGCCTGCTTCTCCCTCTGCTTATGTCTCTGCCTCTCTCTCTGTGAGTCTCTCATGAATAAATAAATAAAATCTTTAAAAAGAAAGAAAGAAAAAGAAAGAAAGAAAGAAAGAAAGAAAGAAAGAAAGAAAGTCAATAGCTTAAAGAAAAAGAGCTTTAGATTTTGCTTATTTTGGAGAATAGAATTAGATCAATAATTCTGTTTGGGAGGGAGGATTTATTTGTTTATTTCTTTATGTCACGGCACAAAGTTGACTTCCCTGTAACTGCATTATGTATATTGGAGGCTTCCTGTAATTACAACAGAGAAAATTGCTACTCTTGCTTTCTCAACAATTTTCATTTACTACTAAGGTACAACTGGGCACAGACAACTTGTTTGTACTTCAGCCTGGGTAGTTTATATCCCAGTGTTTTAGTTTCATGTGCCTTATATACTGGTTGTGATGGTTGATTTTATGTCAACTTGACTGCACCATGGGGTGCCCAGATAAAACATTATTTCCAGGTATGTCTGAGAGTGTTTCCAGATGAGATAGTATTTGAATTGATGGACTCTGTAAAGTAGACTGCCCTCTCCAATGCAGATGGGCATCATCTAATCTGTTGAGAGTCTGAATAGAATGGAAGGCAGAAGAAGGAGGAATTTTGTCCTTTTTTCCCTCCTGCCTGCTTGGGTTAGGACATTGATCTTCTCCTGCCCTTGCACTGGGATTTACACTGTTGGCTGCCCTGGTTCTAAGCCCTAAGGCCTGGTTCTAGGACTGGCATTACAATACCAGCTTTCAAGTTTCTCCAGCTTGCAGACAGCAGATCATGGGACTTCTCAGCCTCTCTGGTCATGTGAGCCAATTCCTCATAACAAATCTCCTATGTATATATGAATATAAGCTAAGGAATTATTATACATATACTCGTGTATAGATATGTATATATACATATCACATATATACATATATATGTACATATTCATATCTCCTATTGTTTCTGTTTCTCTGGCAAATATAATGTTCTACACTTGGCCCTCATGACAACCTTGGGAAGTAGCTAAATTGTTATTGATGTGCTCATTTTACAAATAAAGGAACAGTTTAAGGACAATAAAGAAAAAAATCATTCATCAATAGTTCATTATAGAACTGGAACTTAAACTGAAGTCTCTGGTATCTAGAGTAGGTATATCTTTTCAGGTATCTTTTTTCATAAAATCCCACAGAGAAAGCTTGAATTTGTTTCACTTTTATACTATTTCTTCCATTTCATCAAAACCAGTAGTTATCCAAGCAGGAACTTGCATCCAAGTCATACCATTTTAAGTACCCTTTATGCACTTATATCCATTGGGGAATGAAAAGAACAGATGCTTCTTGAGCAAGGGCTACATCTTCTTACAAGATTTGTAATGGGTTTGGGACATTTGAGTTATGTCTACATGATCAAATGTTTTCCCACTAAAAGCAATCAGAGGGTGTGTGTATATGTGTGTGTATGTGTGTCTGTGTCCAAAATGGCTAAACTCCTCCTGACTTCCCTTCCCGTTTCTGAAAGTGAACAGTTCTTGCTCACAGCCCTAAGGGTCTACAGGCTGCAGGTCATGCAGCAGCACTGAGACGCAAGCCCAAAAGGACTGTTCTGGGTTAGTGTGAGATATGCTGCCCTAGGGCCTCAGCCCCTGTGGAATCTAGGCAAACTACAATGTGAGTATCTTTCCTCCTTTTGAACATGTATCTGACAATGATCTTTCATTGTAATAATTGCTGAGGAAGCAGCCAAGGTGTGGCTTTAGAACAATCAGTTCTTTTCAGAATTGTAAAACTACTCTAAGGAAGCCTTAATTTTGGTCCCTAAAATTAAATTTTTAAAAATTGTGGTTTCAAAAAGGCCTTTGTTCTAACATACTCTGTACTCTCCTCTCCTGTTAGCCTGCCAGAAACTGTCTAGACCCATGAGGTAGGAGTTCCTGTGCAGTTGGTGAGTGTTAGTCATGACTGGAGAACTCTACAACTGGCCATTTGATGTTGTGTTTTATTTTGTTTGGGGTATATCGGGTATAGCTTAGCCCAAATTTAACTTTTAACTATTAAATTCCTTGCTCACAGAGGCCAGTAAAAACATAATTCAAATCTTTTTATTTGGAATCCCAGACTGAGGATATATCTATACCTGCATCAGTGCTTTTTTTTTTTTTTTTTTAATTTTTAGCGAAGATTTATTTATTTTTTTTAATTGGAGTTCAATATGCCAACATATAGCATAACACCCAGTGCTCATCCCATCAAGTGCCCCGCTCAGTGCCCGTCACCCAGGCACCCCCACCCCTGCCCACCTCCCTTTCCACCACCCCTTGTTTGTTTCCCGATGTTTCTATCAGCAATGGCCACAATAGCCAAACTGCATCAGTGCTTTTAAATATCTGGAAGTACATGAAAGTATAGTCCCATTCCAGAAAATATTTCAGCCACCCAATTTCAACTGCACAAAGGATAAGTAAAACCTCTCAGCAGTTTATCTTTTGGTTCATATCAAGTTGGCCTCAGACAGGCTCCCAGGCACCCCATCTTTCCTAGTCTCCTTCCCTCTTCCTTTTCCAACAACTTAGCCTTGACCCATAATTGGTCCATCCTCCTTGTATGCTTCCTAGAGCTGCCCTACATACTCAAGACCCTGGAGGCCAGCATTTCTGATAACTTCATGGGGCTAGTTGATGATATCACACAGTATGAGGTCAGAGTCTTGAAACCTCAAATTATTCAGAGAGGAGGATTTAGAGATGAACCATTCTGATGGGCTATCATAGGGATCATATCCATGTTTTATGGTACTAAGTCACTGCTCCTCAGAGAGATGGATGTGGTCATGGATGAAGGTATAAGAGGACATCCTGTCCTATTTTTCTTTTTTATTGAAATATAATTGATTTTTTTTTTCCTGTGGAGCACAGTGATAAGCACATTTTTTATGGATGTGTTTAGGATAGAAGGGGGTGGGCAGAAGGAAGAGGAGGCAGGGAGGTGAATGTATTATATACAAAGAGAAATGACAGAGACCACCCCCTCCTTTAGCTCTTTGCTGTTTCTTTCTCTTTGTTTTCCGCATCCTCAGGATATGCATGCCATGTCAGTCTCTCTTCATAAAATGCTATCACAATCTGTGGACATTTTACATTAGCTTCTTTTGCAAGAACCAGGTCTGCTTCATCTGTGTCTTTCCATTTCATTAGGAACATTAAATCACCACAGGAATCTGTCGCCCCAATGATCTTTTCTGGTTCCAGTCCTCTCTCAAAGCCCCGAGCGATATCATTGCTCTGCTCTCTCTTTTTTTTGGATTTGATATCATCAGCATTGTTCGAGAAATTGGATTTCCTCTTGTTACTTTCTGATTTCTCCCTGGGTTTGTTATTTTCACCCTCCTTCATCTTCTTATACTTTTTCATAAACTCAGAAATTAGCTCAGGACAATCCAAATTTTTCTCGGGTTCCCAAGTATTGTGCTCCTCAGAAAAGCCTTTCCACTTCAGTAGATATTCCACTTGCCCCTTAACTACACGCCTGTCTAGCACCTTCTCCACGACATACTCCTCCTCATCCTCTGAAGAAGAACTGTCAGCTGTCCGCTTGGTTTTCTTTCCCATGTCGCAAGCTGTTCCACAGTATCCCATCAGGTGTACACCATAGTGCTTTGATATTTTTATACATGATAAAGTGATCCCCATGTAAGTGTAGTTACCATCTGTCACATGCAAAGCTAATAAAATATTATTGACTATATTTCCTTTATACATCACATACCCATGACAGCCTAATTGCCGTGTCTAGAATTTCCAGTACTGTGTTGAATAAAAGTGGGGAAATTGGGTATCCTTCTCTCATTCCTGATCTTAGAGGAAAAGTTTTCAGCTTTTCGCTGTTGAGTATGATGTTAGCGGAGGGTTTGTTGTCTGTTGCCTTTATTATTTTGAGGTACTTTTCTTCTATATCCACTTTGTTAAGAGTTTTTATCATATATGTATATTGAATTTTATCAAATGCTTTTTATGCATTTATTGAGATGATTATATGATTTTTTATCCTTTGTTTTGTTAATGTAGGGTGTCACGAATGACTTCTGACGTTGAACCATCTTTGCAGCCCTTGAATAAATCTCTCTCAATCATAGTATATGATCTTTTAATGAACTTTTGAATCTGGTTAGCTAACCCATTGTTAACAGTTTGTGAATGTACATTTATCAGGGTTTTGGCCTGTAATTTTCTTTTTTGGTTGTGTCTTTGTCTGGCTTTGGTATCAAGGTAGTGCTGGCACTGAGGTATTCCTTCCTCTTTAACTTTTTGGAATAATCTGAGGATATGTACTAACTTGTCTTTAAATGTTTGGTGGAATTCACCTGTGAAGTGGTCTGGTCCAGGACTTTTTTTTTTATTTTTAAAGTTACTGATTCAGTTTCATTATTGATAAATGGTCTATTCAGAGTTTATATTTCTTCATGATCCGGTCTTGGGAGATTGTGTTTGCTTGGAACGTATCCATTTCTTCTAATTTTTCCATTTTCTTATTCCAAATTTTTGTTGTGTAATTGGAGTAATCTTTTATGATCCTTTGTATTTTTGTGGTGTCAGTTGTAATACCTACTGTTCCATTTCTTATTTAGGCCTTCTTTTTTTACTTTTTGATGATTGGCTTATTGGTTTTGTTTATCTTTTCAAAGAATAATCTTTTAGTTTCATTGATCCCTTCTATTATTTTTTAAGTCTTTATTTCACTTATTTCTGCTCTAATCTTTATTTTTATCTTCCTTCTACTAACTTCACACTGTTCTTTTTTTCTAGTTCCTTTAGGTATAAAATTAGATTGTTTATTTGAGATTTTTCTTATTTTTTGAAGTAGGCCTATATTGCTACGAACTTCCCTCTTAGAACTGCTTTTGCTGCATCCCATAGATTTTAGGAAGTTTTGTTTCCATTTTTATTTGTCTCAAAGTATTTTAAAACTTTGTGTTGACCCTTTGGTTGTTTGGTTTTTGTTTTTTAGTAGCAGACTAACTTACTGACAATTCCTGATTTAACCTTAAATTAAACTTTTAACCCCCATCAGAAGAAATGGAGCAGGGAAATGGGCTGACAACAAAATATAAACTGACAGTAAAATCTGATGCCAGAGAAACAGCAAATCAGGTCATCTGGGTTCTGAAACATCAGGAGTTGACCTAATTTTTCAGTTTATTCATCATTTTCCAACAGTGACTTAATTGTTTTTATGAAAGGAATTAGGGAAAAAGGAGAGGAATCATCAAACATGTTGAAATTTTGCATAAATATCAAGCACATGAATATGAGTAAGAATTCTCTGGGGTCCTGCTCCAATGGCTGCCCAAATTGGACATCCTTCCCCTCTTGCCTAACACCAGTTTTCAGTCAAAATACACCTGCTTTCAATGAGCCAGATGTTTGACAAGAAGAGTTCATCTTTTGTTATACCTTGAGGAAGGTCTGTACTATCTCTCTTCAAACAGAAATTCAAGAGGGAAGTCCCAAAACCTCAGCATGGAAGGATCTACTGGATTCTGTCTCCACAACCCCAGCAGGTTGAAATTTATGACCCATTTAAAAAACTTTAATGTATTTAGATACCAGGATCCTGAATAACATTTGACACAAGTAGTGCAATTGACCCTAGAGATTCTAGATATTTTAAGAAATTTGTTTTCATCTTTTGAGAATCAGCACAAACATGTTGCCCATTAAAAGAAGATATGCCAAATTGAAAAAGAAGATATGTGCTTAAAAAAAAATCTCGTTTTGGGTGCAAAATATCCATGACTTCTAAATGAAGAAATAACCATTCTCATTCTAGACCAAATGCTACAGGTCATTTTACTTAGAGAAAGGAACATTATTCACATTTCCCAGAGATCACAAAAGAAAATTAAAAGGATTAGAAATGTTGTATGGTTGCTTTATGAATTGGTTCTTTAATGTTTTAAAAGCAAGTACAACAGATAAGCTTCATGGTAGTGCATTTTTCTCCTCTAAGGCACCAATGAAGTGATATTTTTAATTGAGCTCTGGACTTTCTCCAGGAAATCACTAATAATTACTAATTGTATTTTTGTAAGTTAATGAAAGGATGCAGGATTTTTTCAATGCCTCCTTTCACTTGTGTAATTAATGATATTGCTTTTTTACATGACTGAGTAAAGCTACAATGCAGAGACATGAATTAACTGAGAAAGCTTCTTTGTGCAGTCTTAGAAAAATTAAGTATAAATCCTAGTTATGCAATTGTCTTAAACTATTTATTCCTTTATCATCTTTCCCCCCATTTTTTTGCTGCTTAGATTTGTAATAAACACTAGCAGAAAAAAAGAACCATTTAGTAATGCTGTTCTAAAGGCAGTTTTTCATTTATTTGTGGGTGATTGTATTTGTAAAAATATATTGGTGGGATTTTTTTAGAAAGCCTTTCCACAGTGTTAAATATAATCGAATGTCAGTAAGAGTAAACTACCCAGAGTATATTTTCTTATGCCTCCAAGGTTTCCAAGTTGTAAATTTACATAGCTTCTTAAATTTACAAAGTTTAGTATTCAATAAAGTCTCCAGTTATTTTATTGGATTTAATGGAAGTTTATTTGGGGGAAAACCTGCTAGGAATAATAAGAAAGAAAAACCCATGTTTTGCATAAGAAGGCATTGGTTTCCTTTTGAAAGTTTTCAGATAACTAGGAAGGCATCATCATGATAACACATATGTAGTTTCACTTACAAATGGTGTTTCTGGAACATCTTACATTAGAGACTTCCAGAAACTTGACCAGGCATTAGGCTCGTTTCTCCCCATGTTTTCCTCTGACATATTTTTTCTTTTGTCTTTTTTTTCTTCCTTCCTTTGTCCTTCCCTCCCTCCATTCTTTTCTCTCAATTTCTTTTTTATTCCTTATTTCCTTCCTCCTTTGCTTTCTTACTATTATTGTTGTTGTTATTATTTGCTTCATTTCTAAGAACATAAATTTTTCAGTCCTTGAAGAGAACTTAAAACCAGGTATATATTCCCAGTCTGGGCATGGAGAAGGGATTCATTACCAGATATATTTTTTTAATAATAAATTTATTTTTTATTGGTGTTCAATTTGCCAACATACAGAATAACACCCAGTGCTCATCCCGTCAAGTGCCCCCCTCAGTGCCCGTCACCCATTCACCCCCACCCCCCGCCCTCCTCCCCTTCCACCACCCCTAGTTCGTTTCCCAGAGTTTGGAGTCTCCCTTTCTGATATTTCCTACCCATTTCTTCTCCCTTCCCTTCTATTCCCTTTCACTATTATTTATATTCCCCAAATTAATGAGACCATATAATGTTTGTCCTTCTCTGATTGACTTATTTCACTCAGCATAATACCCTCCAGTTCCATCCACGTCGAAGCAAATGGTGGGTATTTGTCATTTCTAATGGCTGAGTAATATTCCATTGTATACATAAACCACATCTTCTTTATCCATTCATCTTTTGATGGACACTGAGGCTCCTTCCACAGTTTGGCTATTGTGGACATTGCTGCTAGAAACATCAGGGTGCAGGTATCCCGGCGTTTCATTGCATCTGTATCTTTGGCATTACCAGATATTTTAAAACAGACACACATTCAGGCTGTGATTGGAATGTTTGGATTGTGGACTGATAGCAGGAGCACAGGGTATACAATAACCCAAAAATTACTAAGGAGGTACCAAGACTTATATGTCATTTGAGTATCAGGTACCCAGGGCTAAAATCAGGTATCAGGTGAGAGGAGTGATCAAGTGCAGAGCATTATATTACCACTAATACTAGCAAATACTGATATAGTACATACTGTATGCCGGGCACATAGTTTATTTATTCACATTCCTTTACAATAGTCTCATAAGGTCCATTATGTCCATTTTTTTAAATTTGAAAATCAAGGCACAGATGGGATAAATAACTTGTCCAAGATCACACATTATTATAAAAATTTAAACTTGTCCAAGATCATACATTATTATAAAAATTTAAACCATCCCCTTAGCCACTATAATATTTTGTCTCTCTGTTGATTGGTTTCTTCCAGTTCAATATATTTTAATGAAATCACTCACTGTTAGTGTTATTTACCCATTGACACTTTGAAGGAAATATTTGTTATCTATCATGACTATTCCTTTGACTAGTCTATACATATTGTGAACATAACATTATCTCCACCCAACTCCTAGGCCACTCTAGTTCAAGAAAGCGAATCTGACCATTCATCCATCTTTCCATCCATCCATCCATCCATCCATCCATCCATCCAGATCTGAGATCCTCAGAATTCTCACTATGGGACTTCTCCCAGCAGCACTTTTATACAGGTGAAATCTGGTCAGGATAGACATTGAAAGCAAAGGCAGCCTTGAAGGGGAAAAAGGCAACCAAGAGGGAAAGATTTCTGCAAAGAAAATTATGCAGCCTGAGAAAACTGGAAAGAAAGCAGGAGTTTATCATGGTTAAGAATGCTGAATTTGGAATCCAGACAGACATGGATTTAAACCCTGCTTCTGCTACTTCATTGCTGGGAGACCACAGGCAAAGTACTTAATTCTGAGCCTGTCTTCTCTCAAATGGGAATAATTACACATATCTTGCAGGATTATTGTGAGATTAAATGAGCAATATCTGTCAAGTTTTTTGTAGCTTAGTGCCAGGCATGAGTACTTAATAAACAAGACATTCATACACATAGGTCTGGACAGGTATGGATAATCTGAAGAGTGGTAAGCAGCCCTCAGATTTCTGTGTGGGAAGGAACATTTCTGTGACTAAAAATACACATTGATCTTTTCCTATAAAGATGTTAAGTTTTAAAGTAATTTTTAAAATTAGCAACCTCTTATTCAGTTTTCAAAAATTCATCCATATTTTTGAGTACTCATTTTGAAAAGAACCAATGCCCATCATTATGCAAAAGACACATACATACACATGTGCACACATACTCACACGTACATTGGGACAAACCCTTTTGTGGCTTCGACCTCTTGCCAAGAAATATAAACAGCAGAATGGATGAAAAACACTGGAGGTGAAAGCTGTGCCTGACTCCCCAAACCCACAGCCAATGCTAATGCACTTATGTTTGATACACACTTCAGTTAAGGCAGTAAACAAACTTCACAGCCCAAGAATAATTTTGGATTATTTATTTCTACAAACACATTCCCACTGGGTTCCTACTGATTGTGAATTAATTTCACTCAGGTATTTCTCTAGGGGAGTGTTTTATGAAATTATCATATGCAAATAGCTTGTGGCATATTTTCCCATTTATTTATTTATTTATTTATTTATTTATCTGCACCAGTTATTTTATGGAGTGCTTTTTCAGTAGCACATCAAAATTTGCTTTTCAGTCATTAGGCACAAAATACAGACTTCTATGCTTGGGGTTGGTTCACAAGTCTTGGAACTAGATGACTAATTTTCTTATTTCAGAATCTGAGAATCCAAAAGTATTTTGGACATTTTTTTGCATATTTATTTATGCGTGGTGATTCAGACAGGTACAGGGAAAAAATAGTCACGTGGAATAAATCGCAGTATTGTTAGTCTCAACATGCAAAGTTATTCTATGATGCCTAATTTCAGTCTGTTATGCCTAATTAAAGTGGTGATAAAATAAGAAATAGAGAATCTGAATTTCAAATGAATTTTAAAATATATAAGAACTTTTAAAGAACTTAGTGGTGGAAAATTTCTAAGTAAAATAAACTATCATGCTTAAAATAATCTCTGAACCTTTTCTTTCTGTGTCATTGGCAGACCACCTTTCAGAATGCTTAAACTGAACAGTCTCACAACAGACCAAGAGTTGGTCTCTTTTAAGGATAACTCTATTTGAAAGATAACTAATAAGACTCGTGTTCCATGTTGCCTGAGGAGTCTAAATGATGCACTTGATACTCTGGCTTGTGAGTCTTGGAAACCTAGGGGTTAGTCAATTCTAAATTCAAATTTAGGGTGACGGGCACTGAGGTGGACACTTGACGGGATGAGCACTGGGTGTTTTTCTGTATGTTGGTAAATTGAACACCAATAAAAGTTAATTAAAAAAATAAATAAATAAATAAATTCAAATTTATATCAAGATGCTCAAATGCTTCATGATAGAAACTTTTTTCTTTCAGATTCAAATTTGTAAGTGGCTAAGCAATTCTTGTGTTAATCAGAGTTCAAGCTAGTGACAATATCCTTTTTTTTGTCAAAACATTTCCATAAGTAAAAATATAAATGTGAAGAATGTTATTCATCAAGACATTAACAGTTCATTAGTAAACAAATACATCTCTGTAAAATTGGTCTGGTTTCCATGGATATTCTAAGGAAACCCAGAATCACATATTTATTTATTTGGTAAATAGCAACACATCCCAGGAAGTTTCTATCTATTCTTGATAGTGCCTTGATCTAAAATAGGTTTACAACTACTAGACATTGTCCTCAAGTAACACGGCATCTTAATTTGTCTTTATATGCTCCTGAGCTAAGACATGATAGAAAAGGATGTCAAGTAAAGAAAAAGAGCACCAACCCACTATTCCTCCATTGTCTTGGGGATCCTAGAAGTGAGCTAAGCCTACTATATGTTGAGAGAGGGCTCAGTAGCTCACCTGGGAATTCTGGCCTAAGTAGAAGTCCTTTGTTCTTCTGGGGACTATGTAAGATATTTCAGTTTTCTTTAAATGAAGCAGATATGCTTCAGGATCAGATATTCAAAACTACTGCCAGTTTTCTTTCTGGCCTCCCCTTCCTGCCATGGAAGCCACACAACACAGAATGGAGGTGAAGAAATTCATTTTTCAGAGAGATAGAAATATTCTCCTAATATAGAAGGTGCAGGCACTTTGGATTCTCAGAAGTGGGAGAACCCAAGACCAGATGAAGTCCTAACTGGAATAATTAAGGTAAACAGCTTATTAGGGGCTTTTGAAGCCTGAGTGGATGGAGGAAATGAGAAATAAAGGTGAAGCAAGCCAAAGTGGCAAGGCTTCTTGACAAATTGCTGCCTAAAGCCAGGAGGCCTAATGTTCTGCCAAAGACAACAAAGACTGGAAGGTTTTAGACACTAAGAAGGGTTTCAGAATTATTACATCTTAGGCTTAAGAAAGAAGGCCTAAAGTCTAGTGATAGAATATATTTAACCCATCTTTAAATGCTTACAATCTTTAATATTGTCCTTTAATCTGATTGCCTCTTCATTCATTAGGCTATTATAATAAGTCATTCCAGGTATTTATTTCTTTAACCAAAAGACTAGATTTATTGAATATGCAATGGGAAAGGTACAGTCTCTTCAAAAAATGGTGTTGGTAAAACTGAGCAACTATATGCAAAAGAATGAAACTGGACCACTTTCTTATACCAATCACAAAAATGAACTCAAAATGGATTAAGGACTTAAATGTGAGAACTGAAACCATAAAACTCCTAGAAGAAAATATAGGCAAAAAGCCCCTTGGCATCAGTCTTAGCAATTTTTTTTTGGATCTGAATGCAAAGACAAAAGCAACAAATGCAAATGTAAACAAATGTAAATGTACACAAATGGGACAACATCAAACTAAAAGGCATCTGCACAGGAAAGAAACTGTCAACAAAGCAAAGAAGCAGCCAACTGAATGGAAAGGTATTTCCAAATCATATATCCAATAAGAGGTTAATATCCAAAAATATAAAGAATTCATACAACTCAAAAAGCAATCTGATTTTTAAAAATGGGCAGAGGTTTTTAATGAACATTTTTTTCCAAAGGAGACGTACAGATGTCCAAAAGGCACATGAAATGATGCTCAGCATCACTAATCATCAGGGAAATTCAAATCAAAACCACAGTGAGATATCACCTCACATCTGTCAGATTGGCTAATACCAAAAAGACAAGCAATTATAAGTGTTGGTGAAGATATGGAGAAAAGGAAATCCCGTTACTATTGATGGGAATATAAGTCGATGCAGCCACTACGGAAAACATAAGGAGAGTCCTCAGATAATTTAAAATAGAACTACCATATAATCCAGAAATTCCACCTGGATATCTGTTTGAAGGAAACAAAAACAGTGAAAATGCTGATACGTAAAATATATGAGCCTCTACGTTCATTGCAACATTATCTACAATAGCCAAGAAATAGAAGCAACCTAAGCATCCATTGATAGATGAATGGAAAAGTGTGTGTGTGTGTGTGTGTGTATTTATATTTATATATATATTTATATATATTTATATATATATATATTTATATATATTATATATATATTTTATATATATTATATATATATTTTATATTTTATATATATTTATATATATTTTATATTTTATATATAAATATGTATATATTTATATATATATTTATATTTATATATATACACACACACACACAATAGAATACTACTTAGCCATTAAAAAAAGAATGAAATCTCACCATTTATGACAACAAGGATGCAACTTGAGGGCATTATGGTGAGTGAGTTAAGTCAGATAAAGATAAATACCACATGATTTCATTTATAAGTGAAATCTAAATATAAAACAAGAAAAACAAAACCTAGATTCATAGATACAGAGAACAGATTGGTGAATGCCAGAAGGGAAGATGTTGGCCAGTAAGTGAGGGCCTGAAGTAGGAAAGAGGATCAAGAAATACAAACTTCAAGATTTAAATAAATAAGTCATGGGGACGTAATGTACAGATGAGGAATATAGTTGGTAATATGGAATTAGCTTTATATGGTAGAAAGAAGCAATGTTAAGAATGAGGACACCTGTAATATGAGTTTTTCTGCTGATCCCTACATAGTGGTAGGTTATAGTTTTAGGACCATCAATTGAAAGCATGCATAATGCTAAAGAGTTGTTGTGAATTCAGGAATGTTTTGGCAATATCATGCTATGACCATGTTCACAGCAGCTTTCTTCACAACAGACAAAAGCTGGAAACAACCTAAGTGTTCAATGAATGAACAGATAAACTGTGATATAGAGAAACAATAGAATATTAATTAGCCTTAAAAAGGAAGGAAATTAAAAAAAAAAGGAGGGAAATTCTGATGCATGCTACAACATGGCTGAACCTTGAAGACATTATGCTAAGTGAAATAAGCCAGTCACAGAGAGGCAAATTCTACATGATTTCACTTATATAAGGTTATATGCAATAGTCAAATTCATAGAGACAGAAAGTAGAATGTGGTTTGCTGGAGCTGGGGAGAGGGAAGAATGGGGAGTTATTGTCTAATGAGTACAGAATTTTAATTTGGGAAGATGAACAAGTTCTGGAGATAGAAGAATGGTGATGATAGATGCATAACAATGTGAATGTGTTTAATGCTACTGACCTGCAACTTCAAATGGTTAAATTGGGGTGTCTGAGTGCTTCAATCAGTTAAGTGTCCACCTATTAATTTCAGCCTGGGTCATGATCTCAGGGTTGTGAGATTCAGCCCTGCGTTGGGCTCCATGATCAGAGGGGAGCCTGCTTGAGATTCTCTCCATCCCCTTCTGCCCCTTCCCCACTCTCTCTCTCTCTCTCTTTCTCTAGATAAATAAAATGAAATGGTTAAAATGGCAAATTTTATGTGTATTTCACCACACTCAAATAATTGTATCACAACAGTATCTCAAAAAAAAAAAATAAAAATAAAAATAAACAACAACAACAACCAAAAAACAAAACAAAACTATATTTACTCAATCACAGTCATACTAACTTGGCCATACTATTCTTGGGCAGGTCCCACTAGTTGCTAGCCATGAGGTAAGGTACCACTATTCATTAGGCAGGGACTTCTTGAGTGAGAACATGGAGATCAGGAAAAACTGTCAAAACTTTATATGAGTATTCCTACACCTCCTCAGTAGCAAAGATCATACACGCATGTCAATCCCAGAGAGAATCCTAATTGTCACCCAGAGTTGGCACTATCTCCTTGGTTCATAAAAGACATAGAGTCATGCCCCAGCTCAAAGCATTCTTATCTTTCTATTTCAAAACACAGAGAGCTTATGTATTGAGATCAACAGCTTAAACTTTCTTCTGTGGTCTACTGCATACCCCTGCCCTGGTGCAGTGTACTGCATTACTTCAGCAGTTAAAGCACTTTCTTCATGCCCTACCAGGGACATAGGAAATTATACAAAACTATTGTTGTATTAAAGAAAAAGCATCTCGGGGATCCCTGGGTGGCGCAGCGGTTTGGCGCCTGCCTTTGGCCCAGGGCGCGATCCTGGAGACCCGGGATCGAATCCCACGTCGGGCTCCCGGTGCATGGAGCCTGCTTCTCCCTCTGCCTATGTCTCTGCCTCTCTCTCTCTCTCTCTCTCTCTCTCTGTATGACTACATAAATAGATAATAAAAAAAAATTAAAAAAAAAAAAAGAAAGAAAAAGCATCTCGGTCTATTTTCACGTACCTAATTCAGATAAGAAAAGACAATTTTAGCCATAAACTCCAAAAAGAAATCCAGAAGTAAAAGTGAAATCAGGGAAGTGACTAAGAAATACAGCAATTAGAAATCTAAATGTCACAAATATATATGTTAAAAAAAAAGTTCATTGCAGTATTTTTGTGTTTGAAAGAAATTGGAAACATCTTGAATATCTGTCAGTAAGGTGATGTTTAAATAAATTATACAGCCTCCATCCTGTAGACTCCCATGGATTTCATAATAAATTACATATGATAAAGGTGTGTAGGTGTGTAGTAGATATGGAAAATCCCTAATACATACTGTTCAATGGAAGAGTAAATCATAGGGATGGCTGGGTGGCTCAGTCAGTTGAGTCTGACTCTTGATTTCAGCTCAGGTCATGATCTCAGGGTAGTGAGATGGAGCTTTGCATTGGGCTTCATGCTGGGCTTGGAGACTGCTTAAGATTCTCTCTCTCTCCCTCTCCCTCTGCCCCACCCCCAGCCAAAAAATAAAAATTAGCTTAAAAAATAAATCGTAAAGAAATACATAGTATACAACCACATTTATTTCATCATCAAAATTAAGCACATATAGAAATATAATATACATAATATATAATATATATATTCTTAAATGCATTTTTATATGTATATCTTTATTGGAGTTCAATTTGCCAACATACAGAATAACACCCAGTGCTCATCCCGTCAAGTGCCCCCCTCAGTGCCCATCACCCATTCACCCCCATCCCCCGCCCGCCTCCCCTTCCACCACCCCTTGTTCATTTCCCAGAGTTAGGAGTCTCTCATGTTTTGTCACCCTCTCTGATTTTTCCCACTCATTTTCTCTCCTTTCCCTATGATCCTTTTCACTATTTTTTATATTCCCCGAATGAATGAAACCATATAATGTTTGTCCTTCTCCGATCGACTTACTTCACTCAGCATAATACCCTCGAGTTCCATCCACGTTGAAGCAAATGGTGGGTATTTGTCATTTCTGATGGCTGTGGAATATTCCACTGTATATGTAGACCACATCTTTATCCATTCATCTATCGATGGACACCAAGGCTCCTTCCACAGTTTGGCTATTGTGGCCATTGCTGCTATAAACATCGGGGTGCAGGTGTCCTGCCATTTCACTGAATCTGTATATTTGGGGTAAATCCCCAGCAGTGCATTTGTTGCGTCATAGGGCAGCTCTATTTTTAACTCTTTGAGGAACCTCCACACAGTTTTCCAGAGGGGCTGCACCAGGTCACATTCCCACCAAGAGTGCAAGAGGGTTCCCCTTTCTCCACATCCTCTCCAATATTTGGTGTTTCCTGTCTCGTTAATTTTCACCATTGTCACTGGCATGAGGTGGTATCTCGTTGTGGTTTTGATTTGTATTTCCCTGATGGCAAGTGATGCAGAGCACTTAAATGCATTTTTTAAATGATCTAAGAGAATATACCTATTAGTGGTTACGTAGTGGGAAGGGAGATACAAAATAAAGGGGAAAGAAAAACCTAAGTTTTTACTCCACTTATTTAGGCTTCTTTTAAATGTTTTAACAATGAAAATATATTATTCATATATTACTTGTTTATATAAAATGAGTACATAAAGGTAAGAGGCAGCAATTAAAAGGTTCCTTACCACTATAGTATACTAAATGTTTTCTTTTTACCTTATCTGATTTTCTCTCCTTTCTCCTATCCTAGTATTATAGGAGTTCTGTCCCACAGAATTTTTAAGTCCCAACCAATGTCCTTTCATAGATAGCTCTTTATTTCTGTAACATTTGATAGAATCATGTTACTATATATTTTAGGCCAGCAGAAGATTGATGGATTTATGTTTCAGGATCTTAGTGGGCATGGTAGTTTGCTAGGATTACCATAACAAAATACCAACTATTGGGTGACTTACACAACAGAAATTTACTTTCTCACAGTTTTAGAGGCTAGAAGTCCCAAGATCAAGGTGTCATCAAGGTTGGTTATTTCTGAGGTTGCCTTCCTTGGCTTATAGTTAACCATCTGCTTACTTTGTCCTTACCTGGTATTTCCTCTGTGTGCACCTATCATTTTGTGTGTCCAAATGTACCCTTCCTTTTTATTCCTAAGAAGCTCCTTTTTAAAGAAAAAGTTTTGATTTTAATTATAATTGACACACAATGTTACATTAGTTTCAGGGTAAAACATAGTGATTTAACATCTCTGTGTTATGCTGTGCTCACCAAAACTGTAGCTACCATCTGTCACCATACAATGCTATTACAATATCATATTCCCTATGCTATGCCTTTTATTTCCATGACATGTTTGTGTCATTTTCAATTGCTTTCTTCAGTGTCTTATGGTTTTCAGAGTACAAGTCTTTCACCTCCTTGCTTAAGTTTATTTCTATATATTTTATTCTTTTTGGTGCAATTAAATTTCTTCTTCTTATAAAGACATGAGTCAGATTGGATTGGGGCCCTCCCTAAAAGGCTTCAGTTTAACTTGGTCACCTCTTTAAATGCCCTATGTCCAAATACAGTCACATTCTGAGGGACTAGGGGTTAAGGCTTCAAAATGTTAATTTCAGAAAGATACAATTCAATCATTATAGTGGGCTTGGAGTTAAATATTTTCTTTAAGCGTTTCCACTTATCCATGAGAAGAAACCATAGAGACCTTGAGTTCTTTAACTATAGATTTGTGTTCTTAAGAGAAGATTCCTGATCATCTCTAGGCTACTGCAGAGGAAAGGGCATAGGAAAGTCAGCACTTGAAATTTCCCTCACTTACCTGGCTATTTCTCAAAGGAGATGGTGCAGCACGCCATAGTGAAGAGAGGACAAATTTTGGAGTATGACCACATGCTCTGTCATTTACTAGTCCTCTAGACTCCAGTTTCCCATCTGTATTAGAAAGATAGTAATACCTGCCTAAGGTCAGGGCTAGCTACATCAATTTTAACCCCAGAGCAAAATGGAAATATGGGGCCCTGGCTGGAATGGGGATGTTAATCTCCCCAACCCATGGGCAAACAGGCAACCCTCATGGGATTTTATGCTCTGGCTGGGACACAGGTGGTACCTGAATCAGAAATAGACAAGAAGCCCCGAATCATTCATCCTAATTGCTCTGTAGTGCTGCCAGCTACCCTGCACTGAGGTGCCCCCAAGAGTGCATACCTGACCTTGGCCCTCCCTCCACTCATGCAGGTCTCCATCAGGGACAGAAGGCAGTTTTGGAACAGAGGCTTTCCTTTGTCCATGTAACCCCAGAAGGAGGATGGCTTATTTTTCTATATGCAGGGCAGAGAGGGGAGGGGGAAGCCAGATGCATTACTCAGCTCCAGATAGTATGCAGTGGGATGCTGAGAACCTCTCCAGGGAGGTGTGGAGGTGGAGAGAAATAGTATGAAATGAGAGCCAAGACTTCAAGCCCCCAGCTCATACTCTATTATCCTA
This sequence comes from Vulpes vulpes, assembly GCF_048418805.1. Classification (NCBI taxonomy): domain Eukaryota; kingdom Metazoa; phylum Chordata; class Mammalia; order Carnivora; family Canidae; genus Vulpes; species Vulpes vulpes. The sequence continues at coordinate 87,027,984 of NC_132786.1, forward strand.
TCAGACTTCACCTACAAAACAAAAAGTCAAAGATAAAATTATTAAGACAATAAATTCAGGGCATTAAACCCCAAATACAAGTCCCTTCTGAGCACAGTGCCCTGTGCAAATGCACTGATCATATGCCCATGAAGCCACCTTGCTCACTCCTAAATAACCTAAAGAAGGCTTACTTGGCACAGAGCCTGATACATGGTATGAGCTCAGAAAGAGTGTTTTCTCTCCATTCCTATTCTTTAAAGGAGGCTTAAAATTATTCTTGCATAATTCACTGCCATCAGAGGACTTATGCCATTTATCAAGATGAGTTTATCAAAGGATCCAAAGAAAAGTAAATCATGCTCTCCCACCCTTTGAGATCCAGTTTAATAGCTACTCCAAGAAACCCCTATTTTTAAAAAATTTTTATATAAATTTTATTGGTGTTCAATTTGCCAACATATAGAATAACATCCAGTGCTCATCCCATCAAGTGCCCCCCTCAGTGCCCGTCACCCAGTCACTCCCACCCCCCGCCCACCTTCCCTTCCACCACCCCTAGTTCGTTTCCCAGAGTTAGGAGTCTCTCATGTTCTGTCTCCCTCTCTGACATTTCCCAGTCATTTTTCTCCTTTCCCCTTTATTCCCTTTCACTATTATTTATATTCCCCAAATGAATGAGACCATATAATGTTTGTCCTTCTCCGATTGACTTATTTCACTCCAATAATACCCTCCAGTTCCATCCACGTCGAAGCAAATGGTGGGTATTTGTCGTTTCTAATGGCTGAGTAATATTCCATTGTATACATAAACCACATCTTCTTTATCCATTCATCTTTCGATGGACACTGAGGCTCCTTCCACAGTTTGGCTATTGTGGACACTGCTGCTATAAACATCGGGGTGCAGGTGTCCTGGCGAAGAAACCCCTATTGTTGGAATAACCTTTGCATTCTGTTGTTCCAGTATTAAAGTCTTCATAGTCCAACCATTTGTCTGTGGGATATATCAGGCCCTGAGAGATAGGTAAGCCTCATCAGTGATTCTGTATTCTTTATAATACCTCACACATAGAAAATATGTTCGGGGTTGAATTAAATACAATGGAATTGAAATTTATTTGATTTATTCTAAGTAAGCACTTGTCCAATTTCTGAGTTTCTCATTCCCAAATTTTGTTGTACAATTCTTAAGTAACACTAAGTGATCTAAAACAAATATAGGAAAAAGCCAAAGTTCTAAAAGGAGGGTTTTTAAAATATTTTATTTATTTATTCATGAGAGACACAGAGAGATGCAGAGATACAGGCAGAGGAAGAAGAAGGCTCCCAGGAAGGAACCTGATGCAGGACTTGATCCCAGGACCCCAGGTTCACATCCTGAGCCAAAGGCAGATACTCAACCACTAAGCCACCCAAGTGTCCCTCTAAAAGGAGCTTAAACAAATTCTAGGTTTTACTAGAGATTTCAAGGAAAAAGTTCTAGTCCAATACAAACAAAATTTTCTTAACAAATAATAATTAGATGAATAAATTCACAAATTCCATAACTCTGATACATTAAATTATATTTAAATGATCAAATGACAAGGCTTTCATTAAGTTATTATTTAGGGGGAAAAAGCATTCTAGCACACCTGTAATATTCTTTTAAAAAATGCATGCTTATAGGACACCTGGGTGGCTCAGCGGTTGAGTCTCTGCCTTTGGCTCAGGGCATGATCCCAGGGTCCAGGGATCGAGTCCCGCATCAGGCTCCTTGCGTGGAGCCTGCTTCTCCCTCTGCCTGTATCTCTGCCTCTCTGCATCTCTCATGAATAAATAAATAAAATCTTTTTTAAAAATGCATGCCTATAGACCTGAAGAGAATATAGAAATATTAAAACACATTGATTTTCTGGGAAAATGGAGTTGTGGTGAAATTCTTCCTTTTATTTACTCTTAAGTGTTTAATACATTTAGAAAATAAACTAAAACAAAATGTTCCTACTCCTACTGCTACTTACTTTAGTCCTCCAGTAGTTACTTCAAGAATACTGGTCCCCTAGAGGGTATTATTTAAAGTGAAGTAAGTCAGATTGAGAAAGGCAAATACCATATGATTTTCTAATATGTGGAATCTAAAAAACAAAACAAATGAATAAGCAAACAAACAAAAATCAGGATCAAAAGTGGTCAATATGAATGAAGTAGAGATTAGTGTTAACGTGTATATTTAAAAAACGTAAAATTGAACAAAAAAGGCAACTTGCATAATATGTAATATGTAGCATGTAACTATATAATGTTAAAATATTAAAAATGAATGCCATGTATTATGTATAAATATATATATATGTAATAAAAATATAATATTCTAAAAACCAAAAACTAAAGGTGGAATCAGATCTACAAATACAGAGAAAAACTGATGGTTGCCAGAGGGAGGATGGTAGGGGATGGACAAAATGGATGAAGGGGAGTGGGAGATGCAGATGTCCAGTTATGAAATGAACAAGTTGTGGTAATAAAAGACATAGCATAGGAAATATAGTCAGTGATATTGGCAATAGCATTGTATGGGGACAGATGGTAGCTACAGTCTTGGTGAGCGCAGCAAAACATACAGAGATGTTGAACCACTTTGTTGTACATCTGAAATTAATGCAATATTGTGTGTCAATTATACTCAAATAAAAAATTAAATAGAGGAATACTGGTCCCAAGGAAAAGATAGGGTTTTTTGGTTTTGTTTTCACTCCATGGGTCAGATCTGGCTCCCTTAGTCTGATTTTTTATACATGTCCTCCAGCTAAGAATGTTCCTTTTTTAAATTAATCATTTATTTCTTTATTTCTTTATTTCTTTATTTATTTATTTAAGAGAGAGAGAAGTGCACACATGGGCAGGGAGCTTGGAGAAACAGAAGGGGAGTGAGAGGGAGAAAGAATCTCAGACTCAGGGGGACACGTGACACTTGACAGGATGAGCACTGGGTGTTATTCTGTATGTTGGTAAATTGAACACCAATAAAAAATTAATTTATTAAAAAAAAAAGAATCTCAGACTCCCTGCTGAGCACAGAGTTTGACAGGGGCTTGATCCCATGATCCTGACGTCATGACCTGAGCCAAAATCAAGAATTCGACACTTAACTGAATTAGTCAGACACCCCAAGAATGTTCTTTACAAATATATTTTTTCTTTATCAAGTAGGTTCCACACCTAGCATGGAGCCCAATGTGGGTCTTGAACCCGTGACTCTGAGATGGAGACCTGAGTCAAGATCAAGAATTGGATATTTAACTGACTGAGCCACCTAGGTGCCCCTATATTTTTTAGTGAAGTATCATTGACATATAATATTGTATTCGTTTTATGTGTATACAAAATTATTGGACATTTGTATACATTGCAAACTGATCACCACAATAAGTCTACTTGCCATCTCTTACAAAGTCCATAGAATATTATTGACTGTATTCCTTCTCACATTGTACATTACATCACCATGACTTATTTATTTTATAACTGGAAATTTGTACTTCTTGATCCCCTTCATCACCACCCCTCTAACTTCCCTCCCTTCTGGTAACCACCAGTTTGTTCTCTGTATCTATGAATCTGAGTTTTATTTAGTTTTGTTTCTTTTGTCTCTTAGATTCCACTTTTAAGCAAAATCATGTGATATCTTTCTCTGTCTGACATAGTTATTGTAGTAACCTCAAGGTCACTAATAGCAAGATTTCATTCTTTTTTTATAACTGAATAGTATTCATGTATGTGTGTGTGTATGTGTGTGTATACCACATCTTCTTTATCCATTCATCCACAGATAGGCATTTAGGTGCTTCTATATTTTGGCTACTGTAAATGATGCAAATGAACATAGGGATGCATATATTTTCAAATTTGTGTTTTTCTTTTCTTTAGACAGATACCCAGAATTAGAATTGCTGGATCATCTGGTAGTTCTATTTTCAATTTTTTGAGGCACTTCTATACTGTTTTCCATAGTGGCTGTACTGATATACATTCTCAAAAACAGTAGATGGGGGTTCTCCTTTGTCTATATATTTACCAGCACTTGTTATTTCTTGTCTTTTGGTTATAGCCATTCTGACAGATGTGAAGTAATATCTCATTGTGGTTTTGATTTGCATTTCCTTGATGATTAGTGATGTCCACATCTTGTCATGTGCCTGTTGGCCATCTGTATATCTTCTTTGAAAAAATGTCTATTTATATCCCGTGCTCATTTTTTAAATCAGATTGTTAGGTTTTTTGGTTATTGAGTTATATTAATTCTTCATATATTTTAATTAATTAAAATTCATCACATTTGTAAAGAAAACAAGAATAATAGAATTCCCTTACAAAATTATTTCCAAACATTTTAAAAACTAATCAATTTCTGAGGTGCCTGGGTGGCTCAATCTATATTAAATGTCTGGCTCTTGGTTTCAGCTTGGGTCATGATCTCAGAGTCCTGGGATCAAGCCCTGGGTCAGGCTCCCTGATCAACAGAGTCTGCTTGAGGATTCTCTCCCTCTTCCTCTACCCCTCCCCCCAAAGTAAATAAGTAAAACTTTAAAAAAATTAATCAATTACTAATATGAAACGACTTTCCTATTCGTGTCTTAAGAGGTGTGAGATTCCTATGAACATTCACACCTTCTAAAAATAGACCTTTGGTATATTATTTAAATTCCATTCATTACCCCCATGTGCCAGGACATGGATTCTCATCAATTGCTGTCTGGAACTTACTTCTAGCCAGAAGAGCATAAACTACCAGCTACAGTGTTTCCTAAATTTGTGATTAGACACTATACCAGAAACACTTATTGTAGAGTGTTTTGGAAAATTTTGTTTAGGCAAGGGCCAGTCATTCGTAAATATCCTTTAATTAATTTATCATAGACCAGCTTATTCTATTTCAGATACTAAGCTTAAAGTAGGATTTCTTATAAGCCAAAAAACATTCCTTGTACTTTGAAAGTCCATTGGCTTATATTAGTTTGTGGTCTCTGCTCCACAAATTTTGGCAACCTTCACTTGAGGAAAAAAAATCTCTCACAAAAAACCCACATCTGGATTCAATTGATTGGACTTTAACCAGCCTCCATCTCTATATGCAAATAATCGTCCTCTGTGTTGTGTACTTCATGGCTGACAAAACTGAGGTGTCATATTCTCAGACCCCCAAACTTCTTTCTCATTTTCTTTCTTCCTATGATAGCAAACCCTTTCAAACACACAGTGGGCTTCATGCAGAATGCATCTCGAATGCTGGCCAATATTGCCTAAAAACATCAATGCTGTACTGCACGACAGAAAACAAACAGATGTGAAATTTTTCATTAACACGTTTGCTTCATTGTGAGACAAACTGACTTGTTCCAACCATTTCCACTCATGAATAAAAAGCATACTTAGAACATGGACCCAACTTTCTCCACATATCTGTTTTTCTCACTTAAATTCCTCTCACTTTTAAACTGCCCCATCTTCTCTCCACGTGTCCAGAACATCAAAATGTCTGCTTTTTTCTTTTTTTGTAAATATTACTGGTCATTAATCTCTTCCCTTCTTTCAACTCTTCATCGTTAGCTATATTTTGCTTCAATGACTTGCTTATTTTTTTATGATCTCTCTTAAGATGTCTAAAACATGGGGGTTGGTTTAATACTTGAGAAGTAATTCAGGATACCCAAAGAAGGTAAAGTAAAATTTTTGGCATGTCACAATTTCCAGAATACCTGGTAATCTGAGTTTCCTAAAATCTGGAGCCAGATGTGTCTAATCATAAACTTGAGAACTTGAGGACAGCTGATCAACATGATTATATATACCTAATTTTAGTTCTAGATGTGAAACAATATGCCTACAAAAATATTCCCATCAACGGTCTCCTCATTGGATGCTAGTCCATTCGAAAATTCAAACTCAGATATATCATCCTATTAGTTTTGCTGACATTTATCCCCACCCCCACACCCCCAATTCCAGTTCCATGTGAATTTAACACAGGTGCAGACTCAGGCTTAACATAAGGGAACAATTTTCTGATTCATTCGTGTAAGACCCTGAGGGAAAGAGAAAACAAGATATACCAAGGTAATATTGCATTGTTAAAAAATTAACTTAGCTTGCTTTTCTACTGAGGCAAGAATACCCCTATCCAAAACTTAGATATGTAAACCAGTCCTCACATATAGTTCTTATCTTAGCACAGTGTGGTAGCATTTTTTTAAAAAACTAATTCTTAAGAAAATAGTTTTAAGAGAATATGGATGGAGGATTATTTTTATGCTTTTCGGGGGGTTGGAGGTCGACCTACATTGTTGTTTTAATTCTACTGGGGGCAGGGATACGGCAGCAAAAACCAGCATGAACACTCCCTCTCAGGCACATTGCTTTGCAAAAGCCAGTCTTGTTCTAAAAGGAAATGGCCTGTTGAAACACATTTTTTATTATTATTTATAAAAATTCTTGGATTTTATTAATACAGGGCTCAGTGAGTCTTCTAGCTGAACTGTACAGTTATTCAGTGTCTAGATGCAGAGCGGAGGGGGAGACTAATTAGCATAGTTCTTACATCACCTCTGGAAATTCTTTATTTGCCCTCAGGATCCACACTGCTGTGTCTGCTCAACACTGTTAAATATGACAAGGTCAGTAACCCTGTTTTTGTAACAATGAATGCTAACAAACTCAGGCTTCACACACATTGTCATTGTTCAACAAGGTCAACTGAGTTAACTGAGAGCATTATGCATGTAGAGTGCCAAGAAGACCCCATCAACAGTCAAATATACAATGTTATCACATTAGCATAAATAGTGGAGCAACAGATGGCCCAGCTGTGAGCAAGTCAGACTTACCCAAGATTCTGCACCAACAGTTGAGCCATAAGAAGGGATTATACCATGGCCCAAAAGACACTGGACAGGGAAATGAGAGATGAGGTTTCCAGTCTCACCTTTGCCACTTCCTCTCTAAAGGCTTAGTTTCCACAGCAATAGGAGAGTCAGGCCAGATGACATCAAAAGTCTGTTTATGGCCCCAAAGCCATGATTCTAAGGCAGTCTACAGGATGAATGCATTGCCAGTGTGAATTTCAACAGAAACATATTCTTAATATAGTGTGTCTTGTACAACAATAGGTTTCTATTTTTATTCCTTTGGCATTTGATGGAGAGGTAAAGAAAGCTGAATTCCAATAAGTCTGGTTACCTCAGGTGGTGTGTGCACAGGAACTTAGAAATCTATAAAAGTTAAATAAAGTGATGACTGACATGTGCTCCTTAGGCCTTGCAACATCATCAACGCTATAGTGCAGTCTACTGTGTACTTTTCTTCTGAGAAACTCTGCTTCAATTTCCAACAGGAGTTTGTGAATCTTTTTACAATTTTAGTGAAATAAACATTCTTTAATTCATTTCTCCAGTTTGGGAAATGCAGTCACTTCTAGTCTAGTCAATGTTAGGGTAATTTTAAAACTTGATCAACAATGACTTGCTAAACTTATGTTGTTCAAATTTGCTTTTTCTGTCATCATGCACACAAAAACAATTCATAAATATCAAATAAATACTATCACAGGGTGGAACTATAACAATTACCTAGAAAGAAGAAAACCCAACATTCTGTAAACATGAAACAAGATTCTTTTGGTAGAAAGAAGAGAAACAAGAATAAAAGGAAAACTGTCTAATGGAAAAGTACTATAAAGTATTGTAGATTGTAGATTGGCATATAAATAAGACAAAAAGTATGAGGGAAGGAGTATTGCTTTTAAATCCATTTTAGTATAAATAGACATCTTAGAAAACAATTTATTTTTAATGCAAATTGTTCTAATGTTATAGTACAAATTTCCTTTACATATCATATTGGTTAAATTACATCTTTTCAACCTTAATTTATTATGTTAAATTGTAAATGTTTGTAATGGGCCTTTTAAATGCTTGATGCAGTGTTATTATTCTTCAGCAAAACATTTCTCAAATGTGCAACACTATTTTAAAATAAATCCCTCAAGATGAATATAGTTGTTGGAGTCCCTTGAAATTTATGGCATTTAAGAATAGACGTGTGTTTCTTCAATGCAGGAGCTCTTCAAGGGAATTTTTGACTGCTGATGCAAACATTAGTAAGCAATGCACTTGTTTGGTTAAGACTTTTAGCCTTGACCTCCGGCTTTAAACCCTTGTCCTTTATTAATCACGTGTTTCCTGAATCAAAGAGAATATTTTTGGAGAGGGAAAATTGTTCTGGGACTGAAGGAGTGTTATATACCAAACAGACATGCCCAGATGACAAATAACCCCTGCATGATAGCCAGGGTTCATCCAGCTGGTCGGCCCCATATTTTGTGATTGATGGTGTTGATGTTCTAAATAGGCCTAAGATGTGCCAAGTATAAGAGCCATAACAAAGTCCTTCAGATTTATACTGTAGATAGAAGGAGGAAGCAAGAAGGCATGTTCCCAGCACATGGCAATTCTAAGAATGGTGTCATGATTACAAGTAACCTTGCCGAGTTTGTCTGGTTTCTTTCGAAGTTAAACAAAAACTATTTGCTGGTCAGGAATGAATAGGGTCACATAAGGTCTGTCTGAACCTTACGATTACTAAAATGTTTCTCTGTAACTGGACACCTTCTGAAGCTAGGATAACATTGGAATCCATTGTAGGGATCAATACACTGATTTTTCCTTTGCCTTTTGAGGCTTCTGAGAAAATAAGAACAGTTATTTGCTTTAAACAAAAAAGAAAAAAGAAAGAAAGAAAGAAAGAAAGAAAGAAAGAAAGAAAGAAAGAAAGAAAGAAAGAAAGAAAATGATGGCATGATATATATTGAAGCCATTAAATGCTTGATGTATAAAAGCCTTAGGTTATTTAACTTAACCCTACTCTCTCTCCTAAAAAAAATGAGATTTTTTTTTAAAACCAAGGAGAGTCACAAGAATTCTAGTTTATTTTTAAAGGCATTTATAAACAATCTTTAAAAGTATATAAAAAAGTGAAAAACTTGTATTTGAGCTTATCAAGAAGAGTGATAATGATATGTTATATTATCATTAAATGAATATTAAATATAACTCATGCATAGGAAGCTGTTATACTGTTATTTTATGAGACTTTCATTAGTTAGAGTTAATATCCTTCTGTGTCTATAGCAGTTATGCTTGTGAACCTTCAAGGATAGCTCCCAGGAACCTAACTCTCATTCCTCATCTTCTTTATAAAATTGCTTTTCTAAATTGATTCCACTGGGTACTTTAAGGAACAGCCCTGGAAAACTTGTTCCTGGGATTGATGCAAAGCATGTTGTTCAGGACAACTTCTGTGCAGACTCTTTAAGAAACCTCTTTCTAATCTCAATATGCAAAATGGTTGTGCTTCTTTAAGATAGTGTACTTACATTTATCATAGAGACCTGAGGCACACGTAGCTGAGGGCATTTCCTTCTTTGCATTGGCCATTAAAAAGCATGGAACCTAATCTGAAACTGATCTTTCACAATAAAATAGGGCTTAGTTAGCAGTGAACAATTTGGTTTCTAGTTCACTCCTGGATCCGTTAGCTGTTCCTATCTTTTTTTTTTTCATTAAGAATTTCTCATAAAATTGTGTTATCTCGCTATATTGATCTTTGTGATCCTCAAGTTTTCTGGGAGCAAAAGAAGACTATTGATTAATTAATGTTTGATTCCTTACGAAAACATGTTTTTCCCCATCACCTTTCAAAAATCCCAGAGGATTTTATAAATGGAAAAACTAACAAAATGGAAAGTTTGTTGGATGGACATGGATAGTGCTATGGCTTGATGTAACAGAATATTTAGGATCAGAGTTGTCAACTAATCAGGTCATATGAGGCTTACATTACCATTGTTTGTGTTAGATTTCTATTTTCCAATTGAGGATGGTTTTATCAATCGGTAACAGCTAGATTCCGTTACCTAATATTTATTATATTTACGCTATAAATGGGTATGACTATATCTAGGAAACTAAAGTTGGTAAATACTGTACACAAGTGAAGAAAATCAAATCATGATGTTATTATATTTTTACAACTCATATCAGCAATGCTTGCCATTAATATTAGCAAAACTGTTTAAAGGGACCAGGTAAATTACAATTATTTATTATGAAATCAGATATCAACTGGTGATATGGCACATTCAGGAAGGCACAGATTTTTTTAAAGATATTTATTTATTTATTTATTTATTTATTTATTTATTTACGAGCACAGGCAAGTGTATGTATGCATGTATGCATGAGTGTGGGAGGGGAAAGGGGGTGGGAGAGGGAATTCCAAGCAGATTCTGCACTGAGCATGGAGCCTGACATGAGACTTGATCTCACAACCCCCCAAAATCATGACTTGAGCCAAAACCAAGAGTAGGCCGCCTAACCAACAGCACCAACCAGGTGCCCCTAGGAAGGCATAATTTTTGAAGGACTGCAGAATTGCCCAGTTTTGAAATATTCAGCAGATACATGTAGAATCTGAAAATTTGCCAAGATCAGATGCTAATGTGTTTAAGTTACTTACTGCTAATATGATAATTTAGAAAATCTTTAAACCTGCAAGTCATGAGACATTCTATCAGGAAAAACATAGTTCATAGTTCTAAAGATGAAATACTCCTCCTTGCTTAAAGGAACAAAAGTGAAGTTTTCCTCTTTGCTGTAGTTTTGAAAAATATAATGTTACAATACTCCCTTTGGTTTTATTTTCATTTTGTGCACATTGCTGTTTCTGTTATTATAATTATTGTTATTTTTAAAAGTGCTTTATATTTGCCCATTTGCCTTCGCTGCAGCTTTCCAAGGCTGGAAAATATCTAATTTCTCATATCTAGTTAACAAATACGTGAACTAAGGTACACACTAGGATTCTTTTTCACCCTTTATATAGCAAGTGTGGAGTATAGCCAAGAATAAAGTCCATGATCACATGACTTAGGACAATTGGCTGTGAGCATGGGCTCAGGTCTCCATGAAAGGTGTGGCCAGTCATGGTTAATTAGACCTAGCAACATAAATACATAGGGATATGACCAACAGAAGAATTCTCCCTTAAGCTCTACTCTGACTGGAGAAATTTTAAATCTCTAAATTATCTTCAGATGATTTTTAATACAGATAAAAGTGAAAATAAATCCTCAAAAAAAACACTGCTGTGTTTTGCTAAAAGATCCTCCCACTGGCAAGATTGTGGATTTAGTTACAGTTTGTTGCAGGATAATCTGGAGCTTCATCTGTTGAATCCTGAGCTTTTGCACCTCCACATTCTAGAATTTTGACTTCTATAATCAGTTTGTCCTGTTCATATATCTATTTTTAGCACTAGGTGACTTTGTTAAGAAGACAACAAAAGCACACATTCCTGAGATTTGAGTTCTCTTTTCCTCTGAATTATGCTGATTTCTTTCTTATGTCAGGGCTTTTTTGACTTTTGGTGGGTTTGCTCAGTCTTTGAAGCTGCAGTTGCTCCAACTTTCCTTGAAGCAAGGATTATCTATTAATAGTATTCTTAAGGATGTTTGCTTCTTCCCAACTTCCTCAGAAAAATACTGTCCTGATTACATAACAGGCTGGGAATGCCTACTCTATTTGTTACCCTAGGTTTGCTCTGAGCACTGCTATAACCACTTCCCTCTGTGTTTTCCCTGTGCTAAATAAAAGAGGTTCTATCTTGTACCTGAGGGTGGGGGAGAGAGGGAGGGCAGAGGGAGTGGTTTCTAGAACAAAACTAAAATTCCACAAAGACACATCATGATCTTACCACTCCACCATCATTTTAAATAAACACTCTATCATGAGACATCCTCTTTAACAATAGTAAATATTTGTGGACCAGCTATTAGAGAATTCATCAGTATTCCAGGTTAGATTTTATTTGGCGTAAGGGTGAATCTTTCATTCAAGTTACTTGTCAGTGTAGATGGAGTGGTTTCCACTGTACTAAATATTGACTTACTTTCATAGTTTCACTAAGGCACCCGTGAAGTCCCCTAGTTCTTCGCTTGGGTATCCTCCTCTGTTCCTGGCATTTTATTTGTATCATTTCCAGTTATAGCGAGTGTATGCTGTCTCCCTGAGCATTTTCCTCAGAGACTCTGTACTATTATTCCAAAGGGCCTAAACTTCTATTCTATCTGTCAAAATGGTTAATACATGAGTATTAACGTCCTGTTTTTTATATAGTAATTGAAAGGTTGCCTGCTGTGCACAAGACTCTGCTCTGCTAGCCTGGAACCCGACTGGACACAGCATTTGCCAACCGCCTGCCGGGAGCGACAGTGCACTGAGATAGAAGGTGAACTCCGTCACCCAACAGGCATTTGCCAGTGTCTGATTTCTGTGATTCAGGAATGTACCTTTTAAAGGCTCTTCATCCAACTGCAAATCTTCCCTTCACTCATCCACTTGTTTGGATTCAGAAGATAGCACTTGGCACAAAGAGACACATTCCCTAATAACGTTGTATTCTTTTCTGTCAACCACCCTCTCTTTAATTCCCTGCATGTGGTGAGCTTACTCAAAGTTCCCGGACTATATACCCTGAGCCCATGTGCTCGAATCTTTGTGTCCCTTTTTACTATTATCACTCCAAAGAGATTTTCTTTGTAATTTTGGTCAGCTCTACAGACTCGTCCTTTGTAATGGTGTGTATTAATATCCTTTCCTTTCTATAGCATCCTGTAGGGTTTTCAAAACCTTCTGATTTTTAGCTTTTCTTTTGTGATTTTCTTATGGTTCCATTTTGCACTTGTTTAGATACTTTCAATCTGATTGACACATCTGTCAAGATCAATTTTTTGACCCACTTTCTGCTCAGCTTCTAGGATTAGTTTCAGCAGTACACTGTGGCTTATTCATCCTTCTTGACTTTCCCTACTATCTAGACTCCTGCAGATGATTAGCGCTACTTTCTCAGCATGGTTTTCACAGCCATTATAGGGCTTGAGAACCCTTGCAAAGGTTTAAAATTTTTCCATCTGTAACTTCTAACTGCCTTAATGAATTTACAAGGGTTTCTCTATGGTGAATAAACTTCTCTTGTCCTTTACAGGAACACTCAATATCATAATGATTTCTATGTTCTTTAGTTCCCTCTTGTTTCTTAACCTTATTTTTTATTAGTTTGTACTAATATGTCAATATGCTTGGCTTGTGTTTTAACTATCATACTCCCTGTTCCTCTAAGATTTTAAATTATCCCCATGGATGATGAGTTTGTATTTCTTCTTCCTCCAGTTTGTAGTTTTTGTCAACACAATGCCTATTCATTCAAGTAGGTACTTTAGGCTTGAGCCACAAACCTAAATGATAAAAGTATCCGACCCTAAATGTGTAACTTCTAAGTCTGTGTATTTGAATGGAGAACTAAAGGAATTATTTTTTCTGTCTTTGAATCTTTAGAAGATAATTGTTTGCAAATATCTTACATTTTGTGATTCTTCTAAAGCTTAAGCCCATTGCTGACTAATGAGGGTAATTGGAATCTCTCTTATTTAACATCCTTCTCTCTCTCTCTCTGTGTGTGTGTGTGTGTTTATAAGCTGTTATTTTTCATTTCCATCTTTTTTTTTACTCTAAGGGAACATACCCACAGCACTGCACCTATTTTCCACAGGATGACTTGTACAAATCCTTTATCATTTTATTGTTGTTGTTCTCCTCTGAGCTCTCTGCAGTTAACTTGTCTTTTAAAAAACCTTGTTTGCACATCCTACCACATTTCCTATAGTTCCAAAGAAAAGTGCAGGGGAAATTTAGTGCTCACTCTGCCTCTGTTACTTAGTCTGCACTTAGGGAGTTGTCAAGAACGAGCTGGACCCTCTCACATCTTTTAAGAGCTCAGTGGTGGATTTGACATCCCAAGCATTTCCTCTAGCTCACCCAGTTTCCTTGAACAACAATATCCTCTAAAAGGGCATTGCTCTGCAAAAGAGTGGACATCAGGGAATGCAAACCTCCACTCTCATCTGGTACTGAAGAAGCCACACTACCCTTTACAACTAGAAAATAACCAAGTTTCTTATGTATTTAAGGTTTTTAACAAAAGATTTCTCAGTTGGATGACCACATAGGTTGACATTCTCATATGAAGTGAATCTAGAAACATCTCTTCTTCTATCAAACTCTGTTCAGTTGATTCAATCATGTTGCCTCCACCATTAGAACTCTTCTGGGTTCTCAGAGAGATGATTTGGAATGATAAACAGCTGTATCTGTTTTGCCAATGTGCAAGATAAATGGGTAAAGTTGAATGAAAAAGTGGGGGATGTAAGAGGATAGGAATGATTAAAAAAAAGAAAGATAGCTAAAAATAGATATAAATTCCAGCTAATAATAGAAGTTAGGTAAAATGCAAATCCTCTTCTCAAAACTCCGTTATCTAGTCTAATATAAACCTTCAGGTTTTCCATGAAACCAACATAAATTTTTTTTCTAGCAAAGGAATACTGCTAAAAGAAGCTACAAAAATTCTCTCCAAAATAATAGCAATTATAAAATTATTAGGAAGCATGCTGATCTTTTATTTTCACCCAGAAAGAGGCATACTTCATGTAAATTTGTGGAGGACTTACTTTATGTCTTTGTACCTTGTTTTACTTTATTCTACAAGATTCAGAATTAATTTACTGCATCTCATTTTATTGATGATTTTTATTTATAATGACATTGGATTTTATTTTTTTTAATTATTTATTTTTGATAGTCATACAGAGAGAGAGAGAGAGAGAGAGAGAGGCAGAGACACAGGCAGAGGGAGAAGCAGGCTCCATGCACCGGGAGCCCGACGTGGGATTCGATCCCGGGTCTCCAGGATCGCGCCCTGGGCCAAAGGCAGGCGCCAAACCGCTGCGCCACCTAGGGATCCCTGACATTGGATTTTAAATTTCCAGTGATGCTATAGACAATAATGTTGCAGAGATTTTATACCAGCCCTCCCATCTTGATTAACAAAGGAATTGGCACAGATCTCCGAGTACCAATTTAGGTTCATTTTAGATGAAGAAAGAATCATGTCAGACTAACAAACTGGCTAGTATAACAGGTATTTTGCCACTTTTTAAAACTGTTTGTAGAGGAGCATTAGTCAGAGTTGCCGAGACAGCTACTAGGGTCACATCAGTTGCAGGGGTCTTAGTCCTAGAGGATTTGATTTGTCTATACTGATTTTCATGAAACCTTTGATTTTGGTGAAAGGAGAGAGGTAGAGGTTTCTTTGGTGTGAGCAGTTCCTGTCACTGCCCTAAATCCTGTCCACGCTCCCACAATGAGCTCTTTGAGGGGCCCAGATCAAACCCTGGCATCTTTAAACCTTTACAGTCTCTTCTAATTAAGGCCTTGGAACAAGTTTACAGAGACTAGGCAAGATGTGTTTGAGAGACAGCACCTGATGATGCATTTGTGTGTATTCTTCCCTGCTGAGAGCCAGGCAAAGGACCACAGCAGGGCATCCCTCTCTGTCTTTCTCCTACCTTCATGTACATTTCCTGCATTAGTAGGCACATCACATTTTAAAGGCCAGGCAGGGCCACTATGTCCTCTCCTTACTTGGAAATGTTATTCTTGGTCTTCCAGGAGTTCCAAAGCTCCCCACACTGATTCTCTATGATCCTAGTGACCTGCCCTAATATCCTAGGTTTGCTGAGTTCACATATGCACTCCCAGAGCCCTTTTTTACAATAAGATAGAGTACTGCACCTAAGGAGACTAAAAATGGGGCTTGCCATTTAGCTGAGGAGACAAAACAAAGATCGAAGTATCCATTCTTATTCCTTGAATTTATATAGGACTCTACATATTAAAGAATGTTGTCTTTTCGCTGGTCTCTATTTTGTCTCCACAATTACCCTGTGAGGTAAGTAAGGGCAATGAGATTAACTTTTAGAACTAATGAACCTAAAACTCAGAAATATTAAATGGCTTTCCAAAGTTAGCTTCTCATAAACACAGACACAAAAAATCCTCAACAAAATATTAGGAAATAAAAAAAATATTAGGAAATCAAATCTATCAAATATGTAAAAAAGAATAATGCAACATGAACATGTAGATTTTAAACTGGGTCTGTAAGGCTGAAGTTTTAATATTTGAAGTCAATCAATGTGATCTGTATTTGTTAATAATACAAAGAAGAAAAACTGCATAATCATATCAACTGATGCAGAAAAGGCATTTGACAAAATTCACCATCGATTCCTGATAAAATCTTCCAGCAAATAGGAAATAGAAAGTAATTTCCAAAACCCAATAAAGAGTATCCAAAAAACCTACAGCTAATATCATATTTAATGGTAAAAGACTGAATACTTTCCTTTTAAGATGGGGAACAAAGCAAGGATATCAGTCATCACCACTCAAACTGCCTTGTAGTAAGGCAAGAAAAAGAAACAAAAGACATACACATTATAAAGGAAGAAATAAAATTGCTTTTATTCTAAAATGACATGATTATACATGTAGGAAATTCCAAAGATTCTATAAATAGAACATCTCCTAAAACTAATAACTTTAGCAAGACTGCAGGATACAAGGTCAAAAAGGCAAAAATCAATATATTCTATATATTAGCAATGACCAGTTGGAAACTAAAACTTTAATATATGTAATTTATGTATGTAAATTAAATACATGTATACTTAATTTATCATAATTCCAAGAAAATATTTAGGTATAAACCTAAAGCATGACTGTATGCTGACAATTACAAAAAACTGATAAAAAAATTAAGGAAGATCTAAATAAATATGAAAACAGTGTTCATGGATTAGAAGAATAAATACACTAACAATGTCAAATCTCTCCCAAACTAACCTAGAGATTTAATAGAATTCAAAATTGCAGAAAGACTTCTCTTTTAAGATATAAAAAGATTATTCTAAATTTGAGAAGGCAAAGAACCTAGAATAGCTAAATCAGTTTTGAAAAGAAGAATAAACTGAGGGAATCATATTAGCTAATTTTACAATTCACTATATGGTTACAATAATTAAGACAATGTAGTAATGATGAAGAGAGAAATGAAACACAGAGATCATTATAACAGAATAGAAAACACACCTAGATCTCACACCAAAAAATGGTCAAATGATTTTTAACAACGTGGCAAGGGCACTTTAATAGAGAAAGGATCTTATGTCTAACAAATGCTATTGGATTGAGTATCCATATACTCAAAAATGAACATCCTTCCTCGAAATAACCACATTTTTTCCTGATGTTACTGAACTCTTTGCTGAAACATCATCTTCTGTGTGGGACCTACCCTGACCATTCTATTTAAAATGCATCTCTCAGGGCATCTGGGTGGCTCATGGGTTGAGCATCTGCCTTTGGCTCAGACTGTGATCCTGAAGTCCTGGAATCAAGTCCTGCATCAGGTCCCTGTGGGGAGCCTGCTTCCCCCTCTGCCTATGTTGCTGCCTCTCTCTGTGTCTTTCATGAATAAATAAATAAAATCTTAGAAAAATTAAATAAAATGATATCTCTCCCCCTGCCTCACTCTCTCCAATTTCAGCTTAATATTTCTCCACAGAAATATCATCTTCTAACATAAAGTATTGCTTATTATGTACTACACTTATATTCTGTCACCCTCAACACACACACATGGATGTAAGGTCTATGAGGGCACAACTTTGCCTGTTTTGCTTACTAATGCATCTTCAATGACTGGCACATAGAAGATTCTCAATAAGCATTTGTGGAGTGAAGAAATTGAAGGAGGGAGGGAAGGAGGAATGGCAAGAGAGAAAAAGTTGTCATTAACTAGGTGAGGAGAAGGAGAGAGTAAGGAGGCATCACCAAAAGAGCCAGTGACTCTGCAAAGGCCAATAAACTAGGGCAGTGTGAATGCTCAGAAGCTAAGATCACAGGATGAGGCCAGAGCAGGCACTGGGAATCACCCTTAAATGCCAAGGTGAAGATTGTGGTCTTCATTCTTAGGTTAAAAGCATTTAAGTGACTGAGAAACATGATAATGTCTGTGTTTTACAAAGATCACTCAGCCCAAGTGTAGAGAATGAATTTGGTGAGGTCAGGGAGCTAGTTAGAAGGCTAATTGTAATCCAGTAACTAGTTCTTTAAACAGAAACAATCATGGCCTGAATTAAGACTGTAGTAAAACTGACAGCACAAGGGGGGCACATGTTGGATCAGTAGGACTTCTGTTAAATGTGAGAAGGGCAAGATATCAAGGATGCCTTCAACCCTGCCCACTCACCAAATTCTTCCCTGTGCCTCTGGGAAGAACACAGATGAATGGCTTCAATGGAAGAGGATAAGTCCAATAACAAATTACTTTAAATGTCATGAACACACTAACTCTTTTGCATCTTGGGTGCCTTTAACCATTTTGGGTTATTATGTCCAGAATACACATCTTGCTAAATCTTACTTCTTTAAGTTTCAACTCAAAATGCTGACTCAGCTGATAAATGTTATGAAAAAGAACTTGGTGTAACTGTCAGAAAAGGCAAAATATAGAAACTGATAATGCAGTTATTGGACAGCTTATGGAGATGGGGATTGATCCCACTTAAAAAGCAGACATTTTCCATACCAGCAGGAGATTTCTGTCCCAGAAATATGTTATTATAATGCAAGTGGCCCACAAGGCTCATACTGTTATAATGAGTTTACACAGGACTCACTAGGGCTATAAAAACAAAAATATTAGCTTTGTACTGTTAATGCCAAATGTAAATACAGTGATTCTATGTGTTCCCTTGATATTTGACCTTGGGCAAGTTTTTCAACCCACTTTTGCCTATGTCTTCCCATCAAAAGGACAAAATAATCTCTAAGGGCTATTCCAACTCCAAAAATCTGGGATTTTCCTTTTCTTTCTCCATAAGCAGTCAAAACAGGCATTATTCATATTTTATAGATGGAAAACCAAGGCTCAGAGAGGAGATTTTCCTTTGTGCAAACCTGAACAAGAACTGATGTCTCTCCACACTGATACATGCTCCCTTGAACTTTCTATCATCCAACTATTGCAACATAAAAAACAATCATGTTTTTAAAACCAAAAGGATAACTTGATTTTAATGAATGTTTTAATTTTGCCACACAAGAACTGTAATTTTTTTGTTTTTGTATTTGTTTTTGTTTTTGTTTTTTTTTTGCAAATAAAATAAAGTTTCAGTCCGTAGGACTTGGTGGAGGGGATTGTTTCAAAATAGATAAAAGTGTTGACCCAAACTTAACTACTGTGAAAATTTGAAACTTTATTTTCTTTTGAGAAATAAGAAAGTAAATTAGGTTCTTATGTAGATATTTATGCAAAGGGGATCACTAAAAAGATTTTTCAAATGTTAAATATTAAAAGATGTTATAAAGTATTATTGGTTCTGAAGGTGCCATAGTTTTTAAAATATATGAGTTGTATTTGTTTAATTTTTAAAATTTAAATCTGATTGTAAAAAAAGTTTTGTAGTAAAAAGCAATATTAAAACAGAAACCAAACCTGAGATCCAGCAAGCACAGAGACCACTATGCAAGCAAATAACTAAAACTCTACACTTAGGCATATCATACTGAAAGTGCAGAGAATTAAAGAAAAAGAGAATCTTGAAGCAAGCCAAATGGGAGAAACACCTTTTTTAAAAAATAGAAGAACAAGGATGAGAATTACATCAGATTTCCCTTCAGAAATCATGCAAGCAAGAAACAACAACAGCACCAACCTAGCATTTTGTATCCAGCGAAATTATCCTTCAAAATGAAAGAAAAAATAAAGACTTTTACAGACAAATGAAAATTAAAGGAATAGATCTTCCTGGCAAGAAATGTTAAAAGATATTCTTTGAAAAGAAGGAAAATGATATAAGTAAAAGATCTGCATAAAGAAATAATATTATGTACACTAACAATGAGACTGAAGAAAGAGAAATTAAGGAATAAATCCCATTTACAATTGCACCCCAAACCATAAAATATGTAGGAATAAACCTAACCAAAGAGATAAAAGATCTATACTCTAAAAACCACAAAACACTTATGAAGGAAATCGAGGAAGACACAAAGAGATCGAAAAACATTTCACGCTTATGGATTGGAAGAATAAATATTGTGAAAATGTCTATGCTACCCAGAGCAGTTTACACATTCAGTACAATCCCTATCGAAGGATTGTACTGAATCCTTCGAGATATCTATATCTATATCTATATCTATATCTATATCTATATCTATATATCCTCTGTGTCTTTCTTCACAGAGTTGAAACAAATAATCTTAGGATTTTTATGGAACCAGAAAAGACCCCAAATAACCAGAAGAATGTTGAAAAGAAAACCAAAACTAGGGGCAACATAATGCCTGACTCCAAGTTGTATTACAAAGCTGTGATCATCAAGACAGTATGGTATTGGCACAAAAACGGATACATAAATTGATGGAACAGAACAGAGAACCCAGAAATGGACCCTCAACTTTATGGTCAACTCATCTTTGACAGAGCAGGAAAGAACATCCACTGGAAAAAAGACAGTCTCTTCAATAAAAGGTGTTGGGGAAATTGGACAGCCACATGCAGAAGAATGAAACTGAACCATTCTCTTACACCACACACAAAGATAAACTCAAAATGGTTGAAAGATCTAATGTGAGACAAGAATCCATCAAAATCCTAGAGAAGAACATAGGCAACAACTTTTTTGAACATGGCCACAGCAACTTCTTGCAAGACCTATCTATGAGGCAAGGGAAACAAAAGCAAGACAGGACTTCATCAAGATAAAAAGCTTCTGCACAGCAAGGGAAACAGTCAACAAAACTAAAAGACAAACTAAAGAATGAGAGAAGATATTTGCAAATGACATATCAGAGAAAGGGCTAGTATCCAAGATCTATAAAGACCTTTTTGGGGCTCCTGGGTGGCTCGGTCAGTTGAGCATCTGCCTTCGGCTCAGATCATGATCCTGGGTTCTTGAGATCAAAGCTCAAGTCAGGCTCCCTGATCAGCGGGAGCCTGCTTCTCCCTCTCTCCCTGCTTATGCTCTCACTCTCTTGCTCTCTCTCTCCCTGTCAAATAAATAAATAAAATCTTTTTAAAAAAGAGCCTATCTAACTCAACATCCAAGAGACAAACAATCCACTCAGGAAATGGGCAGAAGACATGAACAAATGTTTCTCCAGAAGACCTACACATGGCCAAAAGCACATGAAAAAATGCTCCACATCACTTGCCATCAGTAAAATACAAATCAAAACCACAATGAGATAACACTTTACACCAGTGAGAATGGCTAAAATTAACAAAACAGGAAACAATAAATGTTGGCGAGAATGTAGGAAGAGTGGAACACTTGCAGAATTGGTAGGAATGCAAGCTGGTACAGCCACTCTGGAAAATGATGTGGCGTGTCCTCAAGAAGTTAAAAATAGAGCTACACTATGACCCCGCAATTGCACTACTGGCATCTACCCCAAAGAAACAGATGTAGTGAAATAACAGGATACCTGCATGTCAATGTTCATAGCAGCAATGTCCACAATAGCCATACTGTGAAAAGAGCCACGATGTCCTTCGACAGACGAATGGATAAAGAATATGTGGTATATATACAATGGAATATTACTCAGCCATCAGAAAGGATGAATGCCTACCCTTTATTTTGATGTGGATGGAATTGGAGGGTATTATGCTGAGTGAAATAAGTCAACTGGAGAAAGACAATTATCATATGGTTTATATGGTATATATTCCACATATGTGGAATATAAAAAATAGTGAAAGGGTCCATAAAGGAAAGGAGGGAAACTGAGTGAGGAAAAATTAGGGAGGAAGACAAACCATGAGAGACTCCTAACTCTGGGAAACAAAGGGTTGCAGAAGCGGAGGAGTTGGGGGGCTGGGGTAACTGGGTGACAGGCACTAAGGAGGGCATTTGATGGGATGGGATGAGCACTGGGTGTTATACTATATGTTGACAAATTGAATTTAAATAAAATATTTTTTAAAAGAAATAATACTACAAAAGGAATAAATGGAAGGGCTTCTCCATTCCCTCCTCTGAGGTCTTGGAGCCATGCCTAGGTACCTAGATCCCCCTACCCATGATAAATAATGCAAACACAAACATAATGGGTTGTTGGCTGGAAAAGAAAAAGGAAACAACTTTCGTTCTTGACTCACAACTGCAACATTTGCATTTATTTTTTTAAAGATTTATTTACTTATTTTGAAAGAGAGTGTGTATGAGCATGAGGAGGGGCAGAGAGAGAGGGAGAGAGAGAATCCTCAAGCAGACTCCCCACTGAGTAGGGAGCAGGACATGGGGCTAGATCCCATGACCCCATATCATGACCTGAGCCAAAAGCAAGAGCCACCCAAGTGTCCTGTAGCCTCTGCATTTAATGATACAGAACTGGACATAGCAAGCTCTCTGGCTCGTGGAAGATAGGAATCTACTGCAAAGAAGCTGAGCAAGCTATAAATAAGAAATGAAAATATGATGAAAACTATCTTCCTCTCAATTTTATAGATGCAGATAATGTTCCTTGTTATGTCTTATGCAATGGAATATTTTCATATAATGTCATGATGCCAGTTAAGTTGTGGCATTATTTTGAGACAAATCATTCAGGGTTTAAAAAAAAGAATTGACTATTTTAAATATAGACTTATGAGCTCTTTAAAAGTTAAGAATTATGCAATCTTCAAAGAAATGAAAAGGCTACTGAAATACTTTATAGGTTTTAAATTCTAATAAGGTAAATACCAATTGCTATAACCTATATAAACAAAAAGCCCTTTAGGACCTTTCCCTTTTATTTTACAAAGAGTAAAGATTTCTTGAGACCAAAAAGTGAGGAAACCATTGTGTTTCATCCCTAGCTGTAATAGATCCATTTCTTGCTATGACCTCATTAAGAGCCATTTTTATGGAATTCCAAGAACCTATGCAAGTCTCTGACTGGGCCTACAGTTTTGGTCCTTTTAGCTCCAGAAGCTGCTTTTGGTGACCTATAGGACATTGGCCACAGTTAGCTTTTTTCCTCTTTGGTTTTTTTGTCTATTTATTGTTATTATTTTTTCCCTACTCTTTCCTTCTCATTTTTTCTTTTTTAGTTTTTTTATTAAACCACATTACTGAGGTATGATTGACATTCAAAAAGTGTTTATTGTATACAATGTATATATTTAGAAAAAAAACTGTAAGTGAAGTTAAATTAATCACATCTATATAAATATGGTTCACAACAGAGCTAATAACGTCATAGGATAAATATACCTTTTTATAGAGCTCAGTGTCATGACTGCTGTCCTCCTACAATTCAGTTAGAATGGACTTCTCATTTTTGTGCTCTTCCAGTTACCTTTACTATGTTCTCAAGGTCTCAATCATAATTTCTGTTTTGTTGTTCTTATTTCTTACAGATCTCTACTCCATCTTCCCCCCAACTCCCCCTTACCCCCAGCCATTAGTCCTCATTTGCTTTTAGGTTCCTGCACAGCTATCAGTCTAGAATAGAAATGTCACTGCTCTCATAGATTATATTAATTATTCTGAAAACTTTTTATCAATTATTGCCACAAAAATGCTGTGTAGCCATAATGCTACATAACAAGCAACCCAAAAAACTCAGTGCAACAACAAACATTCACTGTTTTCACTCTGCTTCAGGCTGAGTTGAATTCAAGACTTCTCCATGTGTGTTTATCTGGTGCCGGCAGTTTTGTGGGGCATGCTTTTCTCGTGGAAGATGGCAGAAGAGAGACAGAGAGAAGCCAAATAAGCATGTTTAAGGCCTCTGCTCATATTGCATCCACTAATGTTCCATTAGCCAAAACAAATCACATAGCCATTCCCAACATCAAAACAGTAGGGAAATATATTCCATCTACTCTAGTGGGAGACAAGCATTCACTTGGCAAAGGTATAAATGCTTATGTTGATGACAAGGACAATGTGAAAAATGGGAAGCTATCATCCAATCCACCATAAAAAATCCATGCCTTATTCATCACTCCTTTGTTTTGGTCAAGAACATCCGCTAGTAACTTCCTAAGAAAGGGTGTATAGTGGGTAAACTTTGTAAATGAGACATGTCTGAAAATGCCTTTATTCTGTCCTCTTATCTAATGGACAAAAATAACCTCAAGAGCCTTGCTCCATTATCTTCCATTCCCTAGTGCTCCATTATCTTCCATTCCTGCCAGGCTGCTGCTGTTATTTTGTTGTACCCCTTTCTATCTCTCCCCATATTCTCTATATCCTCGATGTTCTAAAATGCCTTGATGAGACAGATACAAGTAATTTTTCCTTTATTGTGCCAAGCTCTGGGCCTTCTCAAACTAACAGACTTTTTTTATATATAAATCTTTCTGTTTTGTTG
Organism: Vulpes vulpes; assembly: GCF_048418805.1. NCBI lineage: Eukaryota > Metazoa > Chordata > Mammalia > Carnivora > Canidae > Vulpes > Vulpes vulpes. Next base: position 87,052,336 of record NC_132786.1, read on the forward strand.
CATGACTCATTTTTTATCTCCTTTGTGTCTACTGTTTCTAAGTATGGAAACTGGAGACTTACACCCCTCCAGGTGTGATGTAGTAGAGGCTTCTGCTTTCTCCAGTTTGCTTCATCGGTTTTCTACATTCCATAAATTTCTTGAATTCCCTTGTCCACTGATGCTCTTTGTCACACTCTCTTCATGTTGTAGAGTTATAGCTCTTAAAACTTTTTTTTTTTTTTTTTGGCTAAGATTTTATTTGTGACTCAGGAGGAGGAGGTAATAAAATGGCGTACCTAGGTCAGTCATCCTGTTATTCATCAGTCTCAGTATTTTATTTTGCTGAACGCTTTTTGCATTTAAAGATAGGCTATTTAAAATATTTGTAAAATATCTGGCTATACCAGAGATTGTAACATTTCTAAGACTGGCCACATTAGCATCCAGATTTTCAAAGGTAATTCATTTGAATGTGTTATTTACTACACAGAAGAATTTGAAACATTACCAAAGGTAGCTAATTTCTCTAAGGTAGCACTGTATAATAGAATTTTTTGCAATAATAGAGATGTTCTCTGTCTGCACTATCCAGTATGGTGGCCACCAGCCACATGTGGCTGTTGAACATTTAAAATCTACCTATGCTGGGGATTGAGAAGAGAGGATCTAATTTTCCAGGGCACACAGCTAAATCCTTCCACAGGAAGTAGCGTTTGGATCCTGACTCAAAGCTGAGTAAGACTTTCCCAAGAGATTAATGAGTAGGATACTTCAGGCAGAGAAAGAACAGCAAGGATACAGGTGTAGAGACAAATTCCAGAAAGGCAAGCCACTTGTTACTGCTAGAACCATTCTAGAGTGCAATTGTAAGAATAGCAGGAGATGAAACTGTCCAGTTAGGCAGGAGTGGCAGATTACTGCAATGTGATAAGAGCTACCCTTTGCATTCACTCAATCAACAAATTTTTTTTAAAAAGATTTATTTATTTATTTATTTATTCATGATAGACATAGAGAGAGAGAGAGAGAGGCAGAGACACAGGCAGAGGGAGAAGCAGGCTCCATGCCGGGAGCCTGACGCGGGACTCGATCCCGAGACTCCAGAATCGCTCACTGGGCCAAAGGCAGGCGCCAAACGGCTGAGCCACCCAGGGATCCCCAATCAACAAATATTTTTTGATGGTTCTCCTAAATCTGTTTTTACACTGATCATTGGCTTAAGGAACTGCTTTTGTTTAGCTGGTTAAAAGAAAAAACAAAAAAGGTAAATTTTAACCCAGCATCAACTGAAATGAGTACAAATCTCTAATCAGAGGACTCTTGCTCAATAAACACACTGAAAATAATGATGGATATCATACTACATACAGGCTTTTGCAGCTCCAGAAAATACAGAATTTAACTGCTGCAGAATAACAGAAATCATTCCAACTGCCTTGCACTTTCCAATAAATCATAAATGTGATTGTGCTAATTGTTTATGGACATGCACATCTAATCATCTTACCTGCTTTTCAAGTTTGTGATTTTGATTTATTTACATCAACGATGTTTGAAGGTGCAGAAATTTGGGGACCTGGATAATTATTTCCTCTAAGCAGTTGTTTTTCCCTGAGAATTTGAAATCATACCAGCCACACACTAATCCCACTAAGAAATGGTAATTTTTGGAACAAGTATTCTAGGGAGAGGCAGGGAATAGAGTTGAGATCTGGCCCAGGATTTCTTTTTTTTTTTTTTAAGATGTATTTATTTATTTTAGAGAGAGAACATCAGTTGGGGGGAGGGACAGAGAGAGGGACAAAGAGAATCTCCAAGCAGACTCCCTGCTGAGCACAGAGGCCAACGTGGGGCTCAATCCCAGGACCCTGAGATCATGACCTGAGTGGAAAGCAAAAACTGGACACTCAACTGACTTAGCCACCCAGGCGCCCTGGTCCAAGATTTCTATATGCTTTAAATTTCTCTGAACCAAGACATTACAATGTACTATTATTCCCTGGTCTTTCACACACACACACACACACACACACACACACACACACACAGAGAGAGAGAGAGAGAGAGAGAGAGAGAAAGGGAGAAAAAAACCCACTAAAATACTCTCAATTAGAGTCAGTGGAAATAAAGTCCTGGGTTAACACAGTGAGTTTAAAAAAATAATAAAAAATACTTACCAAGGTGTCATGACCCCATCTTATTGTTGAGTTCAGCTTTTCCATTCTAAATCCCTATTTTCTGTTTATAACTTACTCCAAAATGTTCCTTTTGACCTTTGGGTCTGATATTTCTCTTGCCTCGTCTCAATCCAAAGGCGAATTTATTTGCAATTTGAACTAAATCTCTTCAGTTATTTCAGTTACTTGCGTTTGAAGAAAATACCTGCTTTGTGCTTTCAGAAATCGTTCAGGTTTTTTTCCATGTTCAAATAGCTTAAAAATGACTTTGTTTTGAAGCTGTAGGATTGGCATGGCTGTATTGAAGATCCAATTCAAAAGGAGTTGGTTACAAAATTTAGATTAAAGAACCAGAAATGATGAGGCTTCATAGCATGTAATTACATGAAGGCAAGTGCACACCTTCCCCTACCAGCCATCCTACACACACTTGTGACAATAGTTATAAGGTGAGTGTGAGTAACTCAAAAAAAGATCAAAACCGTCCTCAAAAAAGTCACTTTAAAGGTCGTGTCTTACTTTTAAAGTTTTGAAATAATAAAACAGCCCCAGTTCCCAAGTCCACAAAGGATATATACATATGCAAGGAATGTCCATGTGACTTTTGCTAGAACTTAAAGACTATAATGCAAAATACACAACTAGAACTTGAACCCTCCGGATTCCAGCTCCGCTTTTCCTCTGACTTTTATTTATGATTCCAGCTTGAGCCTCTAATTTTGCTTCATCATGCTCTCTACAAAATGAAAGATGACTTGATATGTAAGTGTGCTGAAAAGAATGAACTCTCCCTCCTATGCTTTTCAAGGGCATTCATTTCAATAAATAACTTTGTTTCACACCTACTAAAAGCCAAACACAATGTCAGTGCTGTGGATATAGAGATGGATTAAGATGAAGATCCTCCCTCAGGAAATTCCCTGAATACGGAAGAGACTGATAAAGTATAATAGTATAGAATAAATGTAAACAGAGGTTATTTTCAATAAAGGCAGAAAACAATTTGACTATATTGCTTTCAAGAAAAGAAAGATAGGGATGTCTGGGTGGCTCACTGGCTGAGCATCTGCCTCCAGCTCAGGGCATGATCCCAGGGTCCTGGGATCTAGTTCCACATTGGATTCCCTGCAGGGAGCCTGCTTTTCCCTCTACCTATGTCTCTGTCTCTCTCTGCGTCTCTCGTGAATAAAATAAATAAAATATTTTTTAAAAAGAAAAGAAAGACAAGCAAATAGAGAATAGGCAAAGATATAGATCTAGACATAAATTCCTAAATTCATAAATTTTCCAAAATGGAAAAATTTTTAATTCTACATAGTCTCCATCAACCCTTTTTTCACTCCCCAGTCCAATCCAAGCCCTCGAAGTAAACATAGAGCTAGAGAAAATCAATGTGCAGGCCTAAATGCCTAGATTTGGCATTTTTAGAGCAAATCTCTTAGTTGCTCATTTATCATCCTTCCAACAAGATTGTCACCTCCAAGACACTTCTCCTCAGGAACTATGGACCTCTCAAAAAAGGCCCATTTTAGCAGACAATTAAAGTAAAAAATTAGCTGTCCTCTCTGCCTAACATAAACTCATTGTCCTCCAGACTTCCAGGGTACTTATACCTGCCTTTCCTAGAATGACTTTCTGCTTTTCCTAGGTTCTAAATTACTATTGCTATTCACATTTTGGAAATCATCGTGCATCTGCATTCAATGGGAATATATGCTTTAAAGTTTCTTTTTGCCCACATATATTATTAAATTGATAGTTGATCTTGTGCTGATACATTAATTTAATGAATGTTTTTTGAACACCTGATATATATATGTCAGGCTCTATGCTAGGCACTTGGGCCATATCTCACAGTCTTTGAAGATATATATCCCATGATAATTTCAGAATTTATCAAATACTAGGCAAATTCAAAGCAGGAAGAGAATATAGCTGCTGAAATCTGGATTCAAAATCCCTTGGCTTCTTGATTTGGATTTTTTATATGCATATTAAAATGACTTTTTAAAAACTTACAATAATGGCATTCTAATGAAGTGAGTTTTTGGAGCCGAGATGCAGTGAATACATTATAGTGTGTGTTACGGTGATGTGGAGTGGCGATCCATACAGATGGTTTTGATTTTCATTTCCTGCAAAGCTGAATCAACATGTTGTGGCTAATGTCTATGTAATTTAATGTATTGAATAAAATGTACCATTGCTCTCTACTGGGGGATAAAAGGTCTTACTTGACTGTGGTGTCCTTGTGTTCTAAAACCATAACAGACATACTTAACAATCCTTAGTTATTAAAAATCAACCTAAGAAACTCTTTCCTTTTTCTTAAAAAATTTTTTGTTTGACTAATTCATTTGTGTTTTTTATATCACAGTAGAAGAAGGTGGGAAAAAAAGGGCGAATATTAACAGAATTTTCTCTTATAGACTAATGAGTTTTGCAGATAAAATTCTATTATGTTGCCAACTTCCTAAGATGTCCACAAATTGACTGGAAGGATATAGTGTCAGAATCAACAAGCTAAGTCACCAGTTCCAAATGGGATGAACTCTTCCTGAGATTCCATGGCAGGGTAGGCTTCCCTTCCTGTGCCCCTTATCCACCTTCTTTCTAGGTAACCAGGGCTCTCTTCTGATTCTTGGATTGTCTGAAGCCCCTCACTGCAGCACCTCATACGATACCAGTCTTCTTTGGTTCAGTATGCTCATTTATTAAAAGGAAGACAATTATCCACGCTTCACCAACCTAACAAGATTTTTTGTGGGGAATCGGGTGAGGCAACTTCTGTGAAAACATCCATAAAATTTTAAAGTGCAGTTCAAATGTACATCATACCTTAAATGGTATTATTTTTAAAATTTTAATTCCAATATAGTTAACATATAGTGTTATATTAGTTTTGGGTGTACAATAATTCTATGCATTAGTTAGTGCTCATTATGATAAATGTACTCTTCATTCCCTTCATCTATTTCTCCCATCCTCCTATGCACCTCTCTTCTGGTAACTATTGGTTTGTTCTTTATATTTAAAAGTCCGTTCCTTTGTTTGCCTCTTTTTCCTTTGTTCATTTGTTTTGTTTCTTAAATTCCACATATGAGTGAAATCATATAGTGTTTGTCTTCCTCTGACTGATTTAAAGATTTTATTTATTTGAGAGAGGGCCTGCGTGGAGAGGAGAGAAAGAGAGAGAGGGAGAAGAAAGCTCCCCTGCTGAACAGGGAGCGTGATGTGGGACTCCATCCCAGAACCCCAGGATCATGACCTGAGCTGAAGGCAGAGGCTTAACCATTTGAGCCACCCAGGTGACCCCCTCTGATTGATTTATTTCACTTGGCACTATACTCTCTAGATCATCCATGTCATTGCAAATGCTTTGGATCTAGAGAGTATAAGGCTAAGTGTAATTGTTTCCTTTGCTGTGCAGAAGCTTTTTATTTTGATATAGTAGTCCCAATAGTTTATTTTTCCTTTTGTTTCCCTTGCCTCAGGAAATGAATCTAGAAAAATCTTGCTAAAGCTGATGTCAGAGAAATTACTGCCGTTGGTCATTTCTAGGATTTTTTAATGGTTTCTGGTCTCACATTTAGGTTCTTAATCCATTTTGAGTTTATTTTTGTGTGTGGTGAAAGAAGATGGTCCAGTTTCATTCTTTTCGTGTAGCTGTCCAGTTTTCCTAGCATCAAATGGTTATTACTTTTATCGTTTTTACTCAGCATTTGCAGCATTCTGCTCCAAAATTACCTGCCTTCTTGACCATCCAAACTGCCATTCCTATGAATTAGGTCAGTGATCCAATTATCTGGCTATAAAACCTTACAAAAATGTGTGAATGAATGATAATTTTTAAAAGGGCATCAGAACTGACAAAATGTATGGGGAAAAGTGATTTTTTGTATATTAGTTCACTGGCCATTTTTGCCACCATTATACAATGGTTAACAACCACTAGGAGAATTTTTATTTTGCCCACTCCATTTCTTCCTCAGATCTCCCAGGAAGTGTTTTCCTTGGGATTTTGGGATTCGGAATTGGGAGAAAAGATTGGAAAGAAGAGAGGCTCTTCATCTAAGGCTGAAGAAGGAGTTTAAGGAGAGTCAAGTAACTGAGAGTGGATGTTAGAGAAAAGGGGGGTTGAGAAGTGTTGTTAAATGCTGTGTATCCTCTTCAAGGGGTTTATCAAATATAAGTAAAGACACTGAGAATATTAGATTTTTGTACATTTGTAGCCTGAGTTTACTATACTACTTAATAAAACCCAACCACATTTAACACTAAACAAATGCCAGATAATATATTTAATCACTCTTCATGCATTATCCTATTTAATATTTCCTCTAATCCTTTAAGACATACTATCGCACCCTCTTTCATACAAAAGGAAAACCAAGCTTTAAGAGGTTACATAACCTGCCACAGTAACACAGCAAGTATGTTTCAAAGCCAAGACTTGAATTTCAGAGACTGACCTCTTAATCATTCACTGAACAATTTCATGCAAACTAGTCTCCCTGTTGATAAATTGTACAGCAGAAAGGACTTTGATCAGCTTTGATGAGGGATAGGAGAGTAGAGACGTGGGGCCTTTCATTTCCCTTCTGTAATCAAATTGGCTCCTCAGGTTCAGAAAAGCAGAGTCACAACAGCCCCCAATATCTGTAAGGTTAGTGACAACTTTGCTTTTTATGGCTAAAGCACCTGAATAATGGAGCACCCAATGGTGCATACAAATAGCTTTTGGAATAACATTCGAAAGGAATACAAAGAGCCAACACCTACATTCTCTACAAACACAAAATAAAGCTGTCTACATGAAATTAGGTTACCCGATTATGCTTAAAGCAGGGGCATTCCCTGTTACAGATATCTTTGTAACTGGTAGATTAATTCATGAGTTATCCCAAACTTAGACATTATGATCAGATACAGCTAGATCTAGGTGTCTCTCCTTTAACAACGATAGAAAGGAATTCTTTTTAAAGAAAATTTATGTGCAAAGAAATTAATACACAGAATGATGTTCTGGGTAAAGTATAAACAAAATTACCAGATATTTATCTGATTTATGTGCTATATAGTCCACTAGTAGGCCTAGGTCAATTCTATTGTCTTTGGATTCCTAACAGTATCTAGTATGCTGGTTTACCTACTTAAGGGACTATTAAAGTAAAGAATGAACATGAACAACTAACAGATTACAATACATATGTTTCTTTGGTAGAATGTGATCCTTAGGTAACCATTAATACCTCCTTGCAAGGACAACTAAATTCTTCCAGGCCCCTGTGGCTAGGCTCAAGGTGGCAATGGTGACACAGGACCTCTTTTGTATCATTCTAGGGTTTCACAGTTGCCCTTACATAGTAAGACATTATTTCTAACAGCATATTAATAAACAGCTTCTTAAACACCCTCTGAATTTCTGGAAGCGTATTTTCTATTGTTCAAGGCTCTCTGTCTTAACTGCTACTAAATTACTCTTTTTTCTCCTATTGTGCTTTGTGCTGGGTTCAGAGTCCCATGCAAACCTTACTCACTAATTTATGCTCACTAGCTTTGTCTGTAAGCACTGAGGCTCTGTATTTAGAAAGAACTGATGCAAATCCTTCCTACTAAATGTCTGTGTAGCCTAAGACAAACATGTCTTTTTAAGCAACAGTTTTCTCATCTGTAAGATAGAAATATATTCACCTTTTCATAGCCTTTCTCATCTTTGCTCATCTTCTGTGAATTATGCCTCCATGATACCAAGTTTTTCTGCCAGAAATGCACAGTGCAGAGGCCTTATTTTATCACTATACCTGTCATATTAAGCACTTAAGCATATTAAGTTCCATATTAATTGAAACATTCAATATCATTGTTAAATTTAAATAATGCATGGTCTGTTAGCATTATTGATTTTTATTAGAAGAAAAGAGACTTAGTGTCCATCAGGCATATCCCCTTATATTTTAACCAGAATAGGATGAAGTAGGAGGAGAAGGTGAAAGGACAAACCCTGGTCATTGCAAGAAGGACAGTACCAGGAGTTAGATCTCACTGGAAGTCTCAGTGACTTAGGAGAGAGGGGATGCCACATAACAAGGTAAGAAGAGGATGAAAAACTAACGTAGTTTTATCCAAAGCTACCCTGGCACAAGTAACAACAACAGTAATAACAATGATAGCTGACATTGTATGGCCAAAAAGTACATAGAAGTGTTCCATAAGAGTTTAAATTTCAAAGATTCTATCCTTTTGTCCATAAATTCATAAAGTCATATTTCTCAGATCATATATTCTGATTTATAATTCTGAAAATGTGGTCATCATAAGGTTATGATAAGTCAAGGGTATAAGCTTCCTATGCTTCCACAGCAGATTTCACAAGCAGGATATACTAACATACTACAACTGGGGACAGATACACACGAAGACCTAGACTGTAATAAAAAAGAAAAGTCAGCCTTGTCCTACTTCCCCCCAAGTGATAGACTAGATGTTTATAGAAAACAAGTTAATATGTTGAATAAAATGTTTTAAATCTGTAGCAAAGCTGTTAAGAAATAAGAGATTTCTTCAGAGGCCAGAAACATAAAACAAAAACCCACGGAGGTAATTAAGCACTGGAGGCAACTTTTGTTCTACAGTTATATGCTGAGGCTTGTGGGGTGACAGCTGAACTTTCTAACTAGTGTGAGGATCCTGTCAGCCCTTGGGGTGATCAGTTGGACCTGGGGCAGTCAGAACTCCCACCAGGTTAACCACACCACATACAGATACAACCTTTTTTCAGAACTCCAAGGAGGACTGCTCAGGTAAAGTGAGAGGTAGCTCCACAGTACTTGCAGAAGATGGGGCCCATAAATATCATTCTGCCCTCACCACTGCCTGGACTCACTGAGTATGGCCCAAGTGGAGCTCTACAACCTGACATCCATTCGTTAACCACTGTGGACAGCAGTTCAGCTTGTAGAGCTGTTGAGGGTCAGAATCCTGATACCTAAAGGAGTATGGCATTCTAACGAAGATGCAGCTTCTTGAGGATATGGAAGCCAGGAATCCAAGCTAGGTCTCCTAGAAGACAAAACTCCATGAGGTGCATCTCATCCATCTTCATTCACAGAGGGTATTTTAGTTTCCCAGGACTGCCATAAATTATCACAGGGGCACCTGGGTGGCTCAGCCCATTGGGCGACCAACTCTTAGCTCAGATAATGATCTCAGGGTGGTGGGATCGATACCCAAGTCTGGCTGTACACTAAGTGTGGAGTCTGCTAGTCCCTCTCCTTCCTCTTTTGATCCTCACCCTATTTGCACTCTCTTCCTATCTCTTTCACTAAAATATATACATAATCAAAATATTTTTAAAAAATCATCACAGGGGCACCTGGGTGGCTCAGTGGTTGAGCGTCTGCCTTTGGCTCAGGTTGTGATCCAAGGGTCCTGGAATCGAGTCCTACATCAGGCTACCTGCAGGGATCCTGCTTCTCTCTCTGCCTATGTCTCTGCCTCTCTCTGTGTGTCTCTCATGAGTAAATAAATAAAATCTTTTTAAAAAATCATCACAAACTAGGCAGCTTAAAATAACATAAATTTATTCTCTCACAGTGCCAGAGCCTACAAGTCTAAAATCAAGGTGTTGGCAGGATCATGTCCCCTTGGAAGTCTCTAGAGAGGAATCTTTCTTTGTCTCTTCTTGACTTCTGGTGACTCCTGGCAATCCTTAGCATACCTTGGCTTATAGCTGTATCACTCTAATCTCTGCCTCTGTAGCCACATGGCCTCCTCTGTGTGTCTATGTGTCTCTTTGTATCTTCTCTTCTTATCAAGACACCAGTCATTGGTTTTACTAATGCCCATGATAATCCAGGATGACCTCTTCTTAATTAATCACATCTACAAAGACCCTGTTTCCAAACAAGTTCACATAATGAGATCCCTGGTTTGAATGGATTTGGGGGGGACACTTATTCAACTCACTACTGAGGATATTTCTGTATGTCTGTGGCTGATGTGTCTTTTAGCAATACCTCGCGAGTATCTTTTCAAAGTGACAGCTGTGGTAATACTTGAACAATCTACAAATTAAAGAAAAGCTCAACTGAATTAGAAATCCCTCTGTAACTGCCACAAAATAACAATAACTCCAATATTACATTTGTTAATGAAAGAAAATGATAGCTAGCAGATTCTTAAAATAACATTGCTGTAAAAATGGTTAGAAAGTCTCTATTGCCAAATATATGAAGTTTTTGTTGATGATGATTATCAAGAATTTTAAGAGATCATAGTTGAAAAGTCTTGACTAGGAGTTGCATACAGCCATTTCAGGCAGAAAGAAAATCTGATTCAAAATATCTTGTTTAGATATCCTCTATTTAATATCTTAATGTAGTATTAATATCCAATTTAACAACCCAGATATCCATCAATAGGAGGATGAATGTAAAAATTGAAGTCAAACAGTAGAACATTGTATAACAATAAAAATAGGTAAAACTCAGCTATATACGACAACATGGATTAATCTCAAAACCAGAATGTTGAACAAAAAAAAAGGCAAGTCACAGAAGCATACACATAGATATGACTCAGCTTGTGTAGATTTCAGAAGCTCACAAAATTAAGTGGTTTCCTATTTAAGGATACATACATATGTGGTAGAACCATAAAGAAAAGCAAAGAAATTAATAACACAATATTCAGGATAGTGGTTGCTTCTGAAAAGCAAGAGGTGGTAGGATTGAGAAAGAACCCGCAACATAAGGAAATTCAAAGATATTATTATGCTGTATTTCTCAAGCAGGGTGGAGGGCATATTGCTTCTCATTTTGTGATTTTTACAGTACATTTATATTATATACACTCTTCTATGTATATATCAGAATTTAAAAGTCAGTCTAAGGAAGACATGCATCCAGTAAGAGCTTTGTATCTTTTTTTTCCACATCCTCAATACCTGATTCAACAGAGAAATTGTCTTGATGTTATTTATGAATTTCATCCTAAGTGTGAGAATAAAGGGTTTATATAGGTGGAAGTGGAATCATGAAAGTTTAATACTTCCAGGACTCTGGGATTTAAGAAAGTTACACTAAATCAAGTTACTATCTCTTTGAAATGCTAGGCAGTGACTGCCACATAGAAATAGGACAAGGAAATCAATGGAGGGGTGAGACAAAAGAGAAATTAGCCAAAGGTATCTTGCAATACTTCCTGTTATTCACAGCACATGTCCAGAACTTCTTGAGCTTCGCCCTGTCAATTGCCCAAGGTATCCATTGTTGGAAGAGGTGGGGCAGCAGCCAAAGGCAGAGAAAGGCCATTTTGAGGAGAAACAATCCACAGCACCTTTAAAAATAATTCTACTTACAAGTAGTAGGTAAGTAAGTCCTGGAGATCCAATGTACAGTAGAGTGAAATTAGACAATATTGTATTATAATCATCAAACTTACTAAGAGACTAGATTGTAATTATTCTCTCCACAGAAAAAGAAATAATGGCAGGTGCCTGGGTGGCTCAGTTGGTTGGGTGCCTAACTCTTGGTTTAGGCTCAGGTTGTGATCTCAGGGTTGTAGAATTGAACCCATGTTGGGTGCCATGTTTGGCATGAGGTCTGCTTGAGATTCTTTCACCCTCCTTTTACTTCTCCCTCTGTTCTCCCCCCACACATGCTCTCTCTCTAAAATAAATAAATAAAATCGAAAGAAAGAAAGAAAGAAAGAAAGAAAGAAAGAAAGAAAGAAAGAGAAAGAGAGGAAGGAAGGAAGGAAGGAAGGAAGGAAGGAAGGAAGGAAGGAAGGAAGGAAAAATGGATATGTGACCTAATGGAAGTGCTAACTAATGCTGCAGTGGCAATCATACTACAACATTACAAATATATCAAATCAACATGCTTTACACCTTAAATTTACACAACGTAAATTTGTCAGTTTGCCCACAATATGTCAAATATATTTCAGTTAAAAGAAAAAAAAAAACCTCTGTTCATACTAGTACAGAGACTCAAAGTCAAAGGAACCCCAGCCCCAGAGAGAGCTTCCATCTATCATCTATTGTTCCTTCTCCTGGTCTCAGGCTTCATTATGGGATGAGGGAAGCAGGCATGGGAGAATTAAAAAATAAAGGTATATCTTGAAATCATTTCATGTTGTCTAAAAAAACAGTGAAAATAAAACTGAAAATTTCTATCTCCCAGCCAACAATGCTATTACCAGAAATTCACTCCCCAACCAATCTCTGTAGCCCTATTATACACATTTATTAGTTTCATCCAACTGGTAGAATTAATGATAGTGACATGAAGAAAAAATCTGGTACTAGGATGAAAATGTATACTTTCAAACCTTAGTTAAAACAAAACTTTCTCATAGCTTGGTTTCTATTCAGTTCAACTTAATTTCTTTCAGGACCTGGGCCAGCAATCACACTAATTTGCATGACCACGACTATTTAAACAGGCCCTTTAGTACTCTATGAATGACCTTTTATATACTATCAGACTTTTGATGCATAAATCAATTGCCCTTATTCTAGTAGGCCTGGGGCAAGAGTGGAAAGGATTGACTGTAGCTACAAAGCTGCCAAACTACAAGAGAAAGGAATAAAAAAGCAATCCTCCAAAAAGGAAACCAAAACTAGTGAAATGAAATAAATAGTGGATCTTACTCAAAGCAAGAGTCTGTGCATAAAACTTTTTCATTAAGCTGCTCTATCTAGGTAGCAATATTCTGTCTATGGTTGGGTCACCACCATTTCCAGCCTGATACCTTTGTCCTAAAGGTCAGTAATCATTTATTTAGGTTAACTGAGGAATCTCAAATGGAAAAAGGTAGCTGTGCTTAAGAAGTTTATAAGAGGAAAACATGAGACAACGCAAGGGCCATATGAGAGCCTTCCAGCCAGTCACTGCCTTGGTGATTTAAAATATCATGTATTTCAAAACCATTGCCATCCATATCTTAAGCAATTTCATCCCCATGGATCAAGAGCTGTTACACCATTGTTTATTTAGTATAGTTAAAGCTAATAGGGGAGGAAACTAGAATGTATATACTTACACAAGTCTGCATCTGTCTTAATGAGTCATAAATGTAACTACAACAAAGAAATGCTATCCATCTCTTTGCTGTGTCAATGAGTGGGGCCACGGGATGAGGTATGCATCTTTCTCTTTTAGTCTAATTGCATTCCTCACCTAGCAGTACAGCCTGGAGGAGAAGAACAAGATTTTAGAGGCAGACATACCTAGGATTCTGGGTTCTGGGTCTGGCTTCACAACCTAATGGCTCTGTGATTTTCAGTACACTACTTGACCTCTAAACATGAGGTTTTTCATCTGTAAAATGGAGATATTAGTTGAAAAAAAATGGAGGTATTAGTAACAAAGTTTAAACCACATGCAATTGCAGATATCAACCATTTTTGACTTATACAAATGGCAGTTTGACATGTTTTTTTTCTGAATAATATCTATCCCTTAGGACTTTTGTAAGGATCCTGTGAGATTATAGCATTATTTGAATTTTTCTCTCATTAGGATTTTCCCTATTCATTCCACAGTTAATATAAACTCAGGTGAAGAAATGAGAGATGTAGAGAGCATTATATCCGAGTAAGTAGAAGATGTCAAATATTTTGCCTTCTCCTGTGAAATTTTCTAGTTAGACTTCATTTAACCACGACTAAAAGAGATTCTCCTTGTTGAGATTCAAGAAATCTAGTAGAGTTGCTTTATCAACTACTAAGGAGTGGAGATATTCAGACCTCATGTGTCAGAGCTAACATAAATACTATGTTTCCTCCTTAAAGCTGAATTGAGTTAGTGAGACAGCATTCTTCGGGCAGCCCGGATGCCTCAGCGGTTTAGCACTGCCTTCAGCTCAGGGCCTGGTCCTGGACACCCGGGATTGAGTGCCGCGTCAGGCTCCCTACATGGAGCCTGCTTATGTCTCTGCCCACCCCCCCCCCCTCACTGTGTGTCTCTCATGAGTAAATAAATAAAATCTTTAAAAAAAAAAAAAAGATAGTATTCTTCAATTCTTGGACTCTGCAGATCCAGATTCTATAGGTATCACTGAGGAGCCCTTAAAAAAGAAAATACTATAGTCATATAAAATATTTAAATTAAAACAGCCTCTGTTTTCTCCAACCCTATTTGGACTCCACAATATGAGGTGGGATCAGAAATTCAAAAAGCAATAAATAGGGCAGCCTGTGTGGCTCGGTGGTTTAGCACCGCCTTCAACCCAGGGTATGATCCTGGAGACTTGGGATCGTGTCCCGCCTCGGGAAGAGCCTGCTTCTCCCTCTGCCTGTGTCTCTGCCTCTCTCTCTGTGTGTGTCTCTCATGAATAAATGGATAAAATCTTTAAAAAAACGAAGCAATAAATAAAAATACAACAACAAAATCTAAGGCAGATAAGGATCCCACAACTTGCAAGTATTTAATGGGTTAGGCCATGACTCCATAGCATCTTGTCTGAGCAGTAAATGGTACTTACACCAGACTTGCTTTCAAAAATAATTGGAGAAAAGGGTAAAGATAATGAAAGGTTTGAGTCTATTTAGTGTTGACCACTTCTCAAATGCTATGTATTTTGCTAAATACTCTCTCAAATTGTAAGACCACTTTCACTTCTGAATAGCTCTTCCTCTAGATTCAGAGAAAGTGGTCCTACTACTTTCACAGTCTGGGTCTGAGCCCTAAGAAGATTGGCAATCACCATAAAATATTACTAAAAATATCTTAGATTTTGGCAAGTACAATCACATTTTTGCCTTCTGAATGGTTTCTCTGAATTTTAATTCTGAGGACATTTCAAGGAAAATTTAATTTTCTCTTCTCTGATTAATTTGGACTTCATTTTTCATAATATTTTCTAAGAGGAGCTTTATAGCCAAAAAAGAAATGAGCCTTTTAATATTTTGGGTCTGTGAATGAGTAAGCCATATTTTCCACAAAATAAGTGGATTAAAATTAATTTAATGGTGACATGTTTCCAAATTCAAAACTCTTATAGACTGATACCCGGCAAACTCTCTTTATTCATTCAAATGTTTGTAGATCATCTAAAATGGACAAAGCTCTATACTGTATATTGGGTGAGTATAGAAAAATGGGCAAAATATTCCCCTTGTCCTTGCAGAGCTTACCACCTCTTGGAGAAGGCCAAGGATACCAAACTAAAATAAAATGTGATAAATATGAAAGAAGTGGGATTCAAAAAATACAACTGGGAGTGTGAAGCATGAAACTGTCAATCACAATTGGGAGTGCCAAGGACAGTTTCCTGAAGAAAATGGCAGTTTATGTGGTCCTCAAGGGTGTGTGGAGTTTTAACAATAAAATAGGGTATGAAAGGCACTGAAGGTAGTGGTTAACATGATCAAAAACATGAAGCTGTGAGAATACGTTTTGTATCGGAGGAAGTATAAATAAATTGGCAGAAGTACTTGGCAAGAGGGAGATATGTTAATAAGTAGAACTAGTAAATTGACCCACATTATAAAAGGTCTTGAATGCCTTGCTAAGGAATTTAGAACTTTTTTCACTTAAATAATGGAATCATGAAAGCGTTAATTGGGACAGATATTGGTACAGGTATTTGGACATCTCCATTGAGAAATGGAGAGAATGGAGTTGGAGAGATCACAATCAAAAAGAAACATTTCCAAGATTGAAATAATCAGGATAAACTCTCTTAAGGTGCATTCAAAGGGATTCCTAGCAGGGTGGGAACAGAAGTCTAGGGTGACTCTTGGGCCTCTGTATAGCCATTATGTGAGATACAGACTACCAGAGATTGGCAGAATTGAAAAAAAATAATCATGACCTAGATTTGAAGCACTTGAGCTCTAAGTACCAGACAGATATGGAGGGATGGCAAAAAATACAGCTGAGAGCAGGTCTGTTTCTTGGGGGAAAAAAGAAAGACCAAAACTAGACCTATTGATTTAGACAGGGCAAGAGAACCAGACTGATGTTGGTTACACTCTTTTAAATCAATATTCTTTCAATATCTAATTACATTAGTTTGCTGGGGCTACCATAATAAAGCACCACAGACTAGGTGAATTAAAAAACAAATTTATTTTCTCATAGTTCTAGAGACTAGAAGTGTCAGCAAGGTTGATTTCTTTTGAGGTCTCTTTCCTTGGCTCATAGAAGGCTGACATCTCCTTGTGTCTTTATGTGGTCTTCCTTCCTTCTGTACATCTCTGTGTTTAAAATTACTCTTCTAGGGCACTTGGGTGGCTCAGTTAGTTGAGCATATGCTTTTGGCTCAGGGATAGAACCCTGCGTTGGGCTCCCTACTCAGTGGTCAAGGTCTGCTTCTTCCTCTGCCTCTCCTCCTGCTCAGGCTATCTCTCTCTCTCTCTCTCTCTAAAATAAATAAAAAAATATTTTAACAATAAAATAAAGTTACTCTTCTTATAAGAATGCCATGATATTGAATTAAAATTCACCTTAACAACATCATTTTAACTTAATTACCTTTTTAAAGACCCTTTCCCCGTATAGAAAACATTCTATGGTACTGAGGGTTAGGACTTCAACATATGAATTTGTTGGAGATGGGGAATAATTCAGCCTGTAGTCAGTATTTATTGAGAGGTGAGATGAAGCACTGTGTGGTAAAGGGTAGAAAAGGAAAATAACATATGACAAATGATTAATTCAGCTTATCTTTGACTATACACTTTGGTTAGCAAAACAGAAGTCCTGAAGATAATTTCAGACTTGACTTCCCTGGGTGGCAGTTTAAGATCATCTGTTGGCAGTCAAGCATGCTGGATTATCTGAAGAACTTAATAAACTGAATCTGACATGTACATGGATGAATCACCTCTCAGATATTCAGGCACACTACACAACCAGAATAATAAAAGCAACAGATCAATGGAATAAAACACAGAGCCCAGAAACAGACATCTGCATATATGGGAATTTGGTATGATAAAGGTAGAATTACAAATCAGTAGAGAAGTAATGGATTTTTAGGAAGGTTGATGGCAAACTGGCTTATTCTATGGAGAAAAATCGGTATGACATACAAAAGTGAATTCTAGATGGTTTATAAAAATTACCTGTGCAAGATAATACAATATAGTTAAAATAATATAGACTCTTTTGAGCCAGCACATATTGATGGGCATCTCTGAAGACAACTGGATTAGTTCTGTTTTCTCAATCATTGTTAGACCCTCTGAGAATGTCATGCTTGCTGCTGGGACTCCGAATGAGTCAGTGTTGGGTACCAGGTATGAGGCAGGACAAATAGATCATAAAAATTGGATTCTGAGATTGAGTTATTCCTATGTGAAGAGTGAACAAAAGGCCAGAGGAATAGAAAACACTGGTAATCCATTATACAATGGATATCCAGCATACATTATACAATATCCAATCCAGCATACAGTGACATCATGGTCACTCAGATTATCACCAGTGGTGGCACTGAGTGAAGGTAGAGATCAAGGAGCTGGCAGATGAAGTGTCTGTGGCACCTAATTGCTAACGCGACTATAGTGATTACTGAGAGGATGAGGTGGAATGACTACTTAGGACTGTTCTGGAAAGTGTATGTAAAGAAGATAAGCATAAAGTCTTGATTTTCCAACCCAAAGCACTAGTGGATGACCAGAAAGCCTCTGTGGTGCCTTATCTTCTTATCTCATTTAGCTGCAGGGCAGACATGGCTGGGAATCAGGTCACAGCTTGATTAAAAGAGTTGAAATTGCTATTTCATTTAAATAAACCAGGCCAAGAGGGGAAACTGTTTGCTAAGATGGGAAACTAGTTGGGAAGTTGGGGTTCTCATGATTGAGATGGGATATTTAGACAAACCCCGGCAAGGGTGATAGCTTTAAATCCATAGATAACTCCAAATCATACCTTGACCAAATTGGTATCCCACAGAACGCCACCCCAGCCCATTATCTGATGACATAATGTTAAATGGATCTTATGAGTGGGAAGAAGCAAACACCTTAAATGATTTAATAAGACCTGTATATGAATGAGAGGGAAATAAATCTATGAAAAGTTTAAGGTTCCATCCCAATGGGGAGGTTTCCATAAGTCCACTGTCCTGGGTCATTATGGGATATTTCTTCTAAAAAATATATATACTAATACACCTTGGTCCTCTCTTCATGAGTACACCAAGTGGACTTTCTTAGATTTTGGAGACAACATATATTTAAGTGTTCTGCTCTGACATTTCATTGTCATGCTCAAACATAACAAAAGTGCACAAATATTAGAAAGGGTGATGGTGGACAAGATATATGTTTAACCTATTTGTAGGTTGATAGTAATAACCAGAATAGTTGTTACACATTCTATTAGTTTGTCCGTCATTGTACATTAATGTATTGTCAGCAGGATGAACTTAAAGTATGTACACCCATGTGTGTGTATGTGTGTGTGCCTATGGGAGAAAGAGACAGAGGGGGGAAGAAAATGAGAGAATATATTTTTAAAGTACATGATTCAAAATACTGAAACTTTCAGGATTTGATCTCCCTGAATTGGACCTTCTTTAAGTGCTTTAAGACCTTACTATTTAAAGTGAGGTCCCCAAATCACAGGGATCAGCATGACCAGGAGTGTTAAACAGAGAATCTCAGTGGTTCATTCAGAACTACTGAATCAGAATCTGTATCCTAACAAACCCCCCAGGTGATTTTTATGCAAATTAAGATTTTAGAAGCAACTATCCTAAATATGTGTTTATTTTGGAAGATGCATCAGACATTGGGGAAGTCTGTGTATGCATCTTCATAGCTTCAGGGGTGCTGGTGCCATCTGAGAAGTTCCCTCTCAGATGTCACTCTAACTTTAGGCTTTCACCCACGTACTTTTCCATGAAAACTTTAGACTAAAAAGAGGAAAACTGAATAACAACAAATTGATAACTAAAACAGATACTAGTCATTAAGTTTCTCATCTCTGCAATTTGCCTCCAAAAATTCTCGTTCTAGAAAAAACTTTGCATCTTTCTTTTTAGAACACATATATTGAGTTAGAAGGCCACCCAGAAAGTATTTGCAGATCAAGTGCCTTTGGGTCTTCACATATGCTGTTGTCTTTGCCCAAAACTCTTTCCACAATGTCTCCCTGCTCCTCCACTAGCTAACTCCTACTTGAAGCTCTCAGTCTTAACATCTGAAGAATAGTGTCTGACCTCCCCTCCTCACCCCATCCCACTCTCAGCACTCACTTAATGGTCCCTCGTGGGAGCCCCCAGATCAGGCTTCTGTTCTGGAACAGAGCATACTAAAGTGAAATTGCCTAAAAGTTCTGCAAGGGTAGGATGTCAGTCTCTGTAACTACAACATATATGCAGAACCTGTAACTTTTCTGGTGCCTATATCTGCTTGCTAGATAAAGAAATAAATACAGGAAAACTTACCCAAGATCAGAAGCTGGAGCAAACCTGTGACTGAGCCTCCAAACCCCATGGGCTCAACCCATGGGTACTAGCCCATAACGCTTCTAGATCACTTGGTAAATAACCCAGAGAAAAATGATTACAAAGCAGAATCATGACATGTATTTGTCTACTTTATTTTATGCAGAAAATGCATCTTTTTACATATATAATCATGTTATCATCACCACACAGAGTTCTAGCACCTTTAAGGTAAGAGACCAGAGAAATATTTTAGAAAGAAAAGCAGTCCTGAGAATAAAATAGTTGTAAAGAAATGGTTATCAGACACAACAAGTGCCTTGAAAGATAATTCAAATATGTATCATAGTGTTCCTTTGTTGTAAAAAAAAATTGTTCTAACTCCCACTTTCTTCAATCACTTAAATTCTTAGACTTGTTTTCAGAAATGATTGCTTGGGTAGGTTCTGGTTCACACTTGATCCCCTTTGGTAGAGGTAAATATTTCTTCCATTTTATGTTTGAACTTGTTGATTGTGGTGGCCAGAAGGCTGAAGAACATAATAATTATTTCTCTCTCACCCTGGTACACCTTCCTTCTCTCTCTCTCTCTTTAAGTAAAAATGAAACTTTAGGCACAGTTAGTTCTTCTTAGTCTGATTGCCAGATTTTCCAGTAATCACATCTGAGTGTTTTTCAACATATGGGCAATTTTCATTATTTCAATACAGCAGTGACCTTTGGAATTCCAGAACCATTTCCCCTCCCCTTCCTGGTCCCCCCACAAGATTTAGTAGCCAAACATCTGAGGGAACCTCTAGGCATCTTCACATCTGTTGGCATAGAAGATGAAGGCCACTGTGTGGTAGATTTTCAAACAACAGGTGTTGAGCTTGGGGAAGAGTTTGCCAGTTTTTGAGGAATGGGGAGAAGCAGTACTTAATTCTCAGTTTCCAGGCTCTTTGGAAACACTTAGAAAACAAAGTTAATCTGTTTATATAAAGCTCACATTGAAAAACCACAGTAAACAATCACTAAGTAAAGTCAGACAGGTTTTTGGTTTCAAAGTCTTACATTTTATATCAATTTTCTATCCAAAGCAACTCAGTCTTTCAGTCTGGGATTACTTGACGCATCTTGAATCCATGAAATATTATTTATTCAAGGGGTGGCTTACTTGTGCTTATGCCCAGTTTTCAACAATGCAGTACACAGAGTTGAAATTCTTTCCAAGGCTAATTATAATTAGCACAATAGATTTTACTAGGAACGTGCAAGAGTGTGAAATACCATCTATATTATCTGCCTTATGAGAATTTCTGGAATCATTGCTTGTCTTTGCTTACTGGTAGTAAAGACGCTAAATTACAGAAACAATAGAAGCACTATATTTAACCCAAAATATCACTGAAATCCCATTTTAGGAAAATCTGTTTCTTTCAAATTTTCTCAGAGAAGTACAAAGTGTTGCTTGGTGTGCAGTTATCTGCCGGTATAAATGGTATAAATGGATGATTGCTTAAATACGGCTTCTTTTAGAAGAGAGTTAGAGGACTTTACAAAAGCATCAAGCTGTGCTTGCCATACAGGTGAGCCTCTTGCAAGTAAATAATTTGACTTGATTGTTGGAAACATTTCTTATCTCCTTATCCAGGCAATAATTGCTGTATTTCTAATCTGCTTTTTAAAGATCAGTTGGAGTTTGATTCCTTCCCAGTATCTTAAAAGGAATTATTTAATGGGAATGGGAAGGTAGGTGAGAGTGTCAGAGATAAATGGTCATCCTCATCTAAACATCAAGCAGAAACACCTGTCCTATCCTCACAGCACGAAGCTGATCACAACCCACAACCTGCTTCTGAGGCCTTGCAATACATATACTTCATGCATCCCATAAATTTGGGATTTTGGAGCAACGTTTATCTCAAAGATCGTGTTCAAAAGAGCTTCAATTTGTCAACTCTAATGATCTTAAAGAGATGGCTTCCAATTCAAATTCTCTGTAGTACTGTGAAATAAGTGGGCTGGACCTTTCACTGGGCACCACCAAATCCTTTTACAGAGGATAACTTTCCTCTGACTCCCAAGTAATGAAACAATCTTTGTCCTTTTGAGTTACATTTTTAAGGTAAGCTACTGATGCCAGTAGACTTAAACTTTCGCTTGTAATGCCACATTCTCACTTCTGCTTCAGGTATGCGAGTGCCTAGGTACTATAGATTCTCAAGTATTTATATCAGATTTCATTAGGCATTTGACTAGAAGGTTTCACAGACCTTTGTAATCAGACTTCTTTTTCTTATTTGGTTAAAATTTGCTGTTAATAGACCAGTATCATAAAATTCAGTGTATTTTATTTCTCTTAGTAGGTGTTTAGCTTTCCCTGCCAACCTCTAAGCCAGTACATTCCACTGTTGGAGAAGAAGACCAGATAGGAATGTGGGTGGCTTAGGGGAAATCTATCCTCATGAGAGAAAAAAAAAAAAAAACCATTTAAAGTAAATGTCTGGGTGATAGGTCTATGGTTTCATCTTCCAAAGACAAAAGTCTTGCCATAGACTTGTAAGCAAGCCAATTCCGATATCATAATTACATCTCTCAGTTGGCATCCAGATAGAGCCATGTATTTGAAAATTGTTTCCCAAATTTTTTTAGCTTAGCTTCGCCATTGTTCTGTGAGGCAAGTCAGGAGTGCTCTTCTCTATTTCATAGAAGGAGAAGGTGACACCAAAAGAGATTATTAGACTAGCAAAAAATAGCCCATCCCCTCTGTCACTTCAATGTTGGCATCAGTGTACTCTTCTTTCCTCACCTACCTGAGCCAAATGGACTTCAGGTTGTTATTCCCACTGTTTCTGGATCTTTGTAATAAAAGCGAATCTGTTTCAACAGAGATATAATCCAGACCTTCTGGTAGTCCTGAGGCTGAAGAAATAACAGAAATCCAGAAATACTGTGGGAAACTATTAGAATTTCCATGGAATAGAGTATCACAAATAATGTAAGTAAAACACAATATGTCTAGACACTAGTGGATTTCTTTTATTATTTTTATTTTTCCACCATAATAATTCATCTTCAGTCATCTACTAGCAAAGGGAACATTTATTTTTACTCATAATACCACCAATTTGGCAAAGATAATCATTTTAGAGTAAAAGACACTGTGGCAATATTTTCCAAAGATGGCCATCTCAGTAACTCTGATCCCACAAGATGTTCTAAACTTGGCCACTCCTATATTAGGAAGCATAGTCTAATTATTCTCTTACCTTGTAACCAATAAAATGTAACCAATAAAATAAATCTCAGTGACTACCAAGCCTCGGTTGGAAAAAACATTCTGTCTTCTACTTTTCTTTTTGGAGCACTTCGACTGAGTCCTGAGCAATAATTAAATGTAATCAGACAGGCCTGAGGCCACCATACTGTAAGGTATCTGAAACTAGCCCACCAGGAGAGACCACTTAGAGGAGTTGTAACACTGTATAAAGATGATAGATTAAAAGATGGAGAGAAAAAAAAATGGAGAGAGATGCCTGGCCAGCCCCCAGCTACTCCAGACCATTAGCTACTAATTGTCTATAACCATGTAAAAAATCCCAAGCCAGATCCACCTGAGCTCCTTCCAAATTTGTGACCCACAGAAACTATGAGATAATAATATGATTGTTGTTGCTTTAAGCCATTAACTACTAGGATGATTTGTTATGCAGCAATAAAAACCATAATAGACACTGTTCTTTATAACAGAAGAAACAGCCAATGAATGTATTTCTCTGAGACTTTTATGATCATTAACAAGATAGGAATTGATAGGCTGGCTACCATAATACTTTTTGTTCCTTTAACTTGGATTAGTTTCATAGAAAAACTTGGAGATAATATGGCTTAATAACATACACACACCTCTTACAACACCAGATTTCTCCAGCTTATCTGACAGCATCATCTTCAAGGTAGGCAATGCTTTTCTGGATCTAGATCTGATTTAAATTATACTATGTACATTCCCTCCACCCATAGAAATCCTGTCACTTTCTAGATGCAAAAACAAAATAGCATCACTGTTATCTCCTCACTAGTTAGCAATAAACTCTGAAAAGTGTTTTTCTTATTGCCCTTGTCTTATTTATTTTGAAACATATTTATTTTTACGTAAAGCTGAATGTACTGACACATGCTGTACCTTTCCCTTAGAAAAAAATGCATATGCTTAACATGGCAGCTACATGCATACAGCTGATGTGTTCTACTGGTGCAAAACAAATAATTTTTGCATTTCACAGGTCATGAATTCTCACTAATTTGGCAGAGCAAGTGTTTAGGATTGGTTTTTGTTTGTTGTTTTGTTTTGTTTTTTGGTCTTTTTCAATACCAAGGGGAAGAGAGAGAAAATAATACCAGGTCAGTTTTTAAAAACAAACATACAAAGATTCTGCTGTTTAGATATCCTGCTATACTGGGGTGATTGTACTCATTAAATGTTGTATGTTGGAGACATCAGATTTGTGGCAACTAAAATCACAGTCAATAACTTTTACTTTTGCATTTTTCATGAAGACAGTGAGAAACCATCTGGCACATTAATAATAAGTCATGTCCTTAATAAAGTAAATGTTATCTACTTGAATATCACATTTATTTTAAAAATCAAGTAGGCAACTCCAAGGTTAAGAATTTTAATGTTTTTCTGAATCATGAAAAATGAAAAACTGCGTATGGCCCACTTCATTTTAACTAATCCATGCAAAGAGTTCAGGGAGTATGAAGAAATTTTATGTTGTAGAAAATTAGAATTCCAAACACTGCTCACCTGCTTTAGAACATGACCACATGATTTTCTGGATACTTGGTCACTTGTTATTATGGGCTTTCTATAGGTTTTTATTATTATTCATAGTTCTTAAATAAAAATACCTCCATGGTTCTTGAACTTTTCCCCATTTATGTTGTTTGTGCCCTTTCAAAACACCTCAGTAATTTGTGTGTACTTAATACTCTTTCTTAGGTAATGAATGCATAACTTCTCTACCAAGCAGGGCCCTTTTCATTTCCTCTTTTGAAAACAGTATCAGTAAAAACTACCCACATCTAATCTGCCTACGGTTTTGGCAGAGCCTGAAAACATTTGACTCCAAGCTATACCGTTAGCTTAATATCTGATCTCATTAAGCTATGTTGCTTTCGAAGTATAATGTAAACAAAGTAGAATTATTAACAACTTCCCTGAGTCATATGATATAATTTATTTTTATAGCAGCTAGTTGTTAATGAGGATATCTGTCTTTACATAGCACTGGTATTTCACTAAGTCCTGTGTCTTTGCTGTTCATGAAAAAACAATTATGCCTTCAAAGATATGAAAGAAATAAAGAAACAAACTATAAAGTAAAAAACTTATTTTTACTCTTGTATTTATAATAGTATGAACAGATTTTGTAAAAATCCACAAGGCTGTATTTTAAAAGGTGCTGTCTGTTAATTTGCTTTGTTTCTTATTTGGCCTTATATAGAGAAATAATTCAAAATTAGATTTCAACTATATAAAATATATTTTAACCCCATATATATTTATTGCAAATTTCTGCTTAGGTAATTGACACATTTATAATATCAATATTAGCAAAGAGCTGGAAGCTTGTATTATTACATTTTTATCTCTTTCTTTCCCAAACCAAGCAAAATGAAAACCAACTCTCTTCTAGTTTTTGTGCTGCAAAAGTGAGCACAAAACCAACTCTCTTCTAGATGTAACCAATTTTGACTTCGGTTATCCATAGCAAACTATTCCTGAGTTTGCCTTTATGCACCATGCGCCACCATATGTTTCATTAACAGAATTAAACCCGAGGCAGTTCTGTGCTTTGTAAAACAAAATGGGACTCTATAAGAACAGATACCCTACTTGTTTGGTTTTATTACCCTCGGGGAATGGCCAAAAGTAAACAAAAAAGTAAAAAAGTAAACTGATTTAAAAAGTGATATTAAAGTGCTCTCCATTTGGACACCATCAACATTGGTGACTTGAATAAAAAAGGCCTTTAAAAATATGTTATATGGGATGCTTGATTGGCTCAGTCAGTTAAGCATCTGCCTTTCACTCAGGTCATGATCTCAGGTCCCAAATCCAGCTCCCTGATCAGCAAGGAGACTGCTACTTTCCCTCTGCCCCTCCCCACTGCTTGCTCGCTCTCTCTGTCTCAAATAAATAAAATATTTTAAAAACATATGTTATATAATTTGACCAGGTTTATGCACACTATAGATATAGTTGTCTGCAATTTATTGCAGGGGTACCTGACTAGCTTAGTCGTTTGGGTGTCGGACCCTTGATTTCGGCTCAAGTCATGACCTTGGGGTCCAGCAAAGGGCTCCAGGTTCAGCACAGAGTTTGCTTGGGATACTCTCTCTCTTTCCCTCTCCCTCTACCCCTCTCCCCATTGCTTGCTCTCTCTAATTCTCTCTCAATGGATAGATAAAATTATTTTTTAAAAATGATTTAAAAATTTAAAAAAGATTTTAAAAAGTTTAGTACAGATTTTTTTTTTAAAGTTTTATTTATTTATTTATGAGTGACACAGATAGAGAGAGGGAGAGACAAAGGCAGAGGGAGAAGCAGGCTCCATGGAGGAAGCCCGATGTGGGACTTGATCCCAGGACTCCAGGATCACACCCTGGGCCAAAGGCAGACATTCAACCACTGAGCCACCCAGGTGTCCCTAGTGCAGATTTTTATTTCAGACTCCATGTAGACTATTAGGAATGACTAGACTTTGCTTCCATTGGATGGTCTCAAGCAATCTAAACATATTCAGGGGTAGGCATTCCAATAGCACATGAGAGCTGAATAGCAAAATTCAGAGAAATGATACTAAGGAGCATGCAATGAGACACTTGGCTTGTTTTATATCATGCAATAAAAAAGAAATTAAATATTAACAAACAATACCCAGGAAGGGCTAAAAACGTCTCCCTCACTTCTTTGGTGATATTGCCAATAATATGAATTGGATATTGCCTACTAAACAAAGACATTTTGACAGTGGTTACATTGTGACGCTTTAAACAGACATTTTTCAGCAACTAAATGCATTTTTTAGAACAATATGAGTTGCTGCCCACCCAGCACAAACGCCACTAAATACTTTCTAAAATGACAAATAGGAAGTCACATTCTTTAACCATCTGAACTTTCTATGGTGTTGTAGATCACCTACATTAACATTTGTTCCTGATATTATAACAAACAAAGCATGCCTCTTATCTAACTCGATGAAAATCTTGAGATGAACAGTTGATTTTCCACATATCTCCATGTTTCTATGAACAGACAACTAGCTTTGCTATTTTCTAAAATAGAGAATAGATAATAGAGAAATTTTATGCAAAGTTCTTTTCAGAAACCCCCAACCACCCCCACCTGCCAGAGAGGTTCCCTGAGTTGCTGCCTTCTGTCCATTTTAAATGCTGAGTTTGGCACAGAAAACATTTAAGAAAATGACAGAAAAATGAGCGTCATCAGCAACTTCAAAGTAAGGCTGTACAATTCAGAATTTGTTACTAAAAGTCTTTCAGGTCTAAACCACACATGGAGGTAGTTTTCCTCTCATTGCTCAAAGCAGAAAAAGCTGTGTTAAAGATCGCCCCAGTTTATTAATTTTGCAATTGATTATACTGATTGCATGAAGATTTCCATTGCAAAAACAGATTTTTAAGGACTAAAAATATGACAATTATGCACATTACTCATTTAAGTGAATAAGTAACTACAGGTTTTTAAAGTAGCAAACACTTAAAACGAAGGGAGTCATTTGCCCCCTTCCTCCACCTGCTTGAAATTTCTATTCACATTTACAAGTGGGGGGAGGCAATGCATGTTCAATGACAGCAATCAAGACCCTTCAATGCAATAGTCCATAAATCTAAAATGGTGATCCATGGGAGTTTAAAGAGTATTAAAATACAATATTGTCTTGATAAAGTACTTCCACATAATTAAATAGACCCTGATCCTCAGAAAGTGGAAACAAAAAGTCCTCTCTAGGTTCTGAAAGGCCTTCTAATGATGGGCACATGCTCAGCTAGAGCTTTCTCCCACCACCTTCTTCAGTTCCTCCAGTGGTCCTTAACAAGAACCACATTTTCAGATACCTGAAAAGGGATGAGGGAGTGCCAAACCCACAAAATAAAATTTCCCCACATGCAAATAGTCCTTTCTCCTTATCAAAAGAGGACCTTTTATATTTGCTTTCATCTTCCCAGGATTCCCCTAGCTCCCATAACAAATGTGGGTGAGAGGATGAATGGAACCTCCCTTGCATGCCAACTTTAACTGAATAAACAGAACCCATTATCATCATGGTGCAATGCAGAGTTTCTCAAACTGGCCTGATGTCCCATTAGCATTTAAGCTCTGTGAGAGCAGGGATTTTGGCCTGTTTTGTTTGCTGATGGAGTCCCAGCATCTACAATATGAGTGACATGTTACATGCTGAATAAATACATGTTCAAAAATTGAATGAGTCAAAGGATCCAATGGGGTGCTTAATAAAAATATAAATAATTGGGCTCAGCCTAGATCTGCTGAATGAGAAACTCCTGGGATCAAGCCATTTATTTGGTTTAGAAGCCAAATAGATCTGGGACAATGCCTTGCTCTACCACTTAACTGGGTGTGACCTTAAGCAAAATAACTCATCTTTGTGTCTGATTCATTCATTAAGCAAATGGTTTAGGATGCCTACTCTGTTTCAGCATTGTATGAATGGTCCCATATTATGGCTCCTCAAAGAGTTGAGGCACCTTTGCCCAGGGTATTATACTGGAAGGAAGAACCTGAATCATATACAGGTCTTTCTGTTAGACTCTTAAGCAAAGTCATTCAGAGCAGAACAAGATCTTCTAAAGCCTTCCTTCTTGGTAATATAATCTGTAGACCAATAGCATCAGGATCACCTGGGAACCTATCAGAAATACAGAATATCAGGCTCTATCTCATCCAGTGGAATAAGAATCTGCATTTTGGGCAGCCCGGATGGCTCAGCGGTTTAGTGCTGCCTTCGGCCTAGGGCATGATACCCTGGAGTCCTGGGATCGAGTCGCACGTCAGGCTTCCTGCATGGAGCCTGCTTCTCCCTCTGCCTGTGTCTCTGCCTCTCTCTTTCTCTCTCTCTCTCTCTCCCTCTCATGAATAAATAAATAAAATTTAAAAAATAATAATCTGCATTTTAACCAGAACCCTTCAGGTGATCTGTAGTCACGCTGAAGTTCAAAAGGCACAATTCTAGGAAAAGTAACTGGAGCATAGGTTGAATCATTTAATATCCCTCAGATTTCTTAAAATGCTAAACTAGTGACTAATACATTATATAATGACTATCTAATAAATAATTATTTTTTGCAAGTAACCTGTGAATGGATGAGTGAATGAATATCTAAAAACCACAGTGAATTTTATAGCGTCTTCATGTTTTCTGGCAAAAGTTCCAATAAAGCTTTGGGATGAACGTTCATTTTCTTGCTGTCAGTCATCTACGTGCTCTTAAATCCTCCAGTATGGTCCTGGTTGAATTTGAAGATACAAAGTATCATTTCCACAGTATACTTTTGAATACTGTATTTCCTTAAAACAATTGTCTGTAGTATCAACTACTTTTTCATAGTCACTAGCAAGACTTGGCAGCTAGAGACTGATGGAACTCTGGGATACAAGAATCATTGTTTTACCAATTTTTTGTACTTCTACTTATGCAAGACACAGATTAGGTCAGAGAAGACTTGGAGAACTTCAGCTCTTTCCTTTATAGTACTGTGTGGGAATCAAAGAGGAAAAGGTATTGCCATTAAGAAACTGACATTGTAAAATTTATATGATTATGATATAAGGTAAAATGTGATAAATTCCACCTGAAAGGAAAAGATCAAGCACCCCGGTCATTTAGAGATGGGGAAGTTCTCTGTGCTCTGTGGTCAGGTGTAGGGAAAGCAGGCCATTTTCAACAAGAAATGTGCTATTGAACATTAGCACAGGAGATTGAGATGGAGTTTAGGTGGAGCACCAGTCCTAGAAGAACAGCAGCTGGGTCTAATTGTCAGGGAGGCTCAATGACCAGAGTATGTGTGTGTTTAGGGACCAAGCATATCAGAGAGCTTGTGGGTAACAACTAAGGGCTCCAGTCTGGGCTCCAGATCCTAGGTCTGGAAGTGTGATTTACTTTTGCAAAGCCTCCCTCCACCACTGTACAGCTCCTGCTCTAAGCCCTACCTTGGTGAGGATTGGCTCAGGAACTGGAATCATCTGGGGGGAGCCATATGCTGGTGAGGGGAGATTCTGGAGAAAGCAAAGGCAAGAGGAAGGGGAAGGAGATTTGGGCATAGGAGAGTTGGGCTTATTATATACCTAGTCAAAAATGTATACTTTCTAGAATGTAAATTCTGCAAATCCCAAAACCTACAAAATTCTCTAGAAAGCTGACTTTTGCTAAAGTCCTAGTAGAGCTTCATACACACAGTGTGTTCAAAAACATCAGGTGAGGGATCCCTGGGTGGCTCACCAGTTGAGCATCTGCCTTTGGCTCAGGGCGTGATCCCGCGGTCCCACGATTGAGTCCACATGAAGCCCACGTCTCCCTCTGTCTATGTCTCTGCTTCTCTCTGTGTGTCTCTCATAAATAAATAAAAAAAAAATGTTTTTTAAAAATCAGGTGATAACGTCTAGCAGCATCAAGCAATTGGCTTTCCTTTGCACCTTCTGTGCTCAAAGAACTAAAATATGTGCGCAGCCAGCCTAGAGGAACATTTCTTTTGTGTTATAGACCATCATTTAAGCTTAGCTGCAGGGCTCACAGCCTGAATAGCCTTTATTGTCCTGGAAGCTGAGACAGATGTAGAAAAAATAAGTAGGAAAATCTGTACTAATTTCTGTGAGTTTCCCATGTACTTCGTTTTTTAGTTTGTTCCTTAGAGTGTAAAGTTTGCGCTTTTTGTTTGTGCAGACCTGACTTCTTTTTTTAAAAGATTTTATTTATTTACGTATTTATTTGAGAGAGAGAGGGAGAGTGCAGGAGGAGGAGCAGAGGGAGAGGGAGCGAGAGAGAGAATCTCAAGAAGACTCCACGCTGAACACAGAGCCCAACACAGGGCTCAATCTCATGACCCTGAGAGCATGACCTAAGCTGAAATCAAGAGGTCAGAACTTACCTCCTGAACAACCAAGGTGTCTCCAGACTATGTGACTTTTTGTTTCATATCTTTCTCACACATACTAGAAAAATAATGAATTCTGGCTACTGTGTGTTTGCGTGTATTATTTTGAGTTTTTCTACTAGGCTCACCTCTCACTATTTCTATCCAAATGACTATTTTATAACACTCAGGAACGGGATCCCTGGGTGGCGCAGTGGTTTGGTGGCTGCCTTTGGCCCAGGGCGTGATCCTGGAGACCTGGGATTGAATCCCACGTCGGGCTCCTGGTGCATGGAGCCTGCTTCTCCCTCTGCCTGTGTCTCTGCCCCTCTCTCTCTCTCTGTGTGACTATCATAAAAAAAAAAGAAAACACTCGGGAAGGACAAGAAGGACATACCTAATAATTTCCCTGCCTTTCTTTATCCTTCCATCCAATTCCATGCTGGGCAGCCTCTTGTATATCAGATAACCAAATATGTTTCACTGAAGAAATCAGGACTAATGGGAGCATCTTTAAATTAGTTCTTTTGATGTTTGATTTCTTGAAAGAGAAAATAAAAAAGTTAACACTAAAGACCTCAAATGACTCAGATTTCTGGAGGCCACAGGAACAAGTTTAATTATGTGCTCCTGTCCCTCTTAACTAATGTTTGTTTTCATTTGCATATCATATTGTCTACAAATTGTTATCTGTGGAGTGGAGGAAGTAGAGACGACACATGCCTACATAGCTTCATTCTCTGATTTAGTTCAGGAGGAAAACAACTAGACATCTCTGTGCTGATTTGGTTAACACTTTCTCTATAGGTGACTTAGAACCTTCCTGATGATATTTACAGTTTTCTATAGGAAACTATATATAATCTGTATCTGTATGAAACCAAATAGCCATTAGTTTCACAATTATCCCCAACCTAATAAATTCTCCTAAATTGATTGCATAGTTACTCAGCTGTGTGTTAACTCCTGGCTCAATAGTAAGGCTAAAATATAGCTGTTTCACCTTTAAAATTAATAATGCCACAAAAAAATCAATGTGTATCTCACATGAAAATAAGAGTAATTAATGGCAATTAAATGAACTGTCATTTGTTCCTATAATTTTCTAAAATATGTTACATAAAGACATTTGATACATTAAGAAAATTGAGATTTAGGTGTTTTGCTTTCAGAGAAATGGAAATTGTCCTGACCCTAATATAAAGATGCTTTAGATTTTTTCACGTATGTGAAATTTCTCTGACTTCTGGTTTATTTCTTGGCTGTTCTGTTGTACAAAAATATAGTTTAAAATAAGTAAATAAATAAAAATAAAATTGTGCTCATCCATAGTACTCATAGAAATCTGTACCCAAAGCTCCACTAACAATAACATACCTTCAGATCTAGTTACACCCATCCATGTAGATAGAGAGATGAACAGATCAGAATTGTACATAAACTGGTACTTAAGCCTCACCACACAGATAATTAATCTCAAGTAGTACAAGAACTTTCATGCTTCTTTCCTTGATTTTGCCTCAGGTATTAACCACCCAAAATGTAATAAGGCTGTCTTTAAACATCTCTGACAAACAGCTGGGTAGCATTTCACATGACATAACAAGAACTTCACTAATGTGACTTCTAAAAAATTTAAAAAGCTAGTTTGGGTCACTGTCATCTTTGGGTGCTTGGTGCCATTTGGAGTGAAAAGAATTTTGCATTTAATTAGAAATTCACACAATGAGAAAACAGAGTCTGACATAGTTTCCCTTCAAGTGGTTATGTTGGTTCTAAAGAGAGTCTATGTTGCAGTTCATGAAAAGGTTGGGGCCCCTGGTTTGAGTTTGACTATTTTAGCCTTAATATCTAAAAGCATTCTACTTGTCCCTGAAATCAGACATAACCCAGTAGAAACAATATTTTCTCAACCTATCTTTAAAATAACACAAATAGGGGCAGCCCAGATGCCTCAGCGGTTTAGCGCCGCCTTCAGCCCAGGGCATGATACTGGAGACGCAGGATGGAGTCCCACGTTGGGCTCCCTGCATGGAGCCTGCTTCTCCCTCTGCCTGTGTCTCTGCCTCTCTCTCTCTGTGTCTCTCATAAATAAATACAATCTTTAAATAAAATAAAATAACACAAAGTTAAAGGGAAACAAGAAAAATAAACTGTTGGACTACATCAAAATAAAAAGGTGAACAGCAAAGGAAATAATCAACAAAACTAAAAGGCAACCTGTGAAATGAGGGAAGAGATTTGTAAATGACATATCCAATAAAGAGCTAATATCCAAAATTTATAAAGAACATATAACACTCAATACCCCAAAATCAAACAATCCAATCTAAAAATGGGCAGAAGACATGAATAGACATTTCTCCAAAGAAGACATACAGATGGCCAATAGACACATCAAAAGATACCCATCATTAATCATCAGGGAAATGCAAGTCAAAACTATAATGAGATATCACCTCACACATGTTAGAATGACTGAAATCAATGACACAAGAAACAAGCAGGTGAGGATGTGTAGAAAAAGGAACCCTCGTGCACTGTTGGTGGGAATGCAAACTGGTAAAGCCACTGGGGAAAACAGTATGGACACTTCTCAAAAAATTAAAAGTAGAACTATCTTTCAATTCAGCAATAGCACTACTTGGTATTTACACAAAAAATACAAAACATTGACTCAAAGGGAGTCAATGTCAATATATATTGGAATATATATATGGAATATATGGAATATTATGGAATATTATTCAGCCACGAAAAAAGAATGAAGTCTTGCCATCTGCAATGACATGGGTGGATCAAGAGAGCATACTGCAAAGCAAAATAAGTCAGAGAAAGACAAATGCCATATGATTTCACTCATATGTGGAATTTAAGAAAACAAACAAGCAAAGGGGGAAATGAGAGAGAGACAGAGAGAGATAGAGAAAGAGAGAGAGTCGAAGCAAGAAACAAATTCTTAATTATAAAGAACAATCTGATGATTACCAAAGGGGAGGTAGGTAGGGGATGGGTTACATAGGGAACTATTAGATTACTATATTGTACCCCTGAAACTAATATAGTATTGTATGTGAACTAACTGGAATTAAAACAAAAACTTAAAGTAAGGTATGCCTAGCATGCTCAATCAGAAGAACATGTGACTCTTGATCTCAGAGTTGTATGAGCTTCATATTGGATGTAGAGATTACTTAACTTTTTATTTAAAAAAAACTTAAGAAATAAAAGTTGAAAAGTAAATAAATAAAATGGCACAAGTATGCATATAATAATCCTAATTTCAGTCCTGAATATGCAAGACAAATTAATAGATAAGACTATGAAAATATTAGTAATAACCGCCTCACATTTTTTAATGGTCCAGGAATAAAGTATCTTGTAATAAAAGAATTTTCATATTATTTTCACTTTGCAAGTATTCTTAGCTAACAGATAATTTGCAGGGACTCCAGTCAGTAAAAAGATAATAATTAGCTTAATTAATCACATTAGTGCCCTCCTAAATTTTAAGTAAAACATATGGGAATAACGAGACAGTCAGCAGTGAGAAGAGCAAGGCATAGATGTACAGAGAGAACAAAAGATACCGTAAGAAGGAGATCAGAGGCAGGAGGTGTTAGTCTAAAATTGCCTCAGAAGCTCATGTTTAATGAGGTCTCAGTATGTGCTACCCTTTAAACACTTAACCTGCATCATTATACTTAATTCTCACAGCCACATGAGATAGTCTATCATTGTCCCTATTTTTCATATGTAGATACTGAGGTTTAGAGATGTGAAGTGACCAGACTTCACTGGTTGTCACCGTCTACCATCAAGATTGCAAAACCTGTGCTGTGCCAGCTAAGAACACAGCCAAAAAGAGTCTCTGGTTACAGCTCTTAGCATCATTTTCTCCTGGTCCTGAAGAAGTAAAGTTTTCTAGAGCAAACAAGGCTTTTCTGAATTAGTGTTGATTCTACCTCTTATGGAGTTGAGAATACTAGTAAATAAAGGGGAACAATTCTTAATGAAACTCATGTTTGGCTTTCAGGACATCAGGGTGGGGAAATGAACACAAACTTTCTGGGTAGTATGCCAACATCCTGAAAAGCACTAATTATTTCCTCCCTCCTTCAAGATTACCATTGTCAGGGGCTATGTGTCTGCCTTCAGCTCAGGTTATGATCCAGGGGTCCTTGGATCAAGGCCTGCATCAGACTCCCTGCTCAGTGGGGGTCTACTCTCTCTGCCTCTTTCCTCCCTCCTGCTTCTGTTCTCTCTCTCACTTGCCTTCTCTCTTTCTTTCAAGTAAATAAGTGAAATCTTAAAATATATATATATATTAGCATTGTCAAGTGAGCAAGATTACTAATACTGTCATTAGAAGTAGCTTGTACATATAGAGACAGTAAATAGTAAGGCAAAGGTAGAAGTAGTCTATGAGCCCCTTTGCTTACCAATCCTCAGGAAAGACACTGGGACTTCCAGAAACACGACTTCTTCAAGAAGAAAAAACGGGCAGGAGATAGTGTATTTCTCATTGCTCCTGACCCACCCCCACACCCCCCTCGCCCCCCCGCCTTATGATCGCTTAATTCCTTGTGTCACAATGGGAGGTAAACTTGAGTTTAATGGTGAACTCTTTCCCAGAAGTTTCTGGTGCTTATAGTACACTCTCTGGGCATCTATTAAAAGTCACGTATTGTTAAATATGTAAGAATCTCTTTCTCAATCTCAAACATCTGTGTGTGCGTGTGTATGTTCTCCTCTACACTTGGTGTATATACATCAGAGAATTTCACAAAACACCCAGTTTATAGTTCAATTTCCCTCTCAAGTCGTCAGTGAGCCCACCAGCATGACGGGAGGGGTCTTTCTGCTTCTTTATCAATATGACAAGAGGAGAATTTGCTTGTATTGGTATCTTTACTTTGAAGTGAAGTGAAACCCCACCGTTTTTATTTTGTTGGTAAAAATCCTTAAGAACCCTCCTATCTTTGACCCCATATGGAGTCCTATAATCTAGTCTCACTTGGGGCACCAGAACCTTTTAGGCCATCACTGCTGAAATTGGTACTGGAAAGGAAAATAATATCTCTCAGAAAAGTCAGAGAGACTAACAGGAAATTGTGTGAGAAGAATATTAGAAAGAAAAAAGCTGAGAGGGATTTTTGTGTTTCATTTTTACTCACACTTTTAAAGTTAACTCTTTGTTGTTTATAATACTCTGCTTCTCTTTGAATCACAAATTTTTGTGAATCAGCTTTAGGACTAAAGCAGTATAAAGCATTGAGAAAATAACTATTTTACAAAAGAGTTTCTTGGAGCTCTTATTTCGTGTATACAGCACATCATCCAAGAGGGTTTTGCATCAATGTCTGAGAAAGATAAAAGTGATATTGTTAGAATTTGCATAGAAAACAATAGCAATTATTAATACAAAGTAGGGAGACAACAGTTCCATTTTTATTTACATATTGTACAGGTATCCTTCACTCCTTATTTCTAAGTAAATTCCATACATACATTTCTTAATTTTTATAATAGTTAAAATAGAGATAAATGATCAGAAACCAGGAAGAAATAGAATAAAAATTATTTTTTCAGGAAGAGCGCTACAGTTAATTTCCAATTTGACTTTGAGTTCTGAGAGTTAGAGCAAAATCAGGGAAAGAAAACAAGTTGTATCATTCTAATCATCAAATTATGAGGAGAAACAAGTGTTTTTCTGATAATAAATGCTAATAGAAATTGGTCACTCTAATTGTTATATAAGGGCCATTTGACAGTCCCTTATTTAACTTTCAATAACTTCATTTGAAATTTTATTGCAGGAATGGAGCTTAAAGAAATAGAGGAAGGAAGAGTTCACCTATCTCATATGTATGTTTTGTAAGCTGAGTTTCAGTAGGTGCTAGAGAATATGCATTCAAAGTTTTAACTTCCCAGCAAAGATCTGATGTTGCAAAACACATTTTGCTCTGCAAACCAATGGGCTTATAGTTGTACACACATATAATCATTCAACCCATAGAGGTGGCCCTCAGAGTATCTGTGCATAAGCACAAACATCTCTCTGTCTCTGTCTGGATTTAATGCAACACAGAAACCACTCTAGGTATTTTCAGCAGAAAGGTATTTAATACAGGAAACCAGGTGATTACACAATAATTAGAAGGATTAGAAAAGCATAAGTCACAGGTCTTTTGGTTTTACAGTCAGCTGTGAACTAGATTTTAGCAACTTATTGCTCCTACTAATACATCTGCTGACACAAACTTGGCTCTCTCCCAATAATGAAGCTGTTGACTAGCCTGGGAAATGTAGAGTCCAGAGCCTAGTTGTCAGCTGCCACTGCAGCAAGATGACCTTCAATTTCCTTTTACTTTTAAAATTTCTTTCAATTGCATGTCATAATACATCCAGAATCCTAGCTGCAAAGGAATCTGAGAAATGCAAATTTTATCCTTCCAGCCCTTTTGTATAGTGGAGGAGGACACAGAACAAGATATAAATGTTCTTCTTACAAAGAACTTTTTATTCTGACCCTTTACACATCTTTGACTAAGACCTTCAAGTTTTGTGCCATAAAACATGAAAGATATTATTTTGTCAATAAAATGTTAAGTGCTATATACTACCCTTTTTTGGGTCCTGAATTGATCCTGACTGCATTTGAAAGCACTTGTGCTGCTCCAGATTTGCTCATCTTCTTTCTCAGTTGCGAATGATGAAATTGGACCACAATGGGTAAGGATGGGTCAGAGTAGGTCAGAGTGAATCAAGGTTGAACCTTGGGAATCCATGTGGTTCCTGAACTGACTTTGTATCTCCTTGGCCCAGGATGCAGGATCCCTGAATAGACCCAGTTCCACCCTCTTGTCAATCCTGTTTTGTTGCATGTGAGTTATCATGGTTTGGGAGTAAACCCTAATAAAAAGAATCAATTACTTGAACAAATGCATTTATTTATTTGTATAATGAATAATATTTGCTAAAAAGAGTAATTTGTTTTTAACAGGGCTGATATTAAACTGATGCTTTCTAGAATAAAAGGCCAGCAGGCTCAATGCCTTCTTAAAACCATTTCTGTGATGGTATAGATGTGTGTCTTGTGTTTGTTATGGTGGATGTGAATCATTTCTTATTATGTGAGTCAAGTTATTTAGACTTGTTTAAAATTATGACCTAAAAAAAATTAAAAATAAAAAATAAAGTTATGACCTGCCCTTCTTTTTCCGCCATTTATAGTTAGTATCTGACTAGTCAGAAAAATCATTCTTGCCTCTTCTGTTTCTGACAGTAGTATTAGTATTTGAAGATTGTTAACAGTTTAGATAGTTTAGACCCCAGTAATGTCCCTGTCTGTCATAGGGTAGAATGTGAATCTATTGTACATAATCTAAAATCTTAAACATAAACATTCATATCAGAGATGTAGCTGACAACACAAGGACCATCTCAGTATTGGCAAAAGGTAACAAGGAAAGATAGATGACTAGTAAGCAAGTAGCCCTGTTAACAGAAATAACGCCTCTGGTGATTAATAACAGTAATAATACCACAGATGTGGTAACATTCAACTTCTTTACTTGGTTATTTTCAATCAAATATTGTGGGTGGGATTTTTGGTTATTATCATGGTTTTGCCTCATGTGAAATCAGATTCTCCTGCTAACTTTGCTTGGTAAAAGTTAGATTTACCTTCCAAATGTTACTATCAGATACACTGTCTGGAAACATTTGTCTTTTTGAAAAACAAGGAATGACTGTGTTTTATTAATTTCCTTTATTTCATAATTCAGTATATTTAGGTTTTAGAAAGAGTTTATTATCAAATAAAATAATTGCTAATGTGGGAAACTTATTTCCACACTATTAAGTTTTTAGTGTAAGGTAGCAAATTCCTATCTCAAAACAGTCTCCAGAGTGGGTTTTCTTTGCCCCATGGAGTGTACAAAATCATACTTTAAGATGTAGGGTTGAGTTTGTTTTGGATGTCTTTTTGTTGTTATGCTATACTTATTCTCATTTTTTGCTATCCATTTTGGAATGTTTTTATAAACCTGGCAGTATATGTAACTTATAAATAAATATGCATATAATTGAAATTCATGCTCAAATAATTTAACAATGGAGGTGCAAAATCAAGAGGACTTCGAGGACTACCATTCTACATAAATGTTTGCTTGCAAAACCTACAGTAGTCCATCATATTCTCAAACTTAAATTAATTAAGAGTTCAGCAAACATCTTATTGTAAATTTTTAATTCTTTAATGGATATAAGAAGATGAATCTTAGAGTCAGAGAACTATAGAACTTTACGGCTGGAAGGAGAATACAGATAATCTCATCCAATTCCCTTGTTTTTCTGATGAGCAAAATGAAACCCAGAGACTAAATGACAATGTGTCACTCTACGTGCCCAATGAAGAGGAAGAGGTAGTGTTCTTTCTGCAGCTGTCAGATCCCTGCCTTACATCATTTGTGTCATAACATAAGCACGGCTGATGTTGGTGCCCATCATCAGCTATGCATGTGATATAGACCTCTAATCAAATGCTACTGCTTGTGGCTGCTTTAATGTCAATGGCAGTTGCATGAACACTGTCATACAGGGAAGGCCAAGGAATGTGTTTCAGGCTAAGAACACATAGTTTCACTCATTAACATTTGTATTCACTGCCCTTTCCAACTGAAATCTTTGGACCTAGTCTTTCTGGCCTTGGATCTTAAGTTTATATGGATTTGTACAACAGCTTTTGCTTATTCTTGGAAATGTGCTGATTTGTTGGATTAAAGTAAATAGATTAAATTATAACAATAATTACATGTGGTTAACTTTATATTATAAGACCATTACAATCTCTTTGGCTTCCAACCTTTGTACTCCTTATTTTGCTTAGTGGTTAAAGAATGCTTTTTAGAACTGGGGGCTTTCTATCTCAAGGCTAGTTATGTATTACCATCCCTGTTGACCCACATGATACCCTGCTTTGTATGGCCATGCATGCTGGTTTCGCATTCATACATAGCATTTTAAGCTCTTGTCTTCTCCCTACTCCTATAAAAGCCAACTCCTCCAGGGCATCAAGATAAACTAGGCTGGTCCTCTCCTGATTCTACTCTTCCCAGCTGACCAGCACTTTCCCCACCATTAAATACAACGGTTGGTGGTCTTCTCACTCAAGTTTTTTGCAGTCCTTGACATTTGATCATTTACTTTTTGCCACTGTCTTTTCCTTCACATTCTCTTACAAAGCCCTCACCTGGTTCTCCTCTTTCCTTTCTCACAAGGTTAGTCTCCTTCAAGGACTCCTGCTCACTTGCCATCCCACTGTGTGAGCACACCTCAAGATTCCATTCTAAGCTACCTTATTTTCTCTTTTAGTTGAAATCTCTTTCAGTCATAGAACTTTAGCAATCACCAGTCACTATCCCAGACCTGGTTCTTTTATGTTTCCAGTGTAAAGCCACAAATTCCTGCTAGACATACTTGACAAGAAGCCCCACTGATGTCTCACGGTCAATATCTTTTATCCCAAATCAAGTCCTTCTTCCTGATTCTCTCATATTATTATAGGTAACACCATTTCCTCAGTCTCTGAAGCTCAAAACCTTTTTTACAGATTATTCTTCTCATCACCCACATCTACTTAGTTACCATATCCTGTTAAGTTTCCATTTGAACTATTTAATGCCAACCTTCCCTGCTGACACCCCTGCTCAAACCTGAATTGCTCCATTGTGGTAAAATGAAATACCTAAAAGCTATTTCCTGCAAAACAGTAGAAGAAGAAAAGCCTGACCTGACCCAGGAAAAGTCCTGTATCAGCTACTTAAGGTCAAACATCGGGTGACAAAACCCGGTCCATACAATGAAATAGGCTTGAATGGATCATGCCAGGTCTTAGTACACTTCCACTCCATACAGCCTAGGATATCAAAATCCCAGAGTAAATTCATGAGTAGGAAATTCAGTCCAAAGTCATAGATTTACAAGAAGCAAGATACAGTAAGTTAGGATCAAAATACACCTGAGTGAATCAGTGTATACAGCACTTGTCATGAAAGAGAATTTATGAAGGTCAGAAGCTCTGTTCCAAGTTCAAAAGACAGGTACTTTGTTTAAAAAAAAAAAAAACAAAACTACAATTATATCCCAGAATGGCCTCTTAACTCTTTTCCCTGACTTGGTTCTCTCCCTCAAGGAATAGAGTTATCTATAAATCCTCTTTCATTCATTCTTGATTCCTGAGGCCATAAACCTCAGCACCTGCTAAACTAGCTCTTAAAAAAATATCTCTTTTCCAAAATGCTATTGATTTTATTTTCCTGAAATTTATTATATCATCTTAAAAGCTACTTTCAGCACCTACTGCAAAAAATAATCATGAACTCTATTCAATGACAAATGTGATTATTAGCATGTATTCTGCGTAACCAGATAATTTGATTATTATAAGCTTTTTAGCTTAAGTTGCTTTGAGCAGGTTTTGATAAAATCAAAATTTAAAGATGCTAATTTTAAGAGAGACCAGTATATGTCAATGAGCTATAAAGAATCAACCAATAAACCAAGCTCAAATATGTGGTGTCCTCTTAAAAAATGAGTAACAAAATTACAAAAGCAAGAGTTACCCCGCCTACAAGAAACCTACAGAAAAATTGTACTGTGAAAAATGTTTCTAGTTATTGCCCCTTTAAAAATCTCTAAGACAAAGCAGGTGTTGTATTTTATTTCCAAGAATTACTGACTCTGACTGAATATATACATAGAATCATTTTACTCAAAAGTAAGATCTTTGAGGTCAGTGAATGTATCCTTCATGTCTTTGAATCAGTACAGCAAATTCACTCTCATGGCCAGCGGATCATATCCAAAGATTGTCTATAGCCCTGTTATTATCAATGAATTATTTAATCTCTTGAGACCTCAGTGTCTTCATCAGTAAAATTGGGATGATAATCCCTATCCTATAAAGTTGTTGAAAGGATTAAATAAGATTTTGTATGCAATGCAGCTGGCACAGCATTTGGCCCTCAGTACAGATATATTGAGTTCCTTCTTGATGTTAATCTCTGTGCATTCTGTGAAGATACAGCTATGATATGGATAACCAGCCATGTAATCTGTGCTCTCAGAGAACAGTCTTTTGAGATTCATGTACTAATGAGTAAAAGGCAAGATGTTACAGGAATGCCCAGGAAGTGCCTGACGAGGACCTGGGTGCTCTGAGCAGGCTTCAGAAACTGAAAGGAAGAGAAATAGTAGACTAGACAAGGAATATGATGTGTGTGTGTGTGTGTGTGTGTGTGTGTTGTGTAGCCCAGTGTAGTTTTATATGTGAAATTGAGACTGTTTACCAGGAAGTTTTTTGTTGTCTTGGTTTTGGTTTGGTTGGTTTTTTCTCTTTTGAAAGAGAAAGAGAACTTGAATGTGGAGAGGTAGGAGGGAGAAAAGAATCCTAAGCAGGCCTCACATCCAGCATGGAGCCTGATACGGGGCTTGAGCTCAAGACCCTGCAATTGTGACATGAGCCAAAATCGAGAGTTGGTCGCTTAACTGACTGAGCCACCCAGGTGCCCTACCAGGAAGTTCTAATTCTGTGGATGATAAATGTTTTATAGCAATTTAAACATTCAAATGTGACATAACTAGATAGCTATCTCCCAAAATATTTTTCTTATCTAGTTCCTCCTGCATGGTTCAAGGCTCCTCCTACTCAAAACAAGTTAACTTCGTTAAGCTAGAGTAAGCAAACAGCAGCAACTAATTACATTAAAGAACATTTGTTGATTCCACAAGCAAATTAACATTTATTATCAATTTTCACTGAAATAGACTCACCACCAACCCCTTTACCTTTATGAGGAAAAATATATTGCTCTCCCACACTACCCCAGTCTGTCAAATCTATAAAAACATTCAAAGTGATAATAGCTGTTGCTGGTTTTAGCTTAGGAATTTAGTCCTATTGATAGAGATTTTTGTTATTCTATCACTATGTGATATATTAACCAAGAAAGCTTCTTTCTGGTATGGATTTAGCACAAAGAACCCTAAACTGTCTGAATAAAAGGCAGGTCTGGTTGCTGACCTGTTAGGTTGCTGGAGTCCACGGCTGGCTGCAGCCCCTAGTTCCCTGCTTCACAGCTGAGTGGCACACACGGAAGAAGATACAAAAGAAGGAGCACTAGCCACTAGCCTCTTGTTGGAGATTGTCAACTTTTCTCACACCCAGGGAGACTCTCCTGGCAGATCTTTGTTCTGCCCCCCTCAGTGACCTTGAGGCCTCACAGAAACAGAATGTTACTTTTTCTCCTACATACTTTCAGCTTCTTTTAAACTAAGAGCCCTTCATTTTAAAGATGTGCAAGTGGAAGCCCTGAAAAGTTAGGAAACTGCCCTCAGGTTACACAACTGTTGTTAGTAGAGCAAGCAGGATTAAAACCTAGGGGTCCTGAATCCTAATCTCGTGTGGCCTCATCATGTCACACTGCCTCCCCCACCTTGTATGGGTTTTCAAAGAGCAGCCTTGGTCAGCTCTGGAAGGGTCAAGCTTGGGTAGCATATCCATGTGGGAATTCTTTCCTAGCTGATCTTGGGACGTTGGTGTATTTTTCCAAATCACAAGAAAAATCTCTTGAGAAATTAGGAAAACTGGGGAAATTATTCTAAATCTTTTACAAGAATTAAAATGTGTCCATCACTGTAGAGATGTTACTGATTTGAAAAGCTTCACTGACATCAGGTTGAAAGCAGAAGCAGAGAGTGTGAGCACACAGAGTCGAAGGTTAAAGTCGACCAGTATTTCTGTGAACCGGGGCAGAAACACAGAAGGAAGAAGAGATCAAGATCTAATCAGTCAGTCTGGCTTGTAGCTATTGTCACATTAAAAGTGGACATTTATGACTCTGGCTGATGCTAACAGTGAGTCATTCCTGCAAATAAAATAAATACTAGTATATTTATGCAGATAGAATACTTTAAATAAATCTTACAAGTGGTATACCAAAAAATAACAAGTTTTGGGGATGCCTGGGTGGCTCAGCAGTTGAGCATCTGCCCTTGGCTCAGGGCGTGATCCTGGAATCCCAGGATCAAGTGCCGCATCGGGCTCCCTGCATGAAGCCTGCTTCTCCCACTGCTTCTGTCTCCTGCCTCTCTCTGTCTCTGTGTCTCTCATGAATAAATAAATAAAATCTTAAAAAAAATAACAAGTTTTGGAAGCAATATAAGTTTTTAAGTTGGCAATTTTGAGACATGATTCTGTGTAGAATTGAGAGATCTGAATGTTACATCATATGAACAGTACCCAATATGTTGGCAGGTATTTTACAGCATTTGAATATTTGGCATAGGCAAAAAAAAGTTCTTAGTAAATACTACCAAACTTAAAATTTCTTACTTATTAAACTAAATATTTTAGATATCTATAATAACGAGTAAAGAATATGAAAAAATACTTTAAAGAGAAAGGCAACTTATGGTTCCAGGAATTCCTGAATATTTCTGGGAATTTTGGTCTCTTATTCTTAAATCCAAGAGATTACAATCGGATGGGAATTTAGAAACACAAGACTTGGGTCATAGATGAGACACAGTCCCAACCAGCATGGATTATTGTTCTAATATAGAAATCTCACAAAGAGGAAAAA
This sequence comes from Vulpes vulpes, assembly GCF_048418805.1. Classification (NCBI taxonomy): domain Eukaryota; kingdom Metazoa; phylum Chordata; class Mammalia; order Carnivora; family Canidae; genus Vulpes; species Vulpes vulpes. The sequence continues at coordinate 87,096,719 of NC_132786.1, forward strand.
GTAAAAGACTTTTGTAAGATATTAACTATACCCTGACCTTTCTGAAATTTTGTATATAATATTTTGAAGAACAAAAAGCATAGTCCACTAAAGATAAAAATGCTCTGCAGAATGATAGCTGGCTAAATATCTTTTTTTTTTTTTTCCAGCTACCCCATGATGGTTTTCCCACTGTTCATTGCTATAGCTACCTCCTTTGACAAGTTTTTCTGGAGGTTCTATTTTCAAATGCTGTGGATAGATATCAGCTCTTTCACTAGGTTAAAGAAACACCTTTTTCTTGGTAATTTCCTTCAGGACTTCAGATGGTGCTCAGAGTGAGCCTTCCCCAAGCTGTACTGCTAACACATATAATGTGAATGTTGGGAAAATGTAACTTTTTTAAAGGTCAGAACAAGCAATATATATTTAATAATTCTATACCTATTGAAATAACACTCAATATTTGAATAATTCTATTGGACTAGAAAGGCCATCCAAGTCTAGGAAATAAAGAACTGGAATAGAGGAGAATATTTGTAACTTTAAACAAATTCATATTAAGAACTAAAAAATGAGATGAGATGGAAATACTTCAACTGGATGAAAAAGTAATACAGAAAAATCTATTCATGATAACCTGACCAAAAACCAGAAAGATAAGGAAGGAAGGAAGGAAGGAAGGAAGGAAGGAAGGAAGGAAAGAAGGAAAGAAGGAAAGAAGGAAAGAAGGAAGGAAAAAGGGGGAAGAGAGAGAGGGGGAGGAATGAGAATTCGTTCATATTTCAAGACCTGATATAGAAAAGTTTTGCCCTGGAGTCGTTTTTCTGATAATGTGCTGGAAGGGTTCATCTCTCTGCCTGAGTTATAGCAACACCTGAGTACCTTTTTCTTATCCAGAGCTGCAAAGAAAATCCTTTCCAAACATACTGTTTATTGCCACACTCATTTCTTTAAAATCCAATAAACCATGGAACTGTACAGATATAGCATATAAGCATATATATTTTATAGAAATATGTTCATACGATGCCACATAGTACCAAAAGTAGGATACAGAAATGAAAAATGAAGCCCTTTAGTTAGAAAAGGGACTTGGGCATATTGCTTTTGGGATTTCCTGTCTAGATCCTCAGTCCTATCAGCACTTTTCTGGCTCTCAATTTACATACTTTGAAAGGAATAACAAATCAGAAAACTTCAGGAAAAAATCAACATTAAGAGCAATATTATGACTTATCCTTCATTTTTAAAAAGATTTATTTACTATTTATTTGAGAGAGAGAGATCACAGAAGGGATAGGAGGAGGGTCAGAGGGAGAAGTAGACTTCCTACTGAGCAGGGAGCCCGATGCAGGCTTGATCTCAGAACCCTGGCATCATGATCTAAGCCAAAGGCAGATGCTTAACCGACTGAGCCACCCAGGCACCCCAACTTCTCCTTTTTTTTCCATGAAAACTCTCTAATGAGTAATAAGAGACTAATAGACAAGCAAATAATAAATGAAACATGGATATCTTTATTACATAGTGAGGTTAATATCTTTAATATATATTGAATTTTTACAAATCAATAAGAAAAAGCAGTAACTCCAATAAGGCAAAGAAGTACACAAGCAATTCATGAAGGAAGAAGCCCACTTGTACAACAGATATAAAGAACTGTTCAATACAAATTAATAAAAGTGATAATAATCACTAATATGTTTTAGCAAAACTTTTAAGGACTGATAATACTCCATATTGGTAAAGGTATGGGAAAAACAGGCACTCTAAAAAGTGACACAATGTTTCTGAGCAAAAATTAGCCAATTACATGAAAATCTTTAAAAATTACATTGCTTTTTTTGCCAGAATTTTTCATTAAAAATTGTCTAAGGAAGCAATTGGACAAGAAGACAGAGAAGTTCCTATAGCATGTTCCTTGCAGTCTTGTTTATAATAACAAAACTTTATAAATAGCCAAGTAACAATAATGAACTGGTTAAATAATCACACAACAGAATGACTGAAACAGAAGTGTACAAATAGTACATTAAGAACTGGTGGTACAAGAAGAATATTATGATCCCATTTCTGTGAATAAAAATGTGTGAATGTTGGGACGCCTAGGTGGCTCACCAGTTGAGCGTGTCTGCCTCAGGCTTAGGGTGTGATCCTGGAGTACCAAGATCCAGTCTCGCATTGGACTCCCTGCAGGGAGCCTGCTTCTCCCTCTGCCTGTGTCTCTGCCTCTCTCTCTCTCTCTCTCTCTCTATCATAAATAAATTAAAATTAAAATTAAAAAAATTTTTTAAAATGTGTGAATGTGGATATGTAAATGCAACAAAAATCCCTGGAAATAAGTTTATACACCAAGAAATAACTGTTGAATAAATGAACCAATAACTATGTTAATAGTGGTTATCTCCAGATATCAATATTATGGGTGATTGTGTATGTTTTGCTGATTTACATTTTAAAATTTTATACAAATTATGTGGATCTATTATAAATTTTAAGGAAATGCTTTAAAAAATGCAAAGTACTGGGCAGCCTGAGTGGCTCAGCGGTTTGGCGCCTGCCTTCAGCCCAGGACATGATCCTGGAGGTCCGGGGTCAAGTCCCACATCGGGCTCCCTGCATGGAGCCTGCTTCTCCCTCTGCCCGTGTCTCTGCCTCTCTCCGTGTCTCCCATGAATAAATAAATAAAATCTTTAAAAATATTTAAAAAATAAATAAAAATGCAAAGTACTGAGAGGAACTAGATTTATTTGGAGCTCTGTTTTTCTTCTACGATATTTAACAGAATGCAGAGCAATAAATTGTGCCTCAAATCTTAAGAAAACTGATGACTGATCTAATAAATGGATGAAAGAGTTTATTCACATAAAAATACCTGCCTTTGAAGCTAAAGTCAGTCAAAAGTCTAGATTCTGAATATATGCAGGTTATATAAGTAAAACCTGCCGAAGGCAGCTTTGGTCAACACACCCAATTTTAAGAAACATCATTTTGTACTAAAGACAACAGCTTACCTTTTTGATCCCATTCTTTTTATTCAGCTTACACTGGCTTTCTCAGCCATGTCTGAACCTCTCACCCTTCACCTACACGGCAAAATGCCAGTGTTATATTTACTCAAAAGGAAGATACTGCTGACTTGGAGTACAACTTTTTTGAAAACCATATATATTCCCCACATTCACCCTCAGATTGTATGAAAACGGGGAAAACTAAATGAAGCCCAAAACCCAGAGCATGTGTTGGAAATCAGATCCCTTTTTAACATACCATCATTAACTAAACTCTGAACAATTAAAAGGTTTCCACCCTATGTTAGAGCAAAGTGACTTCTACATTTACTAATGTGTAGAAATATACAAAGCACCATGGATACAGAAATGAACATGAAACAGCTTCCAAACTCAAGGAAGTCACAGTGCCATAGGGTGATTAAAGGCGCCAATGCTAGCCTAAATTTTAACAGAGCACTTCAAGAGCAACCAGTTCTGCCTGGGGCACAAGAATGATAGGGAAGATCTTTGAGATGGAATGAGAAAGTGAATATGCATTCCCCAGGTGTAAAAAGACTGAAAGGGCATTTCAAGAAGAGAGAACAGCAGGCACAAAGGCAGGAAGGCAGAAAAGTGCTTGTAAGAGTAAATGTGGCAAAGTTCTAGCTCAGCAGAAGGACCTAAAGATGATGGTAAGAAATGCCTTTGGCCCGAATGATAAATTAACAGTTACCTAGATGTTCAGTTTATATGTGACTGAGTTTCACAGACCTAAAGACTTCTATATTTAAGTGATTGATTGGTGTCTCAAACTAGCTCTTTGTTCAGCTATAGTGGCAATTGCCTTTATTCTAAAATGGAATCTTTTTTTCCTTGCCAAGAAAAGGGTGATTTCACTTTTGCCTCTTTTCCCTTTCGGTTCTTTCCATTTATGTTTTAAAGACACACAGACACACCCATTAAGCCAGGGTTTCAGTGAAAAAAACCTAGCCAATCCAGTTATAACATCATCATTGATGATGTTAACATGGAGACAGTTGCTTTCTTGTTGCTCAATAGGGTGAGACTGAAAAAGGCTTGGGCATGTGCATGGAGCCAAAGTGTCTGGCTTCAGCCACCTCCTTCTCCTACATTGCCAAGGAAGCAGAAGCAAAGGAACCATCTCCTTATTGTTCTCTTGCATAAATGGGCCAACTGCCCATGGGGGGGTGGGTGGTGTCTAGGCATTTATATGACCTGCTATGGAAGGGTGGGGTTACTGTCTCAAAATCCCTGCTCTTAAAAACTAAGCTAAGGAGGTCCTTCAAACTAAGTAAAGGAACAGAGTGAAGAATTGACCTGCAAGGCTACTTGCTGCTATTAGTAGGAAACAATGCCAGAACACCACTGCTAGCAAGGACAGCTGAAGAAAATGCAATTGAGGCTACCATAGGAAATGTGAAGACTGTCAGCTCTTTACTATGCTGTCCATCCAAAAGGCCACCTCATTTTTCTTTGGATCAGATACACACAAGCAAACTCTTTTGAATCCGGCATCACAGATGTTGAGACACAATTTTGCAGAGCAGTTTATGATGACATTTATGAGCTATGCCTCACAGTGACCTCTTAAGGTGAGTGAAGGCAATCCAACAGATGGGGAAACTAAAGCGTCAGGAGCCCCAGTGCAGGTCTCAGCAAGTTGAAGCCCAGCAAACGGAGTGACAAACCAACAGACTGTTAAACCAACAGATTTAACTCCTGATGGGGGTGTGTTTTTTTTTTAATGGGTGAGGGAAAGTATATTTAGGAAGAGAGGTTAATAAAGATAAGCACTGGGAGAAAAACATAGGAGGCTGTTCGAAATCAAACCCATCTTTAATATGCAGCCAGCTCAAAGCATGGAAAACTGGATTCTAGGAATAGTACAAATATTCCTACACAGGACAGTTTCCTATTCCACTAACAAAGAAGCTGCTTCCATCAAAACTGAGAGGCAAAAGTAATTTCAAAGATATTAGACACACAGACTACATTCAATTTCAGACAAAGAAACAGCAGAAATTCAAGTTCAGACTACACCATGAAATAGCCATATGTGGACTTGGCTGCAGGGTAACCTATACTTGCCCAGGTGGGTTTGGATGGTGGCATCTCTGTCAATGGCCTGACATCATGAGGACTTCTGCAAAACCCTTTGGCTCAGAGAGCCTAGATACTCAATGTACTCTCTTTAAAGTATCGTGTCACATTCCTACCATACAAGATTCTGGGTAAAGATCTATTTTTCCCTCAAAAAACTTTTCCATTTTTGTTAAACTCCTCCAGCAAGATAACTGTTTTTAAACAAATTTCTTTTAGAGGTGGCAAAATCTGTGAGACAAAGGCTAAGATGTGTCATTTCACTTTTTTTATAAAGACATTTTTAACAGTAAAATTTTTCCCTTTAAAATCTTGATTCAATCCTATTTGCCATCAGTGAAATATAAAAAGCCTGCATAGCGTAGAAGAGAGACCATTGACAACCTTGTCAAAAAGGAGGTCATATCTCACCACGCTAACTGCAGCCAAGAATAAAATTCAGGTACTGGGATTCTGCTTTTCAGATCTTAGCTCATGTTGTTTCTATTGTGAATATAGCCTACTGAAAGCCATATTCTTCTTTTTTCAGCTGTATTAAGTTTTGCAACTGCCTGGGGCATTGGAATCATGGTCTCAGGCCAACCTGAATTTGGATCCCATCTCCCAGCTTATGAGCTAGAGACCTTGAGCTTTCCTCCATTTTTCTGTTTGATCTCTCAGAGTTTTCCTATCTTTGTCTATTAAAAATGACATCAGGTTATTTTGAAGGCAAACTGAAAGGTTATGTTGAAGCAAAATAGTGAATAGTGAGTGACAACCGTGATCCATCCAGCTGCCAAAAAAGAAACGAGCACTGTCCTTGACGTGTCCCTCTCTCTCCCATCCTGTCAGTCCCTTCCTCTCCACTCCCACTGCTTCCTCTCAGGCCATCAGGCTCACATCTCTCATCTTACCCTCCCTGCACTCTCTGTACTCTACAATGCCACCATATTGTGCTTTCTCAACCACAGTGCGATCCTGTCATTGTCTGCTTTGAGTCCTCCAGCTTCCCAGATGCACTCGGGATAAAGTCAAGGCAACTCATTACCTGACTCCAATACACCCCCCTTTCCAGTCTGACCTCTCACTTTATCCCTTCCTCTATCCCTTCCTGTCCCTCTCCCAATTCTTTCTACTCCAACCATACTGGACTATTTATAGTAGTTAATATTATAATTTGAATTATCTAAGATTTGTTTAGGTGCCATCTCTTCTTGGAAACCTTCCGTGACTCACCGTCTCAGTACACCCAGTCTAAATTGACTGGGCCCCTTCCAAAGTCTCCCAAAGTACCCCAAGCTCCCCTCAATCATAGCACATGTTTCTCTGGTTAGTGATTATCTGTAGGCTCCTTAAAAATATTGTCTTCTCTGTCTTTGTAATCCTGACACCTAGCATGGTGCTTGGCATGTGGGATGTACTTGATGATTGTGAATGAATAAATGAACTCATATATCAGGCATAGTGTTAAAATGCATAGTAGTCAGCCAATGAGGGTTTCTTCTCCTTCTTTCTCAGATAAGGTCCAGGATCAAGGGATTTCTGGGATAGTGATTGTTCTGCAGAACTACTATAAAGTTTTACCCTCCTTCTATATATCTCAGGACATAACTGCCTACTTTCTACCCCTCCTTTCCATCTCTCTAAACACACACACACCACAACCACCACCACCACATCCCATAGAGGCATCTCTAGCATCTTGGAGAGATCCCTTACACTAACCTGCCTCATGGAATCTCTATACATTGGAGCCTTGGATTCTTTAAGAGTCACACAGGGAGCTGGTTAAAATGTAGATGTCTAATCTTTAAAAAAAAAAAAAAAAGGCAGCCCAGGTGGCTCAGCAGTTTAGCACTGCCTTCTGCCCAGGGCCTGATCCTGAAGACCTGGGATAGAGTCCCAGGCTGGGCTCCCTGCATGGAGCCTGCTTCTCCCTCTGCCTGTGTCTCTGCCATTCTGTGTGTGTGTGTGTGTATGTGTGTGTGTGTGTGTCTCACAAATAAATAAATAAAATCTTTTAAAATAATAAAAAAATAAATAAAATGTAGATGTCTACTTCCTACCACACCCCAGCAAGTCTGGGGGTAGAACCTAATGATTATAATTTTCAAAAGTTCTCCCCAGGGTAATTCAGAAAATCTGCCATGGCTGGGAACTGCTACCCACAGGTCAAACTTACAGTTTGAAAGTCTAAAAGGAAACACAATTCCATCTGCCTCTTTCCCCCTACTTGGCAATAAGCCAGGCATGCTGCTGCTGCCAGAAGAGGAAAAAAAAGGAAGTACATATTTTTATTCATGTGTTTACTTATACTTTCTGTTGTTCCAACACAATTTTGGGAGCCCTGGGACAATAGTACTTTATCAATAAATGGGAAATCATAGAACCTCACAAAGTCCATATCCATCAGATAGCCAATCCTTCCTAATGTGAAGAATTTGTTTCCTATGATTTTTTATCAGGGTTCTTCTGCAATATCACATCTCCCTCTCCTAACATTCTTTACAAAGTTGTGCGACTTTGGGACCATGATGTTTCTGAGGGAACTCAGCAATTTCTTATGTCGTCACTTTGCATTTCTGTGACATCACTTACACTCATATAATACTAGTCAGGCAAAAGTGTTGTAGTAAGAAGAGGGGAAAGTACCGGAACTAATAGAGACTAGCAGGGGTTTTTATAACATCCATTTCACTTAATGCATGGTTCTCCTTTTTTACATTATAGCAGTGCAAAGTAAATGAGTATTTATTTTTAAGAAACTAAACTAATTTGGAGTTTCTCCCATCTGTGGTCTAGAAATCATCTCAGATTTGTTGCATGAGCACTAAGAAAAAGTTAAATTTCTGTAATTTTTCTATTTCTCATTTTATTTCCCTTTTAGGATCCTTCCTCTAGGGAGTAAAGGAAAAGTACAGCTTCAGGAGTATGACTTTGGGAAATCCCAAACAATTTCACCTGCTGCCTCAGGGTATCCTTTTTCATTTTCTCCAGGGAGAAGGAAAATGCCAAAGTCCTAGAAAGAGAGTCGCTTTCTGATAAATTTTTAGGCAGTCTAGAAAAGGAAAAGTTGAGGAGTTCCAGAGAAATAGGTTTTCTACTTCTTTTTTTTCCTTTTGTTGATACCAACTTCATTTTGCAAGTGTGATTTCCATATACAGTAGGAAGTTCTCCACCACACCAATTTGAACCCAGAGCAGATGACAGTGATCTGGAAATCTGCCAGGACCACTATGATCCTGGCTCCTGTCCCTGAATCCTTCCCCAAATTCCCAGGTAATTTTGGATTACTTTTCTTATTGGGTAACCAGGAATGTTAGCCATATGCCTCAGTACAGGAGCTCATTTCTTCCACTGCTGCATAAGAATAGAGAAGCAGGAGCTGGCTATGTTATATGGAGCCCAGAAAGACCTTCGTGGGCTTGGAAATTCTCCATAAGTGGTTCCAAGACTTTTATTTGCTCCTCATTCTGATAGTGACCACCAGCAGTAAGCATGACCAAATGGGAATTTCCTCAAAACACACTCTTCTTGGTATAACAAAGTCTCAGCAGCATAAATAAATATACCAGTTTTAGGACCTTCCCTCACCCTGCTTAGGTGGCCAAGGAACAGTATTCCTTCTAAAACCCTTCACTTCTGACAATCCATCTGCCCTCCCTGCTCTGTAGTCTCAGGGGGAAATCACTATGCAATTGCCCAAATCCCCTGCAATCCTCCTGAAGACCCAGCTACCAGAAAACATGCATGAAGTTCTTGGAGCAACTTCTCTGCTACTACTATCCTATGAGGCCATTTTTCCCTGATATGCCAGTAATTTCCAAACTGAAGTGGGTGTGTAAGAAAATAACCTTCTCCCACAGCCATCACACCCTGCTATTAGGGCACAAAACAGTGCTGCCTTATACTTAACTTTTTATTAGCCCCACTATTTTTCCAACCTCATCTCCTGAGGACTCTGGCCCTGGTCCAAAGAGAGAGGCCTCAGAGGCAATGAGGGTGCCAACTTCCTTTGATGCCCTTGTTTTAGAAATTTCTCCCTAGGATGAGTTACTTCCTCAGTTAGCACACAGTTGGAGGCCTTGAGGGTGATCCTTATCCCCTGGCAATTTTAGGCCTGGAAGGTGAGGATCAACTGTATAGCCCTGTCCACCCATTTCTGCTCCCCATGAGGCTTTTTTTTTTTTAGATCTCTAGGAATACCACTTACTCATGGGGAGTTACATCTGAATTTATGGTAGGTATATAGCTTATGTCCTCATCCTGAGCTTTCTTTCATTCCACTTCTTAACCTTACCATGTCACAACAAAAATGACACTTCATCCATTCATTCATTTGTCCCTTGAACACATGTTCATTGAGTACCTTATATGCTCCAGGCACTGTTTCCGGTGCTTGTCAGTGAGCAAAAAAGGACAAAATCTTTGCCCTCATGGAGTTTGATCCTACTGAGACAAACAATAAACAAAACAAAATTCAAAAGTAAGTTATATGGTAGGTTAGAATATGTGCTGTAGAAGTATAGAACTGAATAAGAGAGATCAGGGGTGAGGGAACAGGGTGGGGACCTGGGTGCAATTTAAATAGAATGATCAGAATACAGCTCACTGAGAGGGTGACATCTGAGCAAGACTAGAACCAGTGAGTTAGTTAGCACTTTGGTAGCTCGGAGAAGAGCTTTTCAGGCAAAAAGAATAGCTAGTGGAAACCTTAAGGAAGCATGTTCTAGAAACGGCAATGAGAAGAATATAGTTGGAGCAGAGTGGAAAAAGGAATGGGACCAGAGGGACACCTGGGTGGCTCAGCGGTTGAGCATCTGCCTTTGGCTCAGGGCGTGATCCTGGAGTCCTGGGATCAAGTCCCACATCAGGACTGCATGGAGCCTGCTTCTCCCTCTGCCTGTGTCTCTGCCTCTCTCTGTGTGTCTCTAATGAATAAATAAATAAAATCTTTAAAAAAAAAAAAAAAAAGGAATGGGACCAGACTACTTTGCCAGGCCTAGGACATTTGTTGTTTGCAAAATACTTTATCATACATTTAATATTCTCAACCTTGTAAAAGTAAGTTCCAGAGTCAAAATAATAGAGACTCACAAATAATTCAAAACTATTTTTTAGCCAACACTGTCAAATCTGTTTCAGTGAAAAATTTGTATCAGAACAGTGATATATAAATAATGAGGATAAATATGATTTAATTTACATCTGTTTTCCCTTTCTACCCCTCCTTCAGAGCCCTGAATAATCCACCCATAGAATGTCCACCCGTATTGTTGATGTTTCACTACAATTCTGGAGACTTGGCTTCAATTCTGAGGCTACCCAGAGATGAAGTTTCATGGGGGAAAGTTTTTTCGATTAAAAAAATCAGTTTTACATATGTAGCCTTTTAGTTTGCTACAGAAAAATATGACCTCTAGGGAAAAAGGAGGCCCAGGCTAGGAGCAGCCATTAACAGTACTTGAGGACTTGGAGAAACCAGGGAGCTAGAGAGCCAGAGCCCCCAGCCAATCCTTCATCAAGTCCTGTCAGCATTTCTCTCAGTTTATCTCCAGTCTAACTGCTTTGCCCCACCCCAACACTACCACTCCTGCCCTCAGTTCTCACCTTGACTCCTAACAGCTCCTAACTGGTATCTTACCATGCTGTCTTCACTCCCTCCCAGAGAGGAGGAAGCCAGCTGAGCATGGTACTAGAAAACATAGCGCCTGTTGATCTTGGGGGGCCCCCTTGAAAGCCACACAAGGAGCTTGGCTTTTCTTTCTGAGTGAGATGGGAAACTCTATAGAGTCATGATCTGAGAAAGAACATGATCTGTTTAAGTTTAAAAAGCTAAAGTGTATTCTTGGTTGCTGCTTAGAGAGTTAGCGGTACTAAGAGCTGAAGCAGGGAGACCAACCAGCAGGCTGCTGTAGCAGAAGAAATGAACAAAGACCTTGAGGCTCTCTGGCTCTTCCTTGAAAACTCCAAGCTACTTCCTACTTCGTGGCCTTTGCCCTTCCCATGCCCTAAGTCTTGAACACTGTTTACCCAGATCATCAAAAGCCTCGTTTGCTCCATTTATTCCTGTCTTCCCTGAAACGTCACCTCCACTGAGGCTTTCCCTGACCACTCTATCAAAGACAGCCCCCATCTCCGTCCTCTCACTTTTTCCTCCTTTTGTTTACTATTACCTGATATTTCACCCAGTATATATCTTTGTTGTCAATTAGTCTGTCTCCTCCACAGGAGTTTATATTCTATGGGAGCAGGGATCCTGTCTTTTCTTGCTGCTGTAGTTCCAGCACCTGGAACAGTGCCTGGCACAGAATAAATTTAACAAGGACTCAATAAATATATGTTGCATGCATGCACGGATGGATAGATGGACTGGTGAATATGTTTATCTATTTATAGCACAATCTGAAACAAATGAAATGGAACCCAGTTCTATTTCTTAAGAAAAACATTTGTATTTCCAGAAAAAGGAGATAATGTATAAAAAGTACCAGATTCCTGACACATAATAATCATTCATTTTTATTGAGGGTTCACTCTATTCTAGGCAGTACCATAAATTCTACTTATCTGATTGTATTCTTCAGCAGCCCTAAAAGGTAGATATTATTATTCTGATTTTACAGACGAGGAAACTGAAGTTTGGAAGAGTCCATACTCTTAGGAACATTTATAAATTCATTGCCTTCTAATTCCAAGACGCCCTTGAAAAGGTGGCTTTAGCCTTGAAAAAGAAAAGTTGCTGATAGGCTTGTTTAAAAGCTGAGAAGTTGTTATAGTTTTAAAGCCTAAATTGGGCCTGTTGTCAGCTGATCCGATGACCTTCCTTTTTTTTTATCTCAGGTAATCCGGTAATCTCCAAGTGATAAGCAAAGCATGTACTCTCCATTAATACTGGGTGCAGTTAGAAGATGCTGCTTCCAGCCTCAGGTGCCCAGCAGGAAGCCATAATTGACAATACAGATCTGAGTGGGGCAGCATGGTCACAGGCCGGTCACCTTTCCTGTCCATCCCTTCTCATGGAGCTTGCTGCACTGATATACTGCTCACCTCTTTGACAATGGCTAATGCCCTGGACTGGATGTTCCTAGGTCCAGTTCTGTTCCTAACCCAGATATTGCTGAGATGAGTCAAAAACACCTCACTAAATCTTACCTGAAAAGTTAAACAAAATGCCCTACTCTTCACTCCCAGGATGAGCTAGAACCCTGCAAATATGGGAAGTTCCTCAGAGGAAGGGCATGTATATATTCAAAGTAATATTGTGAACTTCAAACCTGGAATTTACAAAGGCACCAAGAGAAGTCACTGTATGCAGATTCACTGCCTCCTTAACAATATGGTTATCACATGATCAACTTAATTTTCATTAAAAATATTTTCTTGGGATGCCTGGGTGGCTCAGTCAATTAAGTATCGCCTTTGGCTCAAGTCATGATCCCAGGTTCCTGGGATCCAGCCCCACATCGGGCTCCCTGCTCAGCAAGGAACCTGCTTCCTCCCTCTCCCCTCTGCTTATGCTCTCTCTCTCTTTCTCTCTCTCTCTCTCATATAAATAAATAGAAATCTTTAAAGAATTTTTCTTATGTTTCTAACCATAGAGTCAGGAAATATCCGACTTCCTGAAAATATTGACTACACATAATTTTGTTGTATTTTTAGATTGTCCACAGTTGGGATGTGGTGTTTATATTTATTCCTTTGAATATTAATGAGAAAGTTTAAATTTGTATCTAGTGTCCTAAAAACATTAGCATGCCCCAACCCCCTGCCTTTGTATGGATAGACCAGTTGATTCACCTCTTCTCATCTTTAGGGCTTAGTTTCTAAAGATTTTATCATGAAGGAGTTACCTTTTATAAAGATTTGGCATGCATGGATTTTTTTCCTCCTCTTTCAGCAATGGATTTCTTTTTGAGACAGACATTGATTTGCAGGAAGCCAGTCCAAGAAGCAATTTGTTCAAGAGCAGAGATTGTGATCTGTGCAGAAAAATATACCAAAATCTCTTTCCAGGGTAAGTCAGGAGGATATGTGGGTCTAATCCTGCACACCTAATGGGTGCAAGGCTTTCTTATACTTTAGGACCTGAGGCTGTTTACAAATGAACACAGACCAAGGTGATACTCTGCTCAGTACAGTGCTGTAAGGGGAAATACAGAGTCTTCTGATTAATGACCTATTTGAAATAATACAACATCCTTGATTCAGGGACAGAATTTCAGCTGATGCAACGCCAAGTTGGGTGGGCCAGTACTGAGTACTATGATGAAAGCCCTTCACAATGGTTTCCAAAGAATGAGGGCCAGAAGCACTAAAACAAATACTTTCACAGAGCTACAAGAGAAAGGACTTCCAGTGATGAGCCCCATGGAAAAAGGCTGCCTTGGCTCTATGGTTGTAAGCACAGCCCTGGAAACCATTAGAGAGAGGGGCTTTGGCAGATTTCAACCAACACGTGAGTGAATGGCAGGAGGCACGGGAGGAAGCTGGGACCCACCCCAATCCCCACTTCAGAGATGCAAAGCTGTTACACATATATGCGCATCATTGTCTTTAGGATTAGACACATTTTACATTTTCATGATAAGCAAACATTCTAACAGTAAATTGTCTCCTCTTCTCACAGAGATAGGAAAGGTAAAAGCTCTTCAGAAGGAACACGGGAGAGTTTGAGACCTGGGCGCTCAGATGTGAAGGTGGTCTGTGAATGACCCGTAGATGGAACAATCACCTTTCTTGGTTTCACCATATATTTTGTGCTTCAAGAAATTCTGGACATGTTCTCTGGCACACCTCTGCAGGGAAAGCATAAGTAGGCCCCCTCAGCAAGGGGCCCGGGTGGAAGGATGAAGTACAACTCTATGCTAGTCAATTTCTTCCTTAAAATCATTTCTCTCCCCATACCTAGCATCTATAATTCTGGGTTACCTCCCAAAACTCATGGTCAGGCTTATACATTCCCAGCATCATCACCCTCACAGTTCACATGGAGGGTCTTCTATCTAGTGCTCCTCCCCTGGATGTTCCATTGGCTCCTTCTTTCCTATTTGTCATCCAACAGGAGCTAAAATGTAACCTCCTGAGAGAGACCCTCCTTGACCACACTGTTCAAAGTATTACCTCTCCTTTTTATTATGTAAATACCCTGTTTATTTTCCTCATTGCCTTTTTTCCTAACCTATAATTCTTTTCTATATCTTTAAGACCTCTATCTTCTGTTTGAACATAAGTTCTTCTAGGCTAAGGACTATATCTTCTTTTAAAAAAATATTTTTATTTATCAATTTATGAGAGACACAGAAAGAGAGAGACAGAGACACAGGCAGAGGGAGAAGCAGGCTCCCTATGGGGAGCCTGATGTGGCACTTGATCCCCAAACCCTGGGATCATGCCTGGAGCCTAAGGCTCAACTGCTGAGCCACCCAGGCGTCCCTGGACCACATCTTCTTTATCACCATTCTCCACTCAGTTCAGTGCCCAGCACATCATAGAAGATATTCAGTAGACATTTGTCGAGTGAATGAAAAGGCTTAGCTGAAGCCCCACCTTCTCTACTTCAGTTCACAGTGATCTTCCCTTTCTCTGGCTCCATGAAACTCTTGAAGTAGGTTTTTCATTCACATGGTGCAGCAGTTCATTATAGGGTCTTGATGGTCCTGCAGTCCTGCCATCCTACCTCATTTATATGCTACTGGGATCAGGGATAAGACTGCCTACTCTTCCCTTTTCCCAAACCCCCGGCACATATCTGAATTCACTTGTCTTGAAGTAACAGAAATGTTAACTCTGGAGAGAGGAATTTCCCTGGGCCCCCTTAACACCTCTCAGGAACTTTAGACCTGCTGTCCAGGTACTGCTCTAAGGACATGACATGAAACCCCAGGCCTTGGTTTCTGAGTGTCTAGAGCAAGCTGTCACTTTCAGCAAAGCAGATTTGCTTGTGGAAGACTTGAACTTCATATAAACATTGCTCATTGCAGGCGTACTGTGAAAAACTAAACAGTTCTAAATTAAGAGCTGATTGTAAGTTATTGCAGATTTCCTCCTGTTGCTTCCAGATTATTTGTTTAAAAGGATCTGGTAAATACCAGATCTTTATTATGATGACTAATGTTCTGCCAAAAGAAGGAAAAAAAAATCCTTTCAAAATTATTCTGCAGGAAAATGCAGGTGGCTTTGCCCAGCAGTGCAGATTTCCCCCCAGGCAGCCTGTCACTTCTAAGCCTTGGAAAGAGCTCTTTTAAGATTGGGACTTGCTTTCAAAATTGCTTTGACTAAGAAGCCAAAGCCTGTCGTCTAGCTAACATTTGCTCTATGTTGTCAATCTTAAGTGGTCAGCAAAATGACCCCCAAATGCCAGAATCCAAATGAATAATTCAGGCACTGAACTTTAGAATATATGCTTGATTCTTCAAGATAAGGAGTCTTACCACCTGTCAGATGGTTGAAATGGGATGAGGCAGGAAGAAGATGGCAGTGTACAAAATGCAAAAAAAAAAAAAATCATTTAGCTGAGCATCAACTCCAGATTTTCAATTCGGACAAAGTGGGAGCTCATAGTCCTGGCTCAACTTTAACCAGAGGAAAAATGGTGAAAGGAAAGGAAAGAAACATTAGTTGTTTTTTTTTTTTTTTATCAAAGACTTAATCATGCAAGATGTTCTGAAATTTCAATTCTAGTGAACCAATGTTTTCAAGACTTTATTTGTCACATGCACACATACCACCACTACATGTGTCCAAGGCTCGAATTAATATCTCACTCTACCAGTAACTCGGATTAATTCCTAAACTACTATTGCTCTGGCAATTCTCTCAAGGAATCTAAGTCAGGCTTAACTTTGAAAACATTCATAAGGCCTCATATCAATATAAGATAAAGTATCAGATGGATACATGGTAAAAATGAAATAATTAAGAAAATAACAATTGTACTATTTTGAGCATCACTATGGACTGAATTGTATCCAAAATTCATATGTTGAACTCTCGTTGCCAGTATGACTGTATTTGAAGTTAGGGCCTGAAAGAGGTTATTAAGGCTAAGTAAGATAATAAATGTTGGGCTTTAATTCATTAAGACTGGTGTCTTTATGAGAACTGGTGTTCTTACGAGGAGGGACACAAGACAACTCTCTTTGTACACATGCACAGAGGAAAGTCCATGAGAGGACTCAGCAAGCAGATGGCCATCTGTAAAGCAGGAAGAGAGGTCTCACCAAAAACCACCCCTGACAGGGCCTTGATTTTAGACTTCTATACTCCAGAACTATGAGAAAATTAATTTATTATTGAAGTCCTCCAGTCTGTGGTATTATATTATGGCTGGGCAGGCTAAGACAAGCACTTAATATTGCTTGGTGACCACCAAGTGCTCCATATGCTTTATCTCATTTAGTCTTCACAGTAACCCTGTGAGATAGGCACTATTGTTATTCCCATTTTGAATATGAGTGAACTGAGGCATAGAAAGGTTCTATAACTTTCCCACCCAAAGTCATACACAGCGTCAGAACTTCTGACTCCAAATAGATATTAGAATAAGTAAATGAAAATAAATATCTTACAGATCCATCAAGGTTTAAAATGGATTTTATTATGGCTTATATGTGTCATTTATTCTTTCTGTTTATATTCCGGGATTTTTGTCGGTAGTTGAACTTAAGTTAATAATTCAGTCTAAATTAAACAACATAATGAGCTCATAATGCTCACATTTAATCAATACCCACCAGGGAACAGTTACATTATCATTTTTCGCATACTCTTTTGCCTTTAAGGGATGACGTGATCTGTTATTGAGCATAAAATAGTAGGTGGATTTAAATCTTTTTATTAAGCCATGCTGTCAAGTACTGCAGCTATAGCTGCAAATCTTGACTCATCTGGTGGGAAATGTGTTCTGGATTCTAAGAAGCCTATTAGTGTATGTGATTTAATGGGAGAAATAAGACAATCAAGAAAAATGTCTTGAAATATCTATTTTTAATTAATGTACCATTTCTTTTCCAAGAACATTAACAGGATATGTAGATTTTTTTATATATAAGGAGGATCCATGGAAAATCAGAACTTTGGGAATGCAATACATTCGTAAAACATCAGAATGGTGATAAACCCAGACTTGGCTTTATACAAATTCTGGCTCCACTTACAGATTTCCACTCACTACTAGTGTAGCCCAGACAAGTTACTTAACCCTTCTCTACCTCATTTTCAGTGTATGTAAAATGCAAAAAAAAAAATCAACTTCCAAAAGTCATTATAAGAATTAAATGGAATGATATTTATAGGGAGCTCAGCATCATGCCTGGCAAGTAATACAGGTTCAGTAAATGTTAGCCATAGTTAGTGATGTCTGAGTCAGATGGGTTTTTCTTTCACAATTTACCTATCTAGACATTCAGCATCCAGACAAACTCCTTTTTTGGCTCATGGGTATAATCAAAACAGACCATGTAGGCACATTCAAGGTACATTCAAGTCCTCAGAAGATATAATATGAGGGGGAAGAAAACAGAACAAGAAGTAGAAAAAAATCATTTTTTCAAAATGAAGAACTGTTATTTTCTGGCTCCCAAGAGACTTGCCAACAATAAACAGCAAAAAGTAGGAGATGATTACACTTTACATAAGAGCCAGCTGTTTATAAAAGAGCTTAAATGATGCGCAACAAACACCATTGGGTTCAGAGCACAGACAGGGATGCAAGCCAGTCTGAAGTTGATGGAGATGCCTTTAGGAAGTATCACACCATCACTAAGGAGAGTTTGAACCCCAGTTACATAGACCCAGGCATTAAGTTAGCACCAGCCAAAGGTCTGAGAAACCCCAGGCTTAAATAACAGAAATTTGTCAAGTATCAAACACAGGCAAACCATTACCCTTGGTGTGGCTGCTATTGTTTTCCAGAGCCCACATTGCCCTGACATGAAATCATCACCTTGGTGACCCAGTGAGAGAGGACAGACTGGCGAAAACCTTTAAAGGATAAGGTCAGAAAAACCCACCTATGATTTATTTTATGTGACAATGATAGTTAGCTGTTCCCCATAATGTGCATTTCCCCTTCACAGTAATGGGTCGTGTCGTGGCAAAATAGGTTGTGCAGCCAGCAATATAATTTCTAAGCCTGCTTTGCATTTTAGCAATGTCATATGCCTGAATTCTGGCTAATGGGGTGTGAATGGAGGTAATGTGTGCCATTACCAAGGCCCACTGGTAAAACTTCCCAAACTCCCTATGGTACAATTCTCCTCCAGCCACTCAACAACAGAAAACCCACCATGACCTTGGAAACTAAATGCTGAAAACTGCAGAGGCTCCAGTAACCTGGGTCCCTGAATGACTAAGAACAGCCCCTCCTCCCTAATCCCCATTTGTCTTAAACAGCATGGGACGTTTTCTGGGCAAGATATAAACCTCTGTTGTATGTGAATCCTTACACATTCTAATCACCTGCTGGTTATTACAGTTAGTATTAGTCTAACTAATACAACCCATAAATATTTGGCACATGAGTATTACTACAGAGAAGACACCACAGGAATTTAATCACATTTTCTGTTCTCTGTTTCTAGTCTGATATATATTGGACATGTTTCAAGGATACTTTTTGAATTTTCAATGAATGAATGTCTGGCCTGTGTTGACCTGTGACAAATAATCTAACTTCTCTTTGCCTTTAATTCATAAAATCCACAGTTAGCATCAGACTATTGCCATTCTATTAAAATGTAGTCAAGATGAATAAAATGATACCTGACATACCTCTCTGAGCTGCTTGGTGTAAAAAGTATAGTAAATTAGTACAAATAAACACAATCAGGTTTTTTAATGTGCCCATTAAACACAAATCAAGGGAAGTCATGTAACATAAAATTCAGAGTTATCTTGCACAGCAAAGGAAACCTCAACAAAACAAAAAGGCATCCTACTGAAGGGGAGAAGATATTTGTAAATGGTATATCTGGTAAGGAGTTAATATCCGAAATACATAAAGAACTCATACAGCCATCACAATTCTGGGCTTCAGGTTATATTACAAAGCTGTAGTAATCAAAACAGTATGTTATTGGTACAAAAAATAGACACATAGATCCACAGAATAGAACAGAAAATTCAGAAATAAACCCATAACTATATGGTCAATTAATCTTCAACAAAGCAGGAAAGAATAGCCAATGAGAAAAAGATTAATAGTATCAAGAAAACTGGACGGTAACATGCAGAAGAATGAAATTGGAATACTTTCTTGCACCATACACAAAAATAAATCCAAAATGAATTAAAGATCTAAAAGTGAGATATGAGGGATCCCTGGGTGGCGTAGCGGTTTGGCGCCTGCCTTTGGCCCAGGGCGCGATCCTGGAGACCCGGGATCGAGTCCCACGTCAGGCTCCCAGTGCATGGAGCCTGCTTCTCCCTCTGCCTGTGTCTCTGCCTCGCTCTCTCTCTCTCTGTGACTATCATAAATAAATAAAAATTTAAAAAAAAATAAAAAATAAAAAATAAAAGTGAGATATGAAACCATTAAAATTCTAGATAAGAACACAGGCAGTAACCTTGTTGTGACACTAGCTGCAGCAACTTATTTATTACTAGATATGCCTTCTGAGGCAAGAGAAACAAAAGCAAAAGTAAACTATCAGGATTTCTTCAAAATAAAAGGCTTCTGCACAGCAAAGGAAACAATAAGACTGAAAGGCAACTTACTGAATGGGAGAGATGTATGCAAATAACATATTAGATAAAGGGCTAGTATCCAAAATATATAAAGAACTTATAAAATTCAACATCCCCAAAATGAATAATCCAATTTAAAATGGGCGGAAGACATGAATAGACATTTTTCCAAAGAAGACATCTATGTATATGGCCAATAGACACATGGAAAGATGCTCAACATCACTCATCATCTGGGAAATACAAATCAAAACTACAATGAGATATCACCTCACATCTGTCAGAATGGCTAAAATCAACAGAACAGGAAAAAATAGGTGTTGGTAAGGATGTGGAGAAAGAGGAAACTTTTGCAGTGTTGGTGGGAATGCAAACTAGTGCAGGCACTGTGGAGAACAGTATGGAAGTTCCTCAAAAAGTTAAAAATAGAACTACCCTATGACCCAGCAACTGCACTACTATGTATTGCCTAAAGAATACAAAAATACTAATTCAAAGGTATATGGGCACCCTGACGTTTCTACAATAGCCAAATTATGGAAATAACCCAAATGTTCATTGACTAATGAATGGATAAGGATGTGGTATATCTATACAATGGAATATTATTACTCAGCCATCAAAAAGAATGAAATCCTGCCATTTGCAATGACATGAATGGAGCTAGAGAGTATAAGGCTAAGTGAAAAATATCAAACAGAGAAAGACAAATACTGTATGATCTCATTCCTATCTGGAATTTAAGAAACAAAACAGATGAGCAAAGGGAAGAAAAGAAAGAAAGAGGCAAACCAAGTAAGATTAACTATGGAGAACAAACTAATGGTTGCCAGAGAGGAGAGAGGGATGGGGTTAAGTGAAACAAATGATGAGGATTAAGGAGTGTACTTGTGATGAGCACCGGGTGATGTATGGAAGTACTGAATCACTAAATAGTACACTTGAAACTAATATTACAACATATGTTAACTAACTGGAATTTATTTTTTTAAGATTTTATTTATTTATTCATGAGATACAGAGAGAGAGAGAGAAAGAGAGAGGCAGAGACACAGGCAGAGGGAGAAGCAGGCTCCACGCAAGGAGCCTAATGTGGGACTCGATCCCAGGTCTCCAGGATCAGGCCCTGGGCTGAAGACAATGCTAAACTGCTGATCCACCCGGGCTGCCCCAACTAACTGGAATTTAAATAAAAACTTTAAAAAATTAAAAAACACCTACCAGTCAATACCAAAAAACCCTTACAAATAATCCAATTAAAAAATGGGCAAAGAGGGATCCCTGGGTGGCGCAGCGGTTTGGCGCCGGCCTTTGGCCCGGGGCGCGATCCTGGAGACCCGGGATCGAATCCCACATCAGGCTCCCGGTGCATGGAGCCTGCTTCTCCCTCCGCCTGTGTCTCTGCCTCTCTCTCTCTTTCTGTGACTATCATAAATAAATAAAAAATTAAAAAAAAAAATAAAAAATGGGCAAAGGACCCAAACACACATTTTTCCAAAGAAGATATACAGCTCACCAATGGACACATGAAAAAATGCTCAACATCACTAATCAGGGAAATACAAATCAAAACCAAAATAAGATATTACCCTCTACCTGTCAGAATGTATTGGTAAGGATATGGAGAAAAAGGAACTATGTACTATTGGTGGGAAAGTAAATTGTAATAGCCACTGTGGAAAACAGTAATGCAGATTCTTCAAAAAATTTAAAATAGAAATACCATGTGATCCAGTAATTCTGCTATGGAGTATTTATCCAAAGAAGACAAAAACTCCAATTTGAAAAGATAGCACCCCTATGTTTATTGCAGCACTATTTACAATAGTCAAGATATTGAAAAAACCTAAATATCCATTGATAGAAGAATGAATAAAGAAGATGTGAGATAGATACACACACACACACACACACACACACACACACACCACACCACACCACACACTGGGACATTATGTAGCCATAAGAAAAGGATGAAATTTTGCCATTCACAATATGGATGGACCTAGAGGATATAACACTAAGTGAAATGAGTTAGACTAAAGACAAATACCATAGGATTTCACTCATATGTGGAATCTAAAAAACAAAACAAATGAGTAAACAAAAGGCAGGATCAGACCTATACATATAGAGAACTGGTCATTGTCAGAGAGGAACAGGGTAGGGGATGGGTAAAATGCTCAAAGGGTAGTTGAAGATACAGGATTCTGATTGTGGAATGAATAACTCATGGAAATAAAAGGTACAACGGAGAGAATATAGTTAACGATACTGCAATAGCATTGTGTGGTGACAGATAGTAGCTACACTTTGGGTGAGTATAGCATAACATACAGAGATGTTGAACCATTTCATTGTACACCTGAAACTAATGTATATATGCCAGCTATACTGAAATTTTAAAAATTTATTTAAAAGACAAACAACAACAAAAAATAAAAATAAATAAAAATAAAAAAATAAAAGACAAACAACTTGAAGTTATCTAGAACCCCAAAATGCCAATACTCCAATACTGTACACAAGTATGAATAGCATTATCATGTATTTTGAGCAGGTAAAATTAGCTTTACTGCTCTTTAAGAGATGCCTTAATAACTAAGAGTCTGTAACTATGCAATAATAACCTCTTTCATAGACATGTGAACCTCTAGGTTTGGTATTAGCTAAACATGTATAAATCTATGTAATCTTTCTGCCTAGAGTGGTGACACCTAACAGTGATTCTATGGGTGTTAGTCTGAGATGAACAGGAAATTCAATAAATAATTGAAAGAGTCATCTAAAAGGAGATACCACTAATGGGGTCTCTAGCCTTTTGTGCTGATTCTAAAACCTAGAAGTATATTTGCAAACATAATTTTAACTAATTTGGTTTTATATTAATGTCTGTTAAAGGTGACCTTACACTATATTTGATCCAGGTTCCATAAAGGATAATGGCTTAAAGTTACACTGAAGAGAAATTATTTATCACCAGACAATCTAAACCAAGGAAACTACCCAATCCTAGAACGTTGACTAAATTTGGCACCAAGACATTAAAGATGTATCCCTTCATAATATTTCTTTACACTGCTATGATTCATTCATTCACAAAATACATACAGTGCAACTGAGCTAGAAGCTGGGGATTCAAATGCCTAGACTAGGGATCTCTGGGTGGCTCAGTCCGTTGAGCATCCAACTCAACGTTCGGCTCAGGTCATGATCTCAGGGTTGTGAGACTGAGCCCCATGTCAAACTCCTCCACATCAGGAAGTCTGCTGGAAATTCTCTTTTCCTTTCCCTCTGCCCCTCCTCCCATTCATGCATGCTCTCTCTCTCTCTCTCTCTCTCTCTCTAAAATAAATAAATAAGTAGATCCTTTAAAAAAAATGCCTAAGGTATAGTCTTTGTTCTCACAGAGCCACAGCCTAATAGAGAAAACACTGACATAAATATGTGACCATAAGGCACAGCAATATATCTAATACAACTGTGTACAATGTCCAAATGCATCCCAAGCTCCATCATTGTGTCGCAGAGTATCATAGGATAGGAGCTAAGAGGAAATGTTCTGTGTTTTGCCATCTATGCTGCTAATTTATCCTGAGGCTTTTCAGGGTGCCATTGTTTTATTTGAACCTGGCCAGAGAGCATAATGCTGGATCTTTCTTATGATTTGGAAATTTTAGATGCTCAAATTAAGAGGCTGCCATATTTAATCCTCCAAAATTCATGTTCTCATAAATGCAAAGTCTTAATTACATGACTTCTGGCCTTGACCCACCCACTAAAAGCCCAATGTCCTCTTCTGTTTTTCTTTTACATATTCATACTTGGGCCAGAAAACCTTAGTGGAAATATTGAAACATTGAAGTAAGTGGTAGCCATCTGGCCAAGCAAACTACTGAAAAAAAAAATATATATATATATATATGATAGGATCTTCTTTAGATGACACCTGTGCCCCAGGGAAATTGGCATATTATTATGAGCAGGGAAAAAAATGTCATTCGATCACATGGAGTAATTGTTAGCAGGCAAGAGATCAT
This sequence comes from Vulpes vulpes, assembly GCF_048418805.1. NCBI lineage: Eukaryota > Metazoa > Chordata > Mammalia > Carnivora > Canidae > Vulpes > Vulpes vulpes. Next base: position 87,120,522 of record NC_132786.1, read on the forward strand.
GTAATATACAGCAATTGTGGATTTTAAGGGCAATATTCCAAACCATGATATAAGCCCAGTTGTCTGTCCAAGGTTAATGGGGTAATGTCCTTGCTTACTCCAGCTCAGAGCTAAATTAACTTCATAAACTCTTGAGTATAGGTTCTGTCTTTTGTCTATAAGAGTCAGAATTTAATGTTCTGTAGGGACCTGGAGGATTTCATGTTTAATGGACTGTTTGTCCCTCTTTTCAGCAGACTGCAAACATTCCCCTTTCTAAGACACCCCTCTGAAAAGAGACCCAAAGAGGCGAGTCTTTGCTCACAGCCTTTTTTTACTTTGTTTAGAGAAATCTGTCAGGCACTGTATTTTGAAAGTACCTGGCCTGCCTGTAGCTCTGCTTCACCCAGGACTACTGCAGCATAAGGTTTAAATCATCAGGCTCCCTGAGGCCAGCAAATGTTCCACAGTATTTCTTACTGAGACTCTCCTTACAAGCTGCCAAAATGGCTGCCAATTCTGTAAGAAAAGCCATTCAAATGAGCCTGTCTATGGGGTGGAGATAAGAGGGAATCCAGTATGTATCCAGGCAGTGAACTGATTGATAGAATTTTCACTTTTCAACCAATTGTTTTGGCAGCCTGGAGAGAGTCAGATGATCTGTCCCCAGTTGAACGCTATTGTCGTCAGAGTGAAGGATACCAGTTTCAATGGCTGCAGTGCCATATTCAACATCTAGTAGCTTGGGAGCAAAATGGTTATTGTCTGCAAGTAGCAGTGTTCAACTATGACTTTTGTATGATATTTATAAATCCTTTGCTCTGTGAAGATACTGACCAAGATAACAGTGGAGCTCTGTCTGTTAGTATATCCTATCCTATCTCTGTCAGAATAAGTCCTTGACAAGAAGCAGTTGTAGAGAGGCAGTTGCACAGCAGATTGCCCACTGCCCTGGGATTTAGAAGTGGCCCCCATCCATCTTCTCAGGTCACTCACTGCCTTTTTGTTTGCTGGTGAACAAACTTCTTGTTCACCGTAGTTCAAAAACCTAAGTCAAGACAAACCATGAGAGACTCCTAACTCTGAGAAACAAACTAGGGATTGAAGAAGGGGAGATGGGAGGGAGAGTAGAGTGACTGGGTGATGAGGATTAAGGAGGGCACATGATGAGATGAGCCCTGGGTGTTATAATATATGTTGACAAATTGAACTTAAATAAAAATTTTTTAAAAACCCTAAGTCAGCATCCCAAAGTTGTGGGAAGTCTTCACCTGTCTTACACTCACCAAAAACACTTCCAGTATTAGATGTGTTCACACTGAAGAAAGGCAAACCAAAAGTTAGAGAAGCCAAGGAAGCAGGAGAACAGGCCTGATGCTGGATCTTTGTGCCTCAGACACTAAGATTGTCACTGGTACTGGATGTACCATCCATAGAGATGACGTTCCCAAATTCTGATATTCTAAGGAAATGCATTAAAGTATATTCTTGTGCCAGATCATATTCTCACCCTGGAAAGCTCAGAGGCTACTCAGGGATAGAGACACGTATACAAATTATTTCATCATTCTATGATAAAGGTTTGTAATGCATGCCTAGAATGGTAAACTTGTTTGAGGACCTTCCCATTTTGGCTGCACATCCTTAAGGTTCTGTCTAAACAATATAAAACACTGGATCAATAATTAGTCAATCCATTATAAAATTGGATTGTTACGGGGCACCTGGGTGGCTCAGTGGTTGAGTGTCTGCCTTTGGCTCAAGTCGTGATCCCAGGGTCCAGGGATGGAGTTCTGCATTAGGCTCCCTGTAGGGAGCCTGCTTCTTCCTCTCCTATATCTCTGCCCCTCTCTGTGTATCTCCCACAAATAAATAAATAAAAATCTTTTTAAATAAATAAATAAATAAAATTGTTATGATGGTTGTATGACTCTATATAACCTTACTTTTAAGATACATAATTGTACACTGTACGATAACTTTATGGTATGTAAAATATGTCCCAATAAACATTAAGAATTATGTTTACAATGAACAGGAAATATTGTTAAATAAATAAAAAATAAATAGCCTGTAATATTTTCTGTAATATTTTCAGATATTTCGATAACTAGTTTGAACTAACTTCATGTCCAGCCTAATCAGTCACAAAGAAACATGCCATTAATGTGGTCCCTAAGTGCTCCAGTTTTTCAAAAGAAGTTATTTGTCACAAAAACAGACACATAGATCAATGGAACAGAATAGAGAATCCAGAAGGGGACCCTCAACTTTATGGTCAACTAATATTCGACAAAGGAGGAAAGACTATCCACTGGAAGAAAGACAGTCTCTTCAATAAATGGTGTTGGGAAAATTGGACATCCACATGCAGAAGAATGAAACTAGACCACTCTCTTGCACCATACACAAAGATAAACTCAAAATGGATAAAAGATCTAAATGTGAGACAAGATTCCATCAAAATCCTAGAGGAGAACACAGGCAACACCCTTTTTGAACTCGGCCACAGTAACTTCTTGCAAGATACATCCACAAAGGCAAAAGAAACAAAAGCAAAAATGAACTATTGGGACTTCATCAAGATAAGAAGCTTTTGCACAGCAAAGGATACAGTCAACAAAACTAAAAGACAACCTACAGAATGGGAGAAGGTATTTGCAAATGACGTATCAGATAAAGGGCTAGTTTCCAAGATCTATAAAGAACTTATTAAACTCAACACCAAAGAAACAAACAATCCAATCATGAAATGGGCAAAAGACATGAACAGAAATCTCACAGAGGAAGACATAGACATGGCCAACATGCACATGAGAAAATGCTCTGCAGGGTTCCCTGGGTGGCGCAGCGGTTTGGCGCCTGCCTTTGGCCCAGGGCGCGATCCTGGAGACTCGGGATCGAATCCCACGTCAGGCTCCCGGTGCATGGAGCCTGCTTCTCCCTCTGCCTGTGTCTCTGCCTCTCTCTCTCTCACTGTGTGCCTATCATAAATAAATAAAATTAAATTAAAAAAAAAAAAAAGAAAGAAAATGCTCTGCATCACTTGCCATCAGGGAAATACAAATCAAAACCAAAACGAGATACCACCTCACACCAGTGAGAATGGGGAAAATTAACAAGGCAGGAAACCACAAATGGGGATCCCTGGGTGGCGCAGCGGTTTAGTGCCTGCCTTTGGCCCGGGGCGTGATCCTGGAGACCCGGGATCGAATCCCACGTCGGGCTCCCAGTGCATGGAGCCTGCTTCTCCCTCTGCCTGTGTCTCTGCCTCACCCCCCCCCCCCCCCCGCTCTGTGTGACTATCATTAAAAAAAAAAGAAAAAGAAAAAAAGAAACCACAGATGTTGGAGAGGATGCGGAGAAAAGGGACCTTCTTGCACTGTTGGTGAGAATGTGAACTGGTACAGCCACTCTGGAAAACTGTGTGGAGGTTCCTCAAAGAGTTAAAATTAGATCTGCCCTACGACCCAGCAATTGCACTGCTGGGGATTTACCCCAAAGGTACAGATGCAATGAAACGCAGGGACACCTGCACCCCCATGTTTCTAGCAGCAATGTCCACAATAGCCAAACTGTGGAAGGAGCCTCGGTGTCCATCGGAAGATGAATGGATAAAGAAGATGTGGTCTACGTATATAATGGAAAATTACTCAGCAATTAGAAATGACAAATACCCACCATTTGCTTCGACGTGGATGGAACTGGAGGGTATTATGCTGAGTGAAATAAGTCAATTGGAGAAGGACAAACATTATATGGTCTCATTCATTTGGGGAATATAAATAATAGTGAAAGGGAATAAAGGGGAAAGGAGAAAAAATAAGTGGGAAATATCAGAAAGGGAGACAGAACATGGAAGACTCCTAACTCTGGGAAACGAACTAGGGGTGGTGGAAGGGGAGGAGGGCGGTGGGTGGAGGTGACTGGGTGGCGGGCACTGAGGGGGGCACTTGACGGGATGAGCACTGGGTGTTATTCTGTATGTTGGCAAATTGAACACCGATAAAAAATAAATTTATTATTAAAAATAAATAAATAAAAATAAAATTTAAAAAAAGAAAAAAATTATTTGTCAAAGTCTGATCGGTTTATGTACAACTAACCATTTTTAAATCAAAGTATACATTTGTTTGCTCATATCTCCAAACACACAAAGAATGCTTTTAAAATCAAAATATGTTTTGGATGTAGACTGCATAGAGACAAGCATTTCAGTCATTGGAAAAGAATGAAAATAAGAATAACTTCACAAATGATCACAGAAAGAATGCTGCAACCATCCCTTTAAATATAATTGTTTATATTCTGATAGAATTATATACATAAATTTCTCTCCTAGGAAGATAATACTTTTTTGGTTTTTTAAATTTTTTTCGATAATACTTTTTTTTTAAAAAAGTAAATCTCCATAAGCTGTGTGGCTCATTTCCTTATGGCTAAAGGCCTTACATGGAGGGAAAAAAAGTGTTCATTCACTTCAGCATAGCTACTGAACTTTTTGCCAAAAGAGAAACAACCTTCTTTCTTTAATGTAACTTCCATTTTCACTGGTTTGAAATAACGACCAAAAAATTTTAAACAGTGGGAGATCTTACAAAAGCCAATTATCATTCATTCAAGCTCTGTGATCCTTGCCAGTTTATCTAAAACTAGTTCAGACCCAAAAGTAACTTCCCATAGAAAACTGCTGCTTTTTTTGTGGTCTAGGAAATCAATCAACTCTTACTGTTTAATCTGTAATGTAAGAAAACCACTCTATCTCTAGGGAATTCATGGGAGGCAAATGATGAACATCTAGAACTCTCCATTTGCATCTAATTACCCTTTTTTATTATAATAAAAGTTTGAGAGAAATGCTTTCAGAGACTTGAGATTATAAAATTGTTTATTTCTACTATCTGCTCTTGTTCACTCATGTAGTGAATTAACTTTATACAAAATGGTCTTAATTATTTTAAGAGGAGGGGTAACTGCTAATTTCCAGGTAGTATTTGATCCCCACAATAATTCTTTATGCAAGGCAATATTATTATTATACCATTTCAATAGAGGTAGAAACTGAGGCTTAACAAGGTTAAATGCCTTGCCAAGTTCATTAGGCTAACAAGAAACTGAGACAGAATCCAAACCCAGAACTGATTCCAGAGTCAGAGTCAGCCATTCTGTAACAGAGAAAGAAAAGGTGAAAACCAAGGAATCTCATGTGAACCTCTATCCTTGGGGAAGCTTTCTGAAAGACAAGATCACACCAACACCAACTTTGCGTTTACTCTAAAGAACTGAATTGCTCTGAAGCCTTACGTATACATGTTGTGCCAGAAGATACTGGCTCAAAGGAAAAGCTTTCCCTCAAAGACTGACCTGAAGGAGGATTCTCCAGAGAAACAAAGTGTACTGTCTGCAAACTTCAGCCCCAAATGAAGCACCCTATCCAGGATAGAACCTGGTTAGGGCATACAAAATTTGTGATCTGTCACATATTATGGAAAGTTATAAATTGATCACAGCTTCCAGCTGCTTTAGCATTTTGCTCATAAACTGTCAGTTCCCTGACTGATAAACCCAAATGTAAATCATGCCTCATACTGTTTGCAAGAGGCAAAGACCAAACTGAATAGTACGTTTTGTCTGGGAATTCCCTAAACATTTTCTAGGAGTTCTTTCTTCCTGCTGGCAGAAGAAAACAAATCTACTGGTTGTTGTAAGATGTTTCTTTTTCTTCTTTGTACCCTCAAAGGAAAATATTCTTTCCTGAGAAATCTGAAATTATAAGGTCCTCTTTGAGATATTGCCACATAATTTACACTTCTGGCAAAGCAGCCACTTGGGATACATTTTCGTTCAGCACATTGGCGCTCTTACGTAATTTTGGTAAAGGTCTTATTCACTGGAATAGCCATGGTAAGCCACTGTCCTTTGGTTGTCCCAGCTGGACTATTCGTTGAGTGGCTTGAATTGCTGAGTGACTGGGTAACCATGTTGCCTATGAAACACGTTAGGTGGAGGTGAAACATAGATGATTGTATTTAAAGGCTCATTAAGCCCTGGCAAGACAGAAGTTGGGTATCTCTCCTTGTGTTGGCCAGATCCTCCAAAGCTTTCTGTTTCTCCATGCTGAAACTTGGCCAATCTTGTCAGCCCAGTGACAATGAAAAAAAACCCAAAACCCTCTGTTAATAGGATTATATGATTTGGGGGTAGAATGTTGTTACAGATGATTTATTTTGAAAGCTTATTTCGTTTTAGTGAAAACAAGCTCAACCCATTACACCAGAGGCTGTAGTGCCAAACACAATCATTTCCAGTTTGAAAGATGTGATTGCTTTTTAATGTGGAAATTTTGCAAGGTTACAAAGAGGAAAAAAATTTAACTCCTTTCATATAACAAAGTCACTTTGAGATATGGGTTACAATGCTCTGACAGTGTCCAGACACCCTGCCCACATTTCAAGTCAGAAAGGTGTATCCATTTGATTTACACCATTTCTCAATTGTGTTTCTCTTATGCCTTGAAATAGTCTAATAGTTTTGTACCACAATAAATAGAGAGGCAGATATTCTAAATACTGGAAGCACACCAGATCAAGCAAGGACAGGAGAGATAGAGGAAATAAATACAGGTAAAGATGTGTGTGTGTGAATTCTCCTTTGCCAAAACCATCTTATTTGCTGACTCCAGTTTGAACAAACCAATAGCTTATTATTTAGCCTGTTCCAATATAATCTGGTACTTTGTTTTTACCAGGTTCTATACTACCTTCTTTCTCTCCCCAATATTGGTAGGGGATTTTAAAAGACATGAAGATTCATTAACTGAGTTTTTTAATGTGTTCCTATGACATGACTGAAATTTTCAAAATAATGATGGCTAAGTTTTGAATCTGCTGTACTTCTTCAGATCTTACAGTTCTTTGCTAATATGTAATCTAGAGTGAAATTCTTAGAAAAAAGTTGGTGGGATAAGGAAAATGTATTTCTACTGGTAAAAAAATCACTAAATTGAGAAAGATTTTAAAAATTTAAACCATTTTGAAGAGAACTGAATGTTTGTCATGTGGAATGCATCTTTCCGTTCTTAAACTAGGCTGTCATCCTCCGCTGGGGAGGATGGTGCCATAAGGGCGAATATAGCAGTGACAGTATAGCAGAATTTTCAGAACCTTGGATAGAAATGATACATACACCATGAAATCTTTCTGTCCTTCCAGTAGTTCGGTGTTGTTGTTTGGTTGGTTTGGTTTTTGTTTGTTTGCTTTGCCTATGCATTTTGAATACAGGTTATCCTGTTTTTTTGTGACTGACAGGAGGCAAGCAGCAGGTGAGAAGCCATATGATATTGCAGGACTCCTTGCAGAAGTTTGGCCAACAAAATTTTTACTGCATCTGCTGGAGCCAGCACAAAATGACATTAAGGTGAGCTTTAAAGGGATTGGACATTGGAAGGAAAAAATGTTTGCCATTTGTTGGAGTGAAATTTGGAGGAATGAGTTGGGAGTCAAAAAAAAAAAAAAAAACACCAAAAGCAAGATTAGAATGCCCAGTTTAAAGTTTAAGCAAATCCTACTCAGTTCCTAGAAGTTCCCACTTACTGTACCATTCACTTAGTACTTGGGCCAACGCAGAACCCCCACATCAATTAATTTTGTGTGGTGAATGCAAATTTCCTTCCATTTTCCCTTTTCCATTTTTCCTTTCCATTTATTATGACTTAAATTTTCATGTCAAAATATCTACTTGGATTATTTTATTTCTTATCATCTGTTCATGTAAGAAGGGGGCTTGAGCAATGTGAAATAAAATTTGGGATCACTATGGGTCAATGCTTAGGGAAAGGGCTACATTTATTGAGTGGCTACCATGTTCCAACTATTTCACACACTTATTTAATCTTAAGAAAACCTTGAGGTAGGCATTATTATCCCACCAGAGAAGGAAAAGTTAAGATGCAGTGATGTTAAGATACCACGAGTCCATTTTTTTCAAAGCCCATGCTTATTCCACAAGGTCATTCTGCCTTCCAACTTCACAAAGTAAAAGCCTATTGATTCTCCCAGCTAAGGACTGGACCCATTCAATATGAGCCTAGTTGTTTCTCCTTTAAGGACCTCAGAGTCCTTGGCTATGGGACTTTGGAGGAAGTGTTTGCAGATATTCAGATGAAAGAAAAATGAAGCATAACTTTCTATAGTCAAATATATATTTGATATATATGACAAACTGCTGTTGGCTATGTAGGTTTGTTCAGCAAGTAAGGCTTAAGGCTCTGAGACCAATGATAATAATAACATCTTATATTCACATTATGTCACAATACTTTTGGCCCTTTTATTAAAATATTTTAATATTTCTATTTGAGAGAGAGAGAGAGAGAGAGAACACACATGCACGAGGCAGGGAGGGGGGATTAGAGGAAAGGTGGGGGGAGGCAGAGAAAGGAGCAGACTCCCTACTGAGCAGGAAGCCTGACCTGGGCTCAAACCCAGGACTCTAAGATCATGACCTGAGCCGAAGGCAGACACTTAACCAACTGAGCCACCCAGTTGCCTGTTTTGGCCCTTTAATATTTATTTTCACATTTAATCCTCCCAACAATCCTAAAACCAAATAAGACAAAGAGTATTATCCCCATGTGATAGGGAAAGAAGCTATAAGTTAGAGAGATTAAACAATTTGTAATCACATGCATAAGCAAGACAGAGAGTCTAAAACAGAGCTTGACTTTTCTCTTAAACTAGTTCTCATCCCTCCAGGGTAGAATGCCAGATTCATATCCTACTCAGCACTGCTGTGCTAAGGAAACTGTGCCATCTCTGAGCATCCCTCTATCATTCTGCTTATCACTGTATTTAACTCATTGGGTCACTCATTGCCATATTCATCAACTATGAGCTCTTGGAGAGACTCTTTTTCTTTCTTTCTTTTTGGGAAAAAAAAGACATTTCTTTTAATTTTCTAAATTGAACAGAGTGCAAAGACTTAAGTTCCACCACTTAGAACTGACAGTTGTCAACATTTTGGTAGATTTGCTCTATTCTTCGTCTTTGTATTCTTGGCACCTAGCATAATGCCTGGTGCATAGTGGGTGTCCAATGAATACTGGTTGAATTTAAATATGGGATCCATAATTACTGGAATAAATTAGGAAATTTGTTAACTAGTGCAGAAATAGCACTTCAGAATTCTTTTATTCCCAAAGTTGTCATACCTGAGGCTTTTCTAAAATATTTACCCTTATTTTACTCTTTTATGATATGATGACAATGTTGATCGTAAAAAGGCTTTGTAAAATGATGTCTCTCATCAACTTCCTTCTTTAAGGGTAAACTATACATGCCCTACAATATCCCCGCAGTGAATGAGTCTTATGGAGTATTGATTAATGGCTTCTTCAGTTTAAAAAAAAAAAAGTTTCTTCTTGGGTTTCAGTGGTTGCTAAGACTGCACAGTCTACACAGGAATAAAAAACTGCATGAAACCAGACTCCAAGCTCAGAGGGCAAGCATGCACACTGCACCAGAAATCATGTTCTTCCAATCCAAATGTACTAAATCCTTCTGTAATGTGTGGTCAAGGAGTTAAGTTCTAAAGGAAAATGCAAGCAGCGTAAAGTGAAAACCATATATGTCTGTCTCCTTCAGCCTCTGAACCTCCAACAGATCACTGCAGAGGAAGGTGTCTTAATACTTCACCCAGTAATGATAGCCTCACCAAGTGTTTCGAAGGAGTTATACAGGAAGGGCCAAGTTTAGGTTTGGAAAAGAGAGGAAGCAAACTGACTCTGTGGTTTGTTATGAGATCCTGGGAGGAGCTTTCAGCGTTACAAAGAGTCTTTCCTCTTCCAACCCTTCCTACCTCCTCCTCACTCCCTTGTGGATTTCATTCTTTTTCACAGAGGCTTGGCAGTAGGAGTAGGCAGGGTAAGAAAGGCCTGTGACTGCAGCCCCAGCAGTTGATTGTGAGATTAGCAGCCCTCTTTCATTGAGTCTGTCTTACTGAGAGGAAAAACTGCTTTGTGTGATGACTTTATGGCAAATTCTGGCAAAAGTTTTGCCCTGCATACTGAAAGAGAGACATTTCTAACCACAGCTCATGAACCACACTTATTTACTCTGGCTCACACCCACTATTTGTTCATAGGCTTTCTGTCTCTACTAACGCGTTCCAATTTTGGAGGCTAAATCACTGCCAGTAGTTTCCAGGACATTCCGCTAGGCTAAGCAAAATCACCCTGAGCGGTAGTCAGAAACCACTAGAGTAGTATTGTAAATACAGACTATTTGCAGAAAATGAAAGACACCAAACATCTTATCGTTTTTGTACTACAGGATTCCATGGGTCATATCTTGCAGAAAGTCATGGAAGGTACTAACAAAAAAATAAGTAAATAAATAAAACAAGAGCAGGATACAAGGTCTCACCCCCACTAGAACTCCGAAACAGTGTTTAAAACCACCTTGAACGTTGGTCACAGCTTAATACAACCAGAAGTACATACTATGGCTATGCTCAGTAGGCATAATAGAGATTAGATGCAGCTTAACCTGTGCCAGCCTTTTACCTGGTATAGATTTTAAAATGAATATAAGATCTATGGGGTGGTAGAGCATGCAACTCTTCATCTCAGGGACATGAGCTCAAGCCCCATGCTGGGCGTGGAGACTCCTTAAGAAAAAAAAAAGGAAGGAAAAAAGGAAGGAAGAAGGAGAAAGAAGAAAGAGAGAAAGAAAGAAAATGAACATAAGATCTGAAAACAGTGGAGCAATGCTATGAAGAAAATGGTAGTTCTCCTGGGCTTCTTAATAACTATATCTGCATTCAGAGATAGCCATCCCATCTCCACATGAGTCTTCGCCTTGAGCCCAGTGATGCCTTAATGGATCTCATTGAACCACGGGGATTTTAAGATCTGTGATAACTGGGAAATTCTTCATTTGTAATAAGACCTCCCAGCACTACTGAACTGCCAGACTCCTTATCTTGCCCCAGGCAGGGACTGAGGAAAGAATATGTTACATGATATTGCTTCTCTATCCATACCTCTTTTGCCTGTTTTCTATTAGATTTGTTTCTAACCAGAGCAGAGATTCTATTTACTCATGTGCATTAATAATGAATAAGAGTGTGCATTATAACAGCAACTTTGATATCACCTCATCAATATGACCATGTTTGTGCTTAAAAGAGGAGGGAAGCTCACTTTAAAAGCAAACACTCAATATACACCAAAAGTAATGATTTTTTTTGGAGATGGCTAAGCAGATTTTCAAGTACTTATATGTTTTATAATATCTCTTGAGATGTATTGAAACAAGTCTCTTTCATCCTAAGGGTGAAGCAAAATTAAGTTGAAATAAGACACAATTAAAACTCTGTGGGAGTTTTAACTCCGGGTTAGGAGGCAGGAGGAAGGGAATACATATCTCTATCCATGTGTATTGTGTTAACATTTCAGGCATTTTAACTGTGGGCAGTGGACAGCATGAAGGGGGACTAGGTAGGAACAAGGCCACCACATCAAACTGATAGTGGGGTAGAAGGAACATTTGACACCTCCCGCCTTCTCTGCCCCTTGTCTGTTTTTAATTTTGCTAAATCATTCCCGTCTGGAGATTGTATATTTTAAGTTGCCTCTCCAAGCAACACAGAGTTACAGTGTCAGGGAGCCTGATCTCAGAGCCGGGCAAAGAGATGCAAAAGCTGTAAAGACCCGAAGCCACAAGAAAGACAGAAAAGGAACAGGGTGGGGTCTTGGCTACAGTGCATTAGCCTTCATGGGCTGGGCATCCCTGGAAAGATGGTACTGGGAGGCATAACATTTCTCTCATGGAAGTATAAGACTTTTTGTGTGTTTGTGTTTTAAAAAGTTAACATCCCTCTGAAACTTCTAAAGGTGACTTCCTGAGAAATATGAACTACCATGAGATTTTACTAGAAAAGAGATTCCAGGGCAAGAGACTTCAAAGTGAGAAGATTTGCCCATCATAAATATGAAGGGACTAGAAAAGGGGAAAAAACTGGTGACAAAAGCTGAAATGTGTGCTGCACATGTGCACATGCTTAGAAACATCATGATGCCATGGAGCACATCAATAGTGACTTGAAGGAAAAAAAAATCACCCTCTCTACATATCCTGACACAGCTCCCGTGGAAGTCACTTAGATCTGTTCAGGAGAACTTCAAGTTCACATGTTCTATGTAAGGGCTGTTACACCTACATGTTTCCAAAATGCACACACACACCTGTTAAGATGGGCATAGCAATAGTTTCATCCACAGGAAAATTATGAGGCTCAAATGAGAACAAAGGAAGTAAAGTGCTAAGCATGGCTCTTGAACAGAGTCAGTACTCAAAAGTGTTATCTGTTATTATCAATTAGTGACTTCATGGTATGGAAATTTTTTAAATAGGGTACAATAATGATAACCAATAACTTCCTCTCTAGAAGGGGGTAGCCTTGAACCTAATTTAAAATTGTCTTAGTCTTTTTAGTTTATTTCTCATAGATGTTCCCCCCCACTCAGTTTTACTGAGAGCTTTGTGAATTTAACATCATTGCAGCTTCGCACACCACTATAAAAATCTCTTGACAGAGTTAATATTGTGGTTTTAATAGAAGGAAACAGCAAGAATGGCGTAGTCTCACGCACACAGATCTGCATTGCCTTTGGGGGAAAAAAACCTTCGGAATGGCATTTCTTCATGCTTTATCATCATGTAGAGGAATGATAAAACTCCCTATTTACTCTTTTGCTAATAAAAAAGCTGTTTATTAAGTCCTAAAATGTATTTACCTCGAGGCACCTGGCTGGCTCAGTTGGTAGGGAATGGAGCTCCTGATCTCCGGTTCTGAGTTTGAGCCCTATGTTGGGTGTAGTTTACTTGAAAATAAAATTTTAAAAAACACAAAATAAAATGTATTTACCTCATCACTTTCCCAGAAAAATCCTTCTTGAGCTGTGTGTGTCTAATTGCAATGCCATTCTTTTCAAAAACTGAACAATTATAACTTTAGGTTGTTTTGTTCAAGCATCTTTCCGAAATTGTTATTATTTAATAGCAATAGGAGAAGTGGAGAAGTTACTTCAAATGAGAAAACAGGTAGTAAATGAAGACAAGAGATTCACTGGTGCATACTGTGTGTGTGTGTGTGTGTGTGCCTGTGTGTTTGTGTTCACCTACACATGCTGGAAATCCTATGCCCTGTGTGCATTTATGCATGTGAAAGACATACGTTTACCTATAGAAGCCACATAATTATTAGCAACCAACAACGGTGCTCTTGATCCTCACTGAAAATCACTCTAAAGTCACATGCAAAATTTTTCTAAGACTTTAAATCAGAGCCCTGCCCAGTGAATAATCAGTGAATGTGTCCTGGCTAAATTACGAAGATATTCAGAAAATCTTGGATTAGCAAGATTTTGGATAGCAAAAATGAAACATAAACAGTGTCAAATAAAAACTGCTGTGGGCATTTTTTTAAAGTTATTTGGCTAAAAAAAAAAAAGTTATTTGGCTTAAGTCGTTATGTAATCAGAAATAAAGCAGTGCTGCTGTTTTCAAAGGGACAGCGCAGTGAAGATTTGATCAGAGGCGTATAAACATTTAAAAGAAAACAGGCACGGATTGTGAGATTACATATTCTAAGTAGGAATCAGCTGCAGGCACTTCTGAATCATTTGTCTTTCTGATCTTTTAGGAATCAGCCTGTAGGCAAACCGCGGGGTGAGGCCAGGAGTGCCTGGGTGAGGGTACATGTGCATGTGGGAAGGGTGCCAAGCACCCTCTCTCCGTGCCAGCCCTTCTCCCCCACACTCCCAGAAAGATATGTACCTTGGTCTTCCTGTTGACAGAGCAGTTAGGCACGTTCTCAGGTGGCCTGGCTTCCTACCAGCACCTCCTCCCTCAACAGTGATGAAACCAGGCTATGCAAAACAGATAATTGGATTCTCCCAAGCTCACGGGCTGGGCCTTCCCTACTCAGAATAGGTGTTTATCCATGCATGATTTTAAGAGTGCTAAAAAATGTGTCCATGTCCCCAAAATATTACTCCCATTAATTGAAAACATAGTTCCTGAAACTTCACTGCTGAAAGCTCTTATCTTTAAGTTAAAATGCTGCTTCTCCCCATGGAAGTGTAAATAAACCTCAACGTTCTCCTTGCATTGTACAAGGGACAACCTATTAAACTGCTTTTACTCTTTCTACTTTCATTCTAACTAAATTACCAGATGACCTCCTGCTCCCTTGGAAAGCAGAAATAAATATCCGGTGGGAATGGGACATTGGATAGAACTTGATAGGAAGTTTGGCCAACATAAGGAGTGGACAAGGTCCAGAACATGTCAGCTCAGGTGAGGGCCACAGTGAGGGGACCTTGGGTAAGCAGATTACAAAATTACACCCGTAGGCAGGAAAAGTAGAGAGGAAGAATGATTCCAAAGTAAGCAAATATTGCTAAAGAACCACTTACCAGCATTTCCTAAACCTGGTCCTGCTGAAGTGTAGACCTTCCAGCAAAATATATTGTGAAAAATGTCACCCTTCCACTACAAACACATACCCCCCTTGCTCTCTGCCCCCCTGACCCAATATCCCATTTGCCGTGATAATGTCTAAGGTCTTTTCTCAAACCACTCATGGAACAAGAGTGTTCAGGGAACCTAGAATCCTTCAACCAAATGATCACGTCTCAGATCTCCCAATTCTGACACCCAAGCTCTCATCTTGGCACATCAGTAAATTCTTGTCATACTGTTGGCTGAGACATAGCAAGTAAATCTCTTGAGAATTGCAGAGATGTGCACAAGCTCCTCAGCATAACCTTGCCAAAAGAAGACACATATTTTCTGGGTATTTCCTGTCCCATAATTAGGAATAAGTCATTATTATTTACCTTCTTTTTTGCAGGTCTTTTATCCTTTAAGAGAACTGCAGGTATTTTTCGAATACAATATATAATATGACCTATTAAGATAATCCCAATGGAATGATTATCTGGAAGACCAGAGCCTGGTCTATCACCCTAGCCCCTCCAACCACCTGATGGCACTACTTCCAGATCATGTACTGAGGACTCTGAGACTTTTGGGGCAATTGCCAAGACCATATTTCACAAACAGGCCCAGGAACTACTGGGAAAGGAGCTATCTTTAACTCCTAAGACAGGAGGCTCTCTGGGTTTTGCAATGGGTTTTCTAGGGGTACAGATGAGGTAGAGTGAGTGAAGTAGACTTGATGCCTGAAATAGGAAAAGGAATAATTATCAGGGAAATTTTTCTTTAGCTTAATCTAGTCCATTGGGTTAAGAAAGTTTTTAAGAAACCAGTGTTCCTGATCCTTAATTTTGATAAAATTTGATGAAATTCTTAATTTTGATAAAAGCATAGAGTTTTTAAAAAACAAAAACAACAGAGTGTAGTTGATATCTCAGGGTCTATCTGTGTCATACAATAAAGCTGACTGTCTCAGTAATAATATTTTTTAAAGATATGCTTTCATTTTAAGTAGAGAAGGAAAAAAGGAAAGAAAAAACACATTTCAGCCACTTTGCTTCATCCAACTCAATTTTTAAAGCAAACTACAAACAGGAATGATAAAGTCATTCTGCTTCTGTTATCCCAAATATTCATAATGTTTTATTAAGTATGTAACTTACTCTCCTCACAATCATCAGGAGGGCAAAAAGCAGCAACACCATTTACAGATGGGTTAAGAAACAGTAAAACAATTAGGTAAAAACAATTCAGTCCCCTCACTTTTTTAATCCCACATTTCTAAAAAGTGACCTTCTTAAACATCCAATTGATTGGGTGCTTTGGTGCTGTGAGGACACAGCCTTCAATTAGAAAAACAAGTGATCAGTTTCCCAAAATTAATGAATCAATGAAGGTGCTGCTACTAGATTTGGCCAAAAAATATACTTGTAGAAACATGTAATCCCAGAAATTTCATTCCATTCTTCAACTCAAGAAAGGCTTTCCTTGTGAATCACCGAGATTAAATAGTTTTAACAGAGATTATATCTAAGGAGGCCACCCAAATTCGCCTTTCTATTACTTATTCCCTAGTAGCATTCTAGAGACATTAGGTATCTTGGTCCAGAAATATACATGTTCCATTGAAATGTAATTTCAATTGAAATGTTGAGCTTTCCATTTTTTTCTGGGCTCAAATTAGTAGTCAATCACAGACTCTTTCTACCAGATAATGTTACCAAGGCAAAATGCCTTTTTAAGATTCTTATGGATTCGATAGACAAAATTTTCTCTGTGCAAGGCTGTGCCTCTGAACAATTATGATGCTGACCCAGAAAAGTGATGTCTGCATTTGGTCTTTGGAATCTGAGGAAGAAAACTAAAACAAGTGGTCATTACTGAAGGGGGGTGTTCAATAATTGCTTTAATGGGATGGAGTGATTTTATGTGAAGGTCTTTGTGACAACTCAGGAAGAAACAATCAAAAAGAAAACTGTTTTTACAGCTTGTGACAAGGTAATACCAATAAATAGGAATGGCGCCTTGATCATTTATCCCAGAGACCTTAATGCTTAGATTGACCATGTAATTTATCGTCCAAATCAAGATACTTTACAGAGTGAAAGGAGGTGCAGTTAACAATTATGCTGGAACAACAGGTGTGAACTGGGACATTTCAGACAAACAAGGTGAATGATCACCCTGCTAATACTGGGAAGGAGATTTGATTACTGAAGAACACTGACATGGGGAAGGTTTCTCATTAATGTTTTACTTGAAGAAGGCATTTATAAGGCGTTTAATACATGCTCATTTTAACTGTAGAGGCTAGCCATGTCCCAGGTGTGTCCTCTTTTTACTGATCACCAAATCAGTGCATCTTATTTTCTCAAATGATAGGTTATTTTATATATTTCAAGTATATTGAAAGGGACACTGATTTTTTTAGCCCTGGAAACCAGTTATTAAAGCACAATAATCCCCTTGTCTCCTGAATATGAATGCCCATTCCATGGAGAGTAACCTATTTACCTGAAGACAGGAGGAGTTTTCCACCTATCTTTTAGTACTTTTAGTGGCTTAGAGGTGATGCTCTTCCTAGATCATCTTGGGAGATAAAATACCATTGTTGGCATGGACTTTGGCACATAGTAGGTACACAATAAATATTTATTGAATAAATGAGTGACAGGTTTTCTGCAGGATAATTTCTTTAAAAGAAATGTGAACATATATAGGAAATCACATATTTGTTTTTATTCAACTCTTCCTAAATAGTTGCATACAAGAGATAAATGAGTACACACTAGAGTCAACAAATTATCATTTCACCTGTTTTTAGAAATCACAGCAAACAAATTGCTATTCAGAACCAACAGGAGCAGGGTACCTGAGTGGCTCAGTGGTTGAGCATCTGCCTTTGGCTCAGCGCATGATCCCGGGGTCCTGGGACCGAGTCCCATATTGGGCTCCCTGCGAGAAGTCTACTTTTCCCCCTCCCTATGTATCTGCCTCTCTCTCTGTGTCTCTCATGAATAAATAAATAAAATCTTAAAAAAAAAAAAGAACTTACAAGAGAGAAGGCCTCTTCTATAGGACCTGCAAACTTAAGAGATGAAAAGACTTTTCTCTTCTGGATTATTAATATTAAAAAAAAGATAAAACAAGGGTGCTTGGGTGGCTCAGTTGGTTAAAAGTCTGCCTTTGGCACATGTCAGTATCTCAGAGTGCTGGGATCAGGCTCCCTGTTCAGCAGAAAGCAGCTTCTCCCTTTCCCTTTGCCCCTCCGTCTGCTTGTGTGCTCTCTCACTCTTTCTCTACCTCCCAAATAAATAAATAATCTTAAAATAAGATAAAACATTTCCCCCATTTAATTGAAGTACTCTATCTCTCTCTTGAGTACTACTCATCTTTGAGAAGGGATTTGATCTTGGTATTGAAGAAAGTTTACCAATGGCTTGACTATGAAATGAGATGAAAGAGTTCTGAAGGCCTGTTTAAAAAGGCCTTCCCTGGGAGGAAGGGATACCGGGGTGGCTAAGCAGTTTAGTACCTCTCCTCAGCCCAGGGCATGATCCTGGAGTCCCAGGATCGAGTCCCACATTGGGCTCCCTGCATGGAGCCTGCTTTTCCCTCTGCCTATGTCTCTGCCTCTCTCTCTCTCTCTCTCTCTCTCTCTCTCTCTCTCTCTGTGTGTGTGTCTCATGAACAAATAAATAAATATTTTTTTTAAAAAAAGGAAAGGATTTACTGGGCGCATCTGAGTGGCTCACTGGTTGAGCATCTGCCTTTGGCTCAGGTTGTGATCCCGGGGTCCTGGGATCAAATCCCATATCAGGCTCCCCTCAGGGAAATGCTTCTCCCTCTGCCTATGTCTCTGACTCTCTCTCTGTGTGTCTCTCATGAATATATAAATAAAATCTTTAAAACAAATAGGATAAAGATGGATAAAGAGTATGTGGAATTTCTGTGTACTGTTTGCAAATACTTGAGTCTATAATTATTTCAAAATTAAAAGTTAAAACAAAATTTTAAAAAGAAAAAAACGAGAAAGTTGAGATGGAGAAATAAATGTCTTAAGGCAAATTCCATGTAATTTGAATATGCTGCAGGAGGAATAGTGAACCTCTCAATGTTCCTTTAGCGAATATTTTTTAAGAATTCTTCTCTGTAACAATAATTCTTCTAAATGTTGAGGATGTTATGGTTAACTAGACAAGGTTCCTATTCTCATGGAACTAAATTCCAGTGCTTATTATGTATGATAAGAACATAATGGTCAAATAGATATATAATGCTTCAGATGATGGTAATTCCTCAGAAGAAAAAGAGAGCAGGGTAAAGGGACAGAGTAAGTGAGAAAAATGCTATTCTAAAGGTGTTCAAGGAAGGCTCTCTGATATGGTGACATTTGGACAAATTGAAGAGAGAGAACCTAGCCATATGGATATCAAAGAAAAGAATATTCCAGACAGACATTACATAGAGCAAGTGCATAGTCACAGAAGTGAGAGCATTCTTGGTATGTTCAAAAACCAGAAGGAGATCAATGTAGCATGAGAACAGTAAACGGGTAGTGGTAGAGGATAAGATCAGAGATGTAGGGTGAGTATAAGGAACATTATAGGCCTTGAAGTCCATAGTAAGGACTTTGGATTTCACTGACAGTGAGATGAGGCCCATTGTAGGGTTTTGAACAGAGCAGTGACATAATCTCATTTATATATTTTTTAAGGGTTTTAAAATGTTTTTTTTCTTGTTTAAGAGAAGTTTTAGGTTCACAGAAAAATTGAGGGAAAGTTACAGAGACTTCTTATATACCCTCCACCCACACTGCACATGCACAGCCTCACCCATTATCAACATCCCTCACCAGAGTGGTACATTTGTTACAACTGATGAACCTATGTTGATGCATAATCATCCAAAACATTATTGAACTAATACAAGTGAGTGACACTGAGGCTTGGAGTGGGGGTTTAATGGTGGTAGTAGTGAAAATAATCAGATTTAAGACTTATCTTAAAAGTAAAGTTTCAATTGACTTGCCATTTACTGATATGGAAAGGATGATGAGGTCTATCTTTTTCATACATGCTAAATTCAAGATGCCCAATAAAAGCTAAATAGTGCCAAGAAGACAAGGGGTTTGTAGTTTAGGGCAAGGTTGGGGTTTGGACATAAAACTTGGAAGACATCAGAATGGAAATCGGATTCAAAGTCAAGGCGCTACATGAGATTGCCAGGGGAAGGAATTTAAATGGAGAAGGCAGGACGCTCAAGAACTGAGCATTGAACAGTGCTGATAATAGTGCTGATATTTCAAAGCAAATAGGATAAAAAAGAAACTAAGAGGAAGCAAATCATGAGGTAGAAGGAGATCCAAGAAAGAGGTGCCCAGAAGGCCAAGAGAGAAAGTATTTCAAGAAGGAGAAAGAGATCAACTGCAACCAATGACGTAAGAGGTAGCAAAGATGAGGACTGAAAATTACTCCTGGATTTGGCTAGTAAATACCCTACGTCACTTTGGCAAGGCAGAGAGTGGTAGGACTGAAAGAGGAGTGGTTTCCAAAATGAATGGTGGAGAAGTATCTTTACAAAAGAAAGGCCAACTTTCTTGAGGAAAATTGCTATCAAGTTCAGAGAAACGAGACAGTATTTGGAGGGGTGTGGAGTTCAGAAAGATTAAGTGGAGTTTTCACCACTAAAACTTAAACCAATTCTAAAATCTGAGTAAATTTACTTTTAGATATAAAAACCTCAAAAAAAAATAAAACTTAACAAACCATATTGGAACTATGGTGATAGGAATGATCCAGAAAGCATGAAATTATATTGAAAGGAGTAGATAGATTTAAACCTGATTGAAGTCTCTAAAGTGGGAATGAGGATTTTAGCTGCATAGTTCTGGATTGATTAAAGGGAAAGAAGTTAAGAGAGGATCTATCAGCAGTATTACTATGATTTCTTGGTCATGACCGTGGCTGGGTCCTATTGAAAAGGGGGATGTAGGACAGCAAAAACAAAGGAACAGAAAGGGCAGCCTGGTGGCTCAGCGGTTTAGTGCTGCCCTTGGCCCAGGGCCAGATCCTGGAGACCCAGGATCGAGTCCCATGTCGGGCTCCCTGCATGGAGCCTGCTTCTCCCTCTGCCTGTGCCTGTGCCTCTCTCCCTCTCTCTGTGGATCTCTCATGATTAAATAAATAAAATCTTTTTAAAAAAACAAAAAAACAAAGGAACAGAAAGTTCAGAAAACAAAACATGGCTGACCAGAAAGGCTGATCTGAGAAATTTTGTGTATAGATGTGTAAAAGTCAAATGCAATCCCTTTGGTTGGTTTGGGGTCTTATGGGTTATTTTTTTGTGAATTAGTATGTGCTTTTCATTAAAAAACCAAACAATATAGAAGTACAAAGGATATAAAAAGTTCATGCATACACACACACACACACACACACACACACATTACATTCTCACACTGTACTCCCTAGGGGGAACCACTGTTAACAATTTGGTGCATATCCTTACAGATGTGTATGTGTACATACACATATATGTATGTACTACTACTTTATAAAAATAAAATCATATACTTTTCATACTATTCTGCAACTTGCTTTTTATACCTAACAATATGTCTTTTGTATTTTCCATATGAGTAAAAATAGCTCTACTTCCTTCTTTATAAAAAAAAATGAATAGGTAGTACATGAACGTGATACACTATATAAAAGGGACAACAGCATATATATAGAATCTCCCTCCAATCCCCCAGCAGTCACTTTCTCCCCAGAGGCAACCACTATTACCAGTTCCTTAAATGTCCTTCCACAGCTAGGCAATGTATACAAACAGATAATTTGTATTTATAGAAGTGGAAGCTTACCATACCTACTGTTCTATATCTTGCCTTTTAAATTTTAACCATATATCTTGGATATCATTCCATATAAGGCTGCCTGGTTCTTCTAAATGGCAATATTACATTTTATTGTATCTTTATTTAATCAAATCCTATAACTGTATATTTCTAGTTTTTTCACAGGTAGCTAAATGCAACCATATTGAGCAAGAATTTAGAATTTATTTAGCAAAAGGAAGAAGAAACCCAAATATAGAAAAAAAACCAAATGCATTTTAAATTCTAAAGAATCATGAATTAAGATTAAATCTAAGTGTGGCATTAAAATAAATTATTGAAAGGCAATTTGAAATTCTAGATGCCAGCAATTCTTGTTTACAGAGAAAATTAATTCTCTGTGTTACTTTCAAAAAATATGAACAATGAAAAGCCCCTCTCTGTTTTGGGTACCTAAAAACTCTTAAAAACCTTGCTGATGCACTTTCTGGGGCCAGTCAGTGAAGGTTTAGAAAGTCATTTTTTTTTTTTGTCCATAGAAATGCCTCCTCCATTTGGTATTTATTTGTCAATGGCCATTGCAGCGGGTACTATTCAGAGATGCTGATTTTACAGATATTCCAAATAAAACAATGTCACCAAAATGATGTATCTACTAGGAAACTCCAGTAGGGAACATAATAATGTATTTCCTTTATACAAAATACATTTTTAATTGAATTGGCTAAAAGACAACATCTTGTGGTGGCTGGAGTCTTAAGGTGTGAGTTCTCATGTCAATACTGGGACAGGACTGGGTACATGAAGTTGCATTAATCAATTCTCTTTGTTTCAATTTCCCATTTGGAAGAGAAATAATTGTGTCCAATTCCCTTGTCTATCTCAAAGCCATGTTGAGAGAAGCAGAAATGAGAACTTGGTGTGACAGAAAGTTTTCTAGTTACTTAAATTACTGTTTATGTAATTATGGTAGTATGACTCTAAGTGAGATCTCAAAGTGGATGTAGAGGCAGAAAGATGTGTGTATCAGGATCAACTGGGGATATTTTTCAGAGCATTCCTTTCTCACTCCTTCCTCCCATCACCTGTTAAGAACAACCTGTGATTGAAGAAAACTTCAGCGCTCTCAGGTATGGGACATAAGTATTGGGTTCTAAAAGGAGGGGGATACACACAGCGGTCATTAAGGTCAAGGGTTTCAGGAGATCTGGGTTGGAATGTTGGCTCCATCCCATTATTAACTGTATGATCCTGAATTACCTAATTCACTTTTTGCAAGCTTTTTTTGCTCAACTGTAAAGCACTTGCCTGTAAGGTTGGCATGTTGCTGCCACATAGTTAATGCTTGATAAAGAGTTCTACCATTGGTTCATTGGTAACCTGAACCTTTATTGTTCATTCTGAATCATGGATTTAAGGCAATATTTATCATCCTATGAGTTTACCAAATACCTTTCTCATAAAGATTTAATAGATACAGGATTCTTATGAACATAGATGAATAAATATGGAATTTGAAGGCTGGAAATGGCTATAAAACCATAAAGATTATCCCTACCAACCCTTCATTTTATGTACAGGGAAGCCGAGGGTCACAAAAGTAAAAGATTTACCCAGGGTTACAGGTCTGATATGTATAAAAGTCAGGACTAGAGGTACACCTTCTGTCTTCCAGTCCAGTGCTTTTCACTTCTTGCCACTCTCAAACCACACATTTAATAAAAATAAAATATACTTGCTTTAAAAAGTTAATGATGAGAATGTTATTTCCTTTCTATGGCAGAGTCAGTGACATCATCACATAGAACAAAGAAAATCCTGTGAAATTGCGCTCATCCAGCTAATAAAATTAGTAGCACAGTAAGGTATGGAAAACCACCCCATCATTGTAAATGTAGTATCTCCAGACCCAGAGAGAAGTGACTGATGGCATAGGGCGTAGGATCCAGATAGAGACTCACATTGTGAGGGGAAAGACAATGAATAAGAAAGAGAGTTTCAAGGTCTTTCCTGTACCACAAATCTGCTCCCCAAGTTTGGTCCTGGATTTCAAGTTTCTATACCTCCCTTAATGACACACAAGATTTCAAAATCTGTTTTTTCACATGACTGTTTGTTCCTCACATTCTTGACTCCTGCCATGTGATTAATGCAGACAGTGTATCTGCAGTGAATTGATACTACAGTTCCCCTGCCCTGGGTGAACACACAGGTGCCCAGGCCCACAGGGAATTCAGGAAGCAGAATGGAGGCAGTGACTAACACCAAGCAACCTTAAATTCAAATTAGCAGATGAAGGTTAGATCTGTGCCTCTAAAAACAGGACCAAAGAGGACCTTCTGGACTCCCTCGATAGGGCAGGGCTCTAACACCAATTGTAGAGTTGCCCCATGGGTCTAATTCACTGGATTGAGTGGAGCGGAAATGGAAAGCATGCCCAGTCCAGTTCTGGACACCTGCCTGTCTGCCTGCGAATGACCACTGTGGAATCTAAGGCAAGCAGACTGTCCCCAAAAATCAGCCTGAAGTCTCTGCCTGCATGCATGGCCTGGCCCCCAACCACAGCAATCTCCACTCCAGCTTGAGGCCATCTCAGGAAGGCATCTGTTACCTCTTGCTTGGTCTTTAGCTCTGCGGCCACAGGCATAACCCAATGGCCATAAATTTCCAACTCTGCAAAATGTTGCCCTACTTCTCACTCTAACTGACTGCATCTTGCCCTTGGGGAAAACAGCTTTACTCCTGAGTGCTCTCTGCTAAATGAGTGCCACCTTGTCTCTTTCCTCCACATCATCATTATAATTAATAAGCAACAATATCATCCCTGGTGGTTATGTTCTTATTAGGTGTTAACTGGCCTTAGCATCATTATCTCATTAGGCCTTTCCACCTAAATTACTTTATCAGCTTCCCTCCGAAGGGGGTCTGGTACTGTCTGGCTGAAAGGAATCCCCTGCACAAACACAAGAAAGCAAAAGGATAATCACAAGCATTTAGATCTGCTCCAGATATTAGTCTTCTTGAAAAATTAATGTGATTTCTACTATTGGGAATACTTGCGTTACTATAAACCCTCTCATCCAAAGTGTTCAAAGCAATACCCAGAAGCTTTTAACTTAATCTCACTCATTTCTATGAGAAAAAAAAATGTCGTGGAAGAAGATATTCTAAAATATTTACAACAGTTAAAACTTCCTCCCTTGTCACTGCCCACATTTCTATTTGAGTAAGTTATCTCCCAGTTCTTTCATTAAGTGGCTGAATTTCAAAATTTTTTCCTTGCTTAGTCCTCACTACAGTTGCTCTCAGTGAAATCTTTTCTTCAACTTCTCCTAATAATGCTTAGCATTTCTTTCCTTTAATAGCACTCATTTTATAATTCAACCTTTTGTAAAGGTAGATGAAGATGATTCTGCTCATAGAGGAGTGGAGAACATAGATGAATACAATGCTCCAGAAATGCTTTTGTTCTTGAGGACTGATGATGCACATTGCTTCCTTTACTGTCCTCATGAGTTCATGTTAACCATGAACTCTTTCATCTTTCCCCCCTTTATTTCTAGATGGTGTGTGCTCTCCAAAGGTTAGGGGGCATGCCATTGAGAGTCCAAACTTGCCCTTTACAGCCATTAGTCATGTTTTGTTTCCATTCCAATTACTTCCTCCTTTCCTCATCTTCCCACATTAATTCCTCATTTATCCTCACTTTGCCTAGTAATTTCCTATATTTAAATGTCTTATTATCTCTTGGGGCACCTGGGTGGCTTAGTCGGTTAAGTGTCCAACCCTTGATATCAGCTCAGGTCGTGATCTGTGGGTTATGGGATTGAGTCCCCCATCGGGCTCTGTTCTCAGTGGAGGGTCTGCTTGGATTCTCTCTCTCCCTTTCCCTCTGTCCCTCCCCCTGCTCGAGCTCTCTCCCTCTAAAATAAGTAAAATAAACCTTTAAATGTCTTATTATCCCATATTCCCCATGATCTGCTTATCCTTCAAACTATTGTTCATTTTCCCACAAACTGTGTAGTCTTAATGGGTTTGCAGTATTCATTCCCCCTTCTTGCTCACCCCCCCATCAGTGATCTCTTTCCCCCCTCCTTCCTACTTTCTGACTTCCAACTTTTTCTTCCAAAGAAGTGAATCATGATTTGAAACGATGAAGATGAATCTTAATGTCCCCAGACTCTCTATTTACTTAATTTTTAATAGCAAATTTTCACTCCAAGAGAGAAATCTGAGTTTATAATTCTCAAACCTTCCCACAGAGGCAATCAAATACACTAGGTCTCTCTCTCTTTTTTTTAAAAACTTAATTGGGGATAATACAAATCTCAGATGAAATATTGCACAGTTCGTTGGTATTTTTCTGAGATGTGTTGGCCATTTTTTTCCTTTTGCAGTTGAAGTCCCAAATGATGGCAAAAAAAAAAAAAAATTGTCTTTTGAATCTATGTCACAGAAAACTTCTCTTAGAGACTGAAAGCAAATCCCTAAACACAAACCCTGCTGTCATCAAACTTTCTGTTAATGCCCAGCCTCTTTTCCTAGAAGAGTATGATTTTAGTTTTAAAAAATTTTGTGTTTTGTTTTGTTTTTGAAATTTCACCAGCTCCAGGGATTTCTCTTTCTTTTGATCTGCCTTTCTTTCTCCTGAAATCTCAGGATAATTAATTTTAGCAAACTCTGGAAACATTCATTCTTCCCTTTATTTTCTCTGCTTTGGGGCCTTTCCTTACATCCTCCTTGTTCAATGGATACCTTCTTATTCAAGTGCCTCCCAGGAATGAATTCCCACCCCTCCCCTGCACTGTCTCATCTTCACATTCTCTTTCATTTTCCCTGCATCACTTTAATTTACTACCTACAGTCTGTCTTTGACCATATTTAAGTTTATGGCTACTGACATTCTCCCATCCTGGGTCCCTGGTCTAAGAGGGCAGCCAATGGAAGTATGTATATTAATCAAGGGACAGCCTCGTTGCCCCATGCTAAAAGGCAAGATTGGGGCAATTTCTCAAACTCTATCTCCCTATTATCGTACTCCTGTGGAGATGTGCATTCATTTTTCAAACTTATTGATTTTCCTATTCCATCACAGGTATGTGATGACTTACACTGGAATAAGGTAAATTTTAATCATAGAAACCTAGCATGCATTGCCATATGATTATGACTTTACTCTCATTCTTAACTAGCCAAAAGTATAGATCACTTGTGCAGTGGGAAATCTTGCTCATTAAATTACTATGAGTATGAAAAGAAGTGGATTTCTCTGAATTAATCCTTTCTTATACCATCCAATTCTTCTACTCTTTTTTTCTAAAACATGACCCCTTTCCCTCCTCACTATTCTATTACAGTTCACACACAACGTCCCTTGAGGGCAGAATATAGTCTAATTTTCTTCATTATTCAATTTGGATCCTGTTAAGTGAGACAGGTACTCACTGATAAGAAGGAACATTTAAGTTTTGGCAAATAAGTTCATTAGTATTCAGAAAGCTTTTCACCCCTCATATTTAATAAACCTTTCCATTACAAAGTAAGAAATGCTGCAAAATAGTCAAACAAATTAGCAATGGAGCCACCAAGAGAGTACATTTACCTCTGATTCAGAGATGTCTGAGTTTATCAGTTTTCTGTCAATCATTAAACAACAAAGATGAAACATGCAATTATATACAAGGAGACAGAACTCCTAATTCTTTCATTCTAGCTGAAGCAGAAGAGTTTTAATTGCTTGGAAAAATAAGATTTTTATTTTCTCTCAAGAGGGATAAAGAAAACAAATGTAAATTGGCTTAGAGTCAATGGCTAGAGCTATAAAATTTCAGACTATGCAAATGGGAGTTGGAAAGACCACCCCATCATCTGTAGTTTTTGTCCTTCACAAGGGCCAGTATTCACATATTTGGAAATCTGAGGTGGTCCACAGAACATTTCCTTTTCTGCTACAGCTCTTTTAGTGCATGGGGGTGGGGGGAGAACGTGCCCTTTTCCACTAGAATGTTTAGAGTTATGTAAATTTACTGATACCACTTCTGCTTAATTGAAGTGACACTCACTATAATATTTGAATGCTATCAGTTATTGCAGGGTCAACTTTGCACATATGTGAGTTACCAAGCCCTTTGTTTCCCTTCTCTTGTAAGTCCTATCAGCCATCTGATATTGAGACATATACGTATTTAAAGAGGCCACCAGCCATTATGAATATATGAAATGCAGTATGCATGAAAGATGTCTATTTATTGAAAGAGGTTTTTTTAAAGTTTGGTAAGTAGTCACTTAGATTCTCCCCGCCTGGGCAGAGATGGTTGCAGGAGATGGGGTAGACAGTGGGCCATCACTGTATAGAGGACCATTCTTCTACAGATTTATCCCAAGAAGTAAATGACTTTCTCTTCCTTGTATCTGGACATAGATCTTTTCATGGTAACCCTAGTCTAAGTGATTACCTAGATGTGTATACCAAGGCAACTCAAAATTGCTTGAGAAGAATGGGCTTAGAACTGGTTACCCTGGTAGGGCCACTCTCCTGGGACATGATTGATTCTCATCAAAAGAAAAGTCAGCAGATGAAAGGAAGAAGGTTTTATACTCTCTCATGTGAAAGCTTCTGGAGTGTAGAAAAGTGTCAGGTTTAGTTTGTATCTCCAAACCTAGCACACATCTGGTACATTTCACATGGTATATGCTCAGTGGAAGTGTGATCAAGGAAAGGAGAGGGAGAAAGACACAGCTAGAAGAAATTGTAAAGGAGGGTAAAACCCTCTGTGAGCTGTACAGGGAATGTTTATAGAATCTGCTCAACTCCTAAGGGGAGAAGCAGATTCATAGTATCCTACTCCTCTAAAAACAAAACAAAACAAAACAAAAAATCAGTCAAGTGTCTATTGCAGATCTACTTGACCTAACTGCTTAAGAAAAGTTGAGTTAGAAACTGGCAAGTTTTCCAGTAGACTGGGGCCTGATGTTGGCAGTTTTAGAGCTAGAAGGGGTCTTGGATCACCATAAGAGGCCTCCAAGTGAAATGTGACATGACTTGCCCACAGTCACATAGGTCATTAGTATTAGAATAAAGATCTGGGTTTCACAGTTCCCAGCCTAGTATTTTTCACCCTACAATTTCCCCACATAGAATAGAAGCAATAGCTGTTTCTCGAATTCTATCCCTTCATATTTCCTGACCCATGTCGCTTGATCTCTCTCCCCAGAAGCCCTAACTAAACCTAACCCCTTCCTCTGGCACCATGGAATTTTACACAGCTCACTAGGGAAACAGTCCAGGCAGGTTTAGAGAGTATTTATAGAATGTAGACTTTTAAGTCTTATAAATGCATGCTCACCAGGCTTGATAAGGCAATAAGAATTGCTATATTTATTGGAATCTTGGACTTGAGAATATCTTTGTTTTCATTTGTTTGTTGTGGCCACTGTTCTTCACATACAAGAGAAAGCTAGAATGCAAGCTCTATGATGTAGGGAACAGGTCTACCTTATTTATTTTTGAGAGAAAGAGAGAGAGAGAGAGAGCACTGGGAGGTGAAGGGGGGCAGAGGGAGAGTGGGAGTCCCAAGCGGACTCCATGCTCAGTGCAGAGCCCAGTGCAGGGCTTGATCTCATGACACTGAGATCATGACCTGAGCCAAAGTCAAGAGTCAGATGCTCAAACGACTGCACTATCCAGCCTCCCTAGAAGCATGTCTGTCTTACACCTAAGTCTCCAGTGTCCAGTAGATACTTAACTATTTGTTGAATTTTTTAATGTGACAATCAGTTCCATATTTCATGATTCTAAGAATGTTTCTTGACATCCTCATCTGCAAATTACCAGTAATACCATCCTCAGCCAAATATTTTTAAAGATCTCAACTCTATCTACTGTCTCCATTGATCAAATGAACACAAGAGTATGATCACCCAGTCCATAGGCAAAGAGTTCAAGCTTTATTTGACTTGATCTACTGTATTAGTTAATATTTACCCTCAAGTGAATGAAGATATACTAAGGGCTAACATCCTAGAAATGGAAGAAAGTCTATGATTACATTTTCATTTTCAAGCCCTACAAGTGTGGAGATATGTAGGCTAATAAATTGGTGTTTCCTTAAAACCACTACTTGCCAGATCTTTGTTTGTGGACAGAATAAGTTCTGTGTGGTGAAGAACCAAGCATGAGAACCACTGGGGTAGTCTTCCTACCCTCCATGGTCACAAACAATCCAGATGGGGCACCCAAATTATATATCTCAGTAGGACCAATAGAAGCCCTGTAATAAAACATCCCCATGCTCCTCTATATTTGATTACTCCTTACTTACTACTCCTTAGGAATTTAGCAAAACATTCCTTCCAATTCCACACAGAATTCTCCCTAAAATAAGTGCTAGTATTATTTTCCATCTTTATATTTCCATGGATGTTTCAGCACTCTATGGACAATTTGGTGCCCTTATAGGTTTCGTCCTCCAAGCAGTTGTCCAGCTGGTCTGTCTTTAATCTGGCCCTGATGGCAGCCATTACTTGAAATGAAGAAGGCAATCTAGTGAGAAACTGCAGTTGATGTTCCTCCTTTCTCAAGGGATAGGTAGCCCAGCCAGAAGGTCTTCTTGGTGATGGTGTCTGGGGCCAAGATTCAGGAAGTTCAGTGGCAGTGGTGGGAAACAATATCGGAAAAGGTCATGCTCCTCCAAAGAAGTGTTTTCCTTCCCGTCTCAGCAACTGTAAAATTATAAATCAAAGATTAAAAAGTTAAGCCACTACTCAAGTGAAGCTCTTGGTAAATACACCACTTAACAAACCCTGATGATGGATACACTGGCATCTAGATGAAGTCTGTGGTTTTCCAAACAATGGAGCAGAGACTACAGGGACACACAAAGTATGCCTAAGGATTCTCTATTTCTTCACTTGTTTTGTTTTATCAAAGAGGAAAAGCTAATTGCAGTTAAATACAAGTGAATCTGCATGCAGAAAGGATGTAGAATGAGTGGGCTAGGGAAGGACATGCTAGGAAAAAAGGAAAGAGAGTCCATGGAATCCAAGAGCTGCTGCCGTTTCTTCACAGAGCTGACCTGAATGGAGCTGTGATTCTGTGACTTCAGTGAGAGCTGAATAAATAATAGTATTTGGAGACAAATGATTTAAGACCCTATGAAAAATTAGAAGCACAGTCACCCAAGCCCTACTCAGTTCCTGGCATCCAAATGACTGATTCTCAAAGTCATTAACAAAATAAGGGAGAATAAGAACCTCACAGAAAGATGGTGTAGATGAAGCATCACTACTTTAGGGCAGCTCCACTAAAAGCATCACAAGAGGTGTATTATAGTGCAATGCCCAGATACTGGGCAAAACTGTCACATTAGTAATCGTCTTTGACTAACATCTTCTCTTTTGCTTTACCACTCTGTCCCCTTCCTCAGGCTTCCGGAACCCCATGTGCATGTGCCATTATCTGCCCACCCAAATGTCTTTAATATGACAGAGACTAATTAAACCAAAGGTCTTCCACTGTTTGATTTGAGTATTTCATACTAGAGTATTAACAGCTGGTGACTTTAGCATTCCCATGGGCTATCTGCAATTTAAAATTACTTGTAATCTTTATAATTACTGGAATATGGGAAGGAGAGAGAAGAAGGGAAATGAGCAAGGGAAGAGGAGGGGCTTCCCATGCTTCTTGTTGAATCTCAACACTATTCCATACCAACCACCAAAACTCCCAACAGTGGGCTTCAGCACCTTTGTCTACATGTCATAAATAATCTGAACAACTGCTAGGCCCAGCTATAGAACTGAGAAAGCAGTTCTATACTCAGAGCACATAAAGAAGATTCTTCAGAACTGACTTCTAAGCCCATAAAAAAAACCTTCCTACAGATACCAGTGATCATGTCTGCATTCCAGGTATCTGCCCTGGTCCAAAGTCTTCATTTTACAAAGAGGCAAACCAAAAGGTGAGTGGCTGACCCAGTGTCACATAGGGACTGAGCGAAAGGTAGGACCAAGACTGAGCCTAAATCTCTTCAATCCCAGTCTACAGTCCGGCCCAAGTAAATCTTCATGAGCATAACACATTGTCTTTGCTCTAGAGAGGATCGTGTTCTTCAAATTCTAGTATTTGGGTAGTACCTGAGTAGTAATTTCCCCCTCCTGGACAACTGTCTGGTCCAGTGGGTCCAGGGCAGGCACAGGAATATTAACAGGTTCCCAGGGGGAGCCTGGTATGTGGGGTGTTAGAACCACCTCTATGTTTTGCTTATCACACCTTTACCTATCAGCACATGGAGCCAACTGGAAAGTTCCCCTGAAAGACTGTTCTGGGAACATCCTCTCAAGCCCAAATATCAAAAGGCTCTTGACAATTAGGGCAGAAGGCAGAGTCCTAAAGACAAACAGCAGCAAATCCATGGAAACAGAAAGTGTATTAGTGGGGCGTAGGTTTGAGGGATGACAGCTAATGGGTATGGGATTTCTTCTGGAGGTTGATGAAAACATTCTGGAATTCATTGTGATGATTATACAACAATATTTGTTTCTGATATATTTATTTATTTATTCATGAGAGATGCAGAGAGAGAGAGGCAGAGAGAGAAGCAGAGACACAGGTAGAGGGAGAAGGAGGCTCCATGCAGGGAGCCCAATGTGGGGCTTGATCCTGTGACTCCAGGATCATGCCTTGGGCTGAAGGCAGGTGCTCAACTACTGAGCCACCCAGGTGTCCCAACTTGGTGTGATCTTGATTATACATTTTAAGAGACTGAATTTTATGGTAGGTAAATTATATTTCAATTTCTGAAAAGCCCATATAGGTGTATGGGTACCACATATCACATGCAGAGGGATCATCTGACTCCCTGGGGCCTCACAACTGTTGGGCGACTTCCCCTGGGCAATAGAGGTAAAATGTTGCCAGGACAGCTGATGACTATAATGGCTACCATTGGCTGCACACTTCTTATGTGGCTGACACCTATGATATACAGTACATGGTTATCTCAAATGATGCATCATAACCAAAGATGTGGATGCTATTATTATATTGTTATTGTTAACATTTTACAGATGATAAAATGGAGGTATAGTGAGGTAAAACAACTTGACCAGGCTCAAAGCCAGTAAGTGACAAAAGTGATACTAGAAAGGTGTGTCTAAATAGGCATCAAAAGAATCTGCCCCACATCATTTCCCTCATGATTCTGATACTCCCACTTTGAGATTTTGGGAAAATAGAATAATAATAATCATAATAGTGATAACAATGTAGCTAAGATTTATTCATTCTTTCCAGGTTCCAACCTTTCTGCTAAATTATCCACATAGATTACCTCACATAATCGTCACAAAAACTTTGTAAAGCATATATTATTGTGGTGGAAGGTTAGGCAGAGAATAGTAATGTAATTTGCCCAAAGCCACAGAGCTTGCAAGCGATGGAACCAGGATTTGAACACAGACCCTACTGCTAAGCCACGTTGTCAGAGAGGCAAATCCAGATGCCTGCAGCAGCTGGGAGAATAAAAAAGTAAAGTAGGCCCCATATGTTTCTTGAAATACAAAATAGCATCTGCCCATCTTTTATTTATCTATAGAGATGATGTATGATTTTTCTCATAATACTATAAGGCAAACAACACAAGAGCAATGATAAATGACACTTTGCCTCAATGTCAATGATACAAAACAAAGTGGTCAAACAAGCAAAAAGAAAAGCCTATTTTCATCTAAAGGGGCAGCCACCACTCAACTCCAACCCTCTGTTGCCAGGTGGCTGTATGATGCACTGCCATATTTTCTGAGAGAAACGAGAGAGATTCTTACATGAAATCTTTTGGTTTAAAGGAAAAATGGAAAAATTGAGTGCCTGAGTGCCTCAGTCAGTTGAGCATCTAACTCTTGGTTTTCAGCTCAGGGTCGTGGTCTCAGGATCATGGGATCAGTCCCCATGTTTGACTCTGTGCCAAGGGCAGAGTCTACTTGGGATTCTCTGCCTCTCCCTCTTCCTCTGCCCCTCCCTCTGCTAATGCTTGCACTCCCTCAAATAAATGAATAAAGTCTTTGGGAAAAATGGGAAAAGTAAAAGGGAAAAAAGGTAGACATTACTAGTATCACTTTATTATTATTATTTTTAAATGGCAAAGAATCCTGCAGCCTCAATTTGGTCTGTAACAGTTCACTCTCAATCTCTGTATATAGCAAATTGCTTCCTCAAGCAGTTCCATGTGACTGGAATTTAGGATTTGGGGTAAAAACTGACAGGTAGAATTTGGAATGGTGAGGAGAGGCGATGGTATGAAGATTCTTGATGGACTCCTAAGGAAGGTAAATCTCATTCCACAGCCCAGAAAGCTGGAAGCTTTGTCATTTTGTTTTGCTTAAGAACAGAAAGACACCAGATCAGAAAGACATCCTGAGAATGATGTTAAGGGCAGAACAGCTGAAAGACAGAGCTGAGGCAGTGAGACTAAATGGAAGATAATTGTCACCCTCAAGGTAGTGGCAGTGGGGGTGAGACAATGGATCTAAGTCAATTAATAGCTGAGACCTTCCTTAGTAGAAAATAGATCTGTTTATATCAAAAGAGCATATACATACACTCTATTATATAGCAATGGCATCACTTGATAAAGAAAAGGCCATCGTCATGAAAAGGGAGACATTAGCAAATGAGGAAGAAAGCAATGAGGAAAACAAGAGAGGGGTTTCAGGATACAACTTGTTTGAAGCTGGATTTGGCATGTATAAAGGAAAGAAAATGTCCTTGGCTATGGAGGAGACAGCTTGAAAACTGCCTAAGAAAACAAAACAAAACAAAAAAGTGAATAAGGAAAATAAAAAGAAAACATATAAGGTCAGGTATTAAGAAATTAAAAAGAAATATAAGAAACGAGGAGGGGAAAAAATAATCAGGCAGTGAGAGTAGTGCACGTCCCTAAAGTCCAGATTTAATGCAGATGATAGAAACTGTGGAGAGCATTTTAAAAATATGTTGTAACAAAGGCACTAAAGAGATTGCTTTAACAGAGACAGAATTCAAGAACAGAGACCACAGGAAGGTATTTATAAGAAGAAGAAGAAAAAGAGGTCCAAAATATGGCAAAGGATTTTAGCTATTGGAGACCAGTGGGAAAAGATGAGTTTTAGAGATGTCAGAAAGGAAAATATGACAGGATTTTGGAATATTCTCCGAGTGAAAATAAGGTCTATTCTGTAAAAAATACAAAGTTCTCTCTCCACAAGTGCTTAAGAAGCAGCCCCGAGGACAGCCAAAGATAATACCAAAGTTGCATTCCGAGGGAATGAGGAAGAGAGTGCAGTTACCAGAAAGTTCCAAAAGGGAAAGGAGTAAAGATTTTCATCTTTACCAAGTTTGGTTTTCATTTGTTGTCACATCACACAGACCAGAATGAAGTGTTCCACAGAAGCAACTTCAGATGGCCCAGAACACTCTGGGAGAACTACAATAGTCACAAAGGCAGAAGGAAAAAGGAGGACCTTTCTCCATACACAGGGTCCAGGAATAAAAAGCACCAACAACAATAACAAAAGATCCTATTTAAAAGCACAAAGTTGGGGCTGCCTGGCTGGCTCAGTTGGTGAAGCCTGTGACGTTTGATCCTGGGGATTGTGAGTTCAGGCCCTATGTTGGGTGTAGAGATTACTTAAAAATAAAACCTTGGAAAAAAATAATAAAGGGCACTTGGGTGGCTCAGTGGATGAGTGTCTGCCTTTGGCTCAGGGTGTGATCCTAGGGTCCTGGGATCAAGTCCTGCATTAGGCTCCCTGCAGGGATCCTGCTTCTCCCTCTGCCTATGTTTCTACCTCTCTCTCCATTTCTCTCATGAAAAAATAAATTTTTAAAGACTTAAAAAATAATAAAAGCACACAGTTGTACATTAAAGGAGAAGAAATACAAGTGAAGAGGAAGGAGGACTATTACTGTTAGGACAAGAAGGGGCTGTCATTTCAGTGTGTAATGTAATATCTGGCAACTTAGTTACAGTATTCCATTTAAGTTCCTCATCAGATAGGCAATATTACTCCATTTTGCAGAAGAAAGTGTAGGGTTCTGTAAAATAATTACTTGCTAAAAATTCACAAAGATAGTTAGTATTTAGAGCCAAGTCTTACTGAATTCTCAAGCTTAAGTATTTTCCACAATACTGCAGTCATTATGGACCATTTTCCACCTGGATTTCTGCAAGAGCCTTCCTAACTAGTGTGTCGCTCACCTCCTCCATCCTCCATTCAATACGTCATCCAAGGGGATCCCTGGGTGGCTCAGTGGTTTGGCACCTGCCTTTGGCCCAGGGCGCGATCCTGGAGTCCCGGGATCGAGTCCCGCGTTGGGCTCCCTGTGTGGAGCCTGCTTCTCTCTCTGCCTCTTTCTATGTCTATCATGAATAAATAAATAAATAAATTAATTAATTAATTAATTAATTAATTAAAAAAACAATACGTCATCCAAGCAATGGATCAAAGATGCAAATGAAATTGTTACACTGCCCATTCAAATCCCTTCAATAAATTCCCTTTAGTCTTCAGTGGAGTCCAGACCACTTAGCATTCCCTACAAGGCTATTCAAGGTCTGGCCCTACTCAGCTCCCCAGCTTCATCTCAAGCTCCTCTCCTTGAAGATGACAATTCAATGACTCTGAATATATTTTTAAGCCCTTGTAATGTACCATGATTATTTTCGCCTCCAGGGCTTGACACATTGTCTCCATAGGTTGCAGCACTCATCTCCCTGACCATCTAGCCCCTCCCCTTGGCAGTCACCAAGGAGGACTCATTTCTTACAAAAATTAACACATCTTACTGGAATTCTCTTTATCTGTTCTCAGATACCCATGCCCCCTCTACCATGAGGTACATGAGGAAAGATCCTGTTTCCATTTTGTTCACTCTTGAATCCACAACACCTAGCACATGCACAAACATATCATCAGTGTTAAGCACATATGTTTTGAAATGGACAAATAAATTGGATGGGGTGAAGGCCCTTACTGGTTACTAAGTGAAACTGTTATCAGTAGAGGCCAAATTCCTAGATGACCCCAAAGCCCCTACTCTTGGCATCTATAATTTACTGCCCATTGCTGAAGATTCTTTTCCAAGTTTCAAAATTCAATTCTAATTCCAAAATTACAGAAACTTCAACATTTTATAGAGCATACACTCTGTGTCCTTCTTGCGCTCAGAGCTATAAATAATTAGCAAGAAGACTTGCTTCTTGCCTGAAACAAGCTTACAGTCTAGTGGAAGAGCTTTCATTTTGTCAACATGTTGCAACTCACATTCTCTTTAAATTCTTTCAGAACTGAGCTAACAAGGGAATCCCTGATAGTCTCCTAAGCATTTGGTAATAACCAGTTGACTCCTATAGGATAACAAGGGGCTTGAGAGCCAAAGCCAAATCTTATTCACCATCATCATCCTGGTGGTTAGCACAGTATCTGGTATATAACAAAAGGTTTAAAACAGTCACCAATATGGGTGGATGGAACTGGAGGGTATTATGCTGAGTGAAATGAGTCAATCGGAGAAAGACAATTATCATATGGTTTCACTCATATATGGGATATAAGAAATAGTGAAAGGGGCTGTAAGGGAAAGAACGGAGACTGACTGGGGAAAAATTAGAGAAGACAAACCATGAGAGACTCCTACTCTGGGAAATAAAGGGTTGCAGAAGGGGAGGTGTGTGGGGAGATGGGGTGATCGGGTGATGGGTATTAAGGAGGGTACATGATGAGAAGAGCACTTGGTGTTAGAAAGTTTTTTTTTAAAGATTTTATTTATTTATTCATGAGAAGCACAGAGAGAGGCAGAGACCTAGGTAGAGGGAAAAGCAGGCTCCCTATGGAAGCCTGATGCAGGACTGGATCCCAGGACCCCGGGATCACGACCTGAGCCAAAGGCAGGTGCTCAACCACTGAGCCACCCAGGTGCCCCTGAGCACCGGGTGTTATACCATATGTTTGTAATTTGAATTTAAACAAAAAAATAAAAAAAAAAAACCAACAAAAAATCAATCAATCAATCAATCGGTCACCAAATGGGTGAAAGCATAAACAAATGAATGAAGAAACCAGCAAACAAGTCAAGTCTTGGAATCTAGCTTTGGAATCCGGGTCAGAGTCTCAGCAGGAATTCTCTTCCATCACTAAACAGATAAACGACTTGGTGACAAGTCCCCGTAGGGAAGAACCAATCTATTAGGCACACACATATTGGCTAGACTGCAGCCATTGGAGCACGAGGGCAGGGAAAAAGAGGAGCAGGCTAGGATTTTCAGTAGATTTCCATTTTTCCAGCACAGGAGAGGTTCTCTCCTCTGTCCTCAGGTTTAGAGGGGAGACACTGTGGGGCAATCACACCCATGGAAGAGTACTGAGATGACTTCATCTGGCTCTCCACAGCCCCAGACCTGCTCATGGAGGCAGACCAAAAGGTAGGTCAAAAGATAATAGGAAAATAGATCAATATAGTGTTCATCACACATTTTTACTACCTAGTAAGAAAACCCTTCATGACATTATTTAAAATGTGCATTAATAATCACCAACTTGAATAAACATCTAACTGAAACAAAGATATTTGCTAGTTTCTATACCTTTCAAAATTAGAACCAAGGGCAGCCCAGGTGGCTCAGCAGTTTAGAGCCGCCTTCCACCCAGAGCCTGATCCTGGAGACCCCAACTGAGTCCCATGTCAGGCTCCCTGCATGGAGCCTGCTTCTCCCTCTGCTTGTGTTTCTGCCTCTCTCTCTCTGTCTCTCTCATGAATAAATAAATAAAAATCTAAAAAAAATTAGAACCAATAATCTAGCCAGAAACAGCTATCAAACAACATCCTTTTCACACACACACACACACACACACACACACTCCTGAAATTTACCCTGCTGCCAACTATATTAGTTATTTGAATAAACATTTTTTCTGCCACATGCTTTAGCACCATATAGTATCTTGTAGTCAGTTAAAAAACCTTTATCGAAGTTAGACTATGGTATTATTTTGACACCAGACAGTCCTTTGCTTTTGTGTGGAATCACAGTGTTGCCTGAACAGTGTACGATTACGCTTTTGTGCAGACAATCAGCAGGTCATTAGCGTACTGTACAAATCACCTTGGACTCAGGATGGAACCCTGGGGACCTGAAGCTGCTTATAGACTGCAGAGAAGACATGGTGTTGCTGACAGTTACCTCTGATGGCAGTTAAAAAGGTATGATTGCAACCACATGACAGCTTAATACAACAGATCCCTGAGCTATTCACATGGCACATTCTGATTAATGGTATCAGTAATCATTATGAATTTTTAAGTTTTGGTCGAGCCTTCCATTACATTCTGCCATTAGAATACAAGACTAACAGGCCCTTTGTGAAATTACCATGTTTTATCATTATTTTACTGCCGCCGGTTTTACATTTTGGTGAACACGATATAATCCATAACATATTCTGACGGGGCAGGGAGAGAGTCCTGCTGCACATTTGAAAGGCTCAAGAAGAAATTTTTGCGTAAGAAAGTGAAAGTGACATAAACTGAAACTTGTTACGGGAACCAGAATTTGCCACTTTTACACAAATACACATATGCGCACGTGCATAAACACACACACACACACACACAGAGGATAAGGGCTATTTTACTATATCCACATCTGGCAATGATGTGGGCATAGTGAAAAGATTTCAGATTCCCTCCAGAAAGCCCTTAGGCTACAAGAAAAATCATCCTACATCTAATAAAGCCATCTGAGATACATCTACCATATGGGAAAGCCCTGTTCTGCTTTATTCCAACAAATTGGTTCTTGGATTCCTCTCACAGCTGTTGCTGCTGTTGTTGAAGATGTACAGGGTCCTGGCAATGAGCAGGATGCTGTGCACAACAGTCGGGATCCCCACATCTCTGGGCTGTGTAAGCATTAAGTGGTATCACCTGTGATAAGTACTGAGCACCAAGGATATTTAAAGGCCTGATACAGAAGTACTCAGTAAATGGGGACCCAAAAAAATTGTCTTAATTAGAATATTCTGGGAGTTTAGTCCTCAGGAGAAAAAGGGGAATAGATTTCTAAATCAGATCACTATCAAGACAATAAGGATGCTAAAATAAGCAAACAAACAAGTGACTTTTCCTTAGATTTTTCCCTTCACCAATTTAGTTTATGAAACACTAGTATGTGCCCAACACTATCCTAGCATGGGAGGCAGGAAGATAGTGGCCACTTCCTGGCTATGGGCAGCTGCCCCTCTGCTGGGGAAATGAGATACCTAGGATTCTTTCAAAGCAGTGTCTTTTACTATTGCAATAGCATTTGGAAAGTTTATTATATAAATCCATATAAATAACATAATCCTATGAAAGGAAAATATTTACTCTTCTCAATAATTTTTTAGATAATTGTAAAACATTTAAAGTGTACATCACAGTGATTTACTATACATGTAGAAGCATTCCCCCATCTAGTTAACTAACGCATCCATCACCTCACATGTTTATCCTTCTTTTTTTTTTTTTTGGCTCAGAATTTATATGTTTAGTTATACAATAAAGTGTTATCAACTACAGTCACAGAAAGCCTTGCCAACTCCATATTAACTCAGGACCATGTCCTGCTAACTCGAGATTGAGCGGCACCACTCCCTTCCTCCTCCTCTCCATCATCTTTACTGCCTGATTTCCTTCTGTTTTGGCTTTTTTTCCTGAGGTTTTCCTGAAAAGCTCCCTTGTCCTATGTTCTAAGAAAGAAGAATAGCAAAGAGAATGGAAAATAGGATTGGAAGCCTGAATAAAGATGAAAAAAACAAGAAATTTGAGGTTTTCTCAGCTTTTTAACCTCAGGTTCTATTTCTGTGGATAGCCAGAAGTGAGTGGCCATTCTACAAAGACTACAAAGTGCAAAAATACTAGGAAGAGAGAGAACATCAGAGAGATGCTAGAAGAGACTCTGCTGACGGGAGGAATCATCTCAACTTCTTCTTTCATCTAATCTCTTTTCACAACTCATCTGCAGTGGCCTTTACACTCCTGGTGGGATGGAACCCTTGGGAAGCTCAGAAGAGGTAAAAGGGACAAATGGCATAATGTAAAATTCCACTTAAAAAACAAACCCAAACCCAAATAAACCTCCCCAGGGCCTCTAGATTCATTGCTCAAGTATTTTCCACTGCACCCCACCCACTCTCTGAGGCCAAACACACACCACCAGGCCACCCCACACCTGAACTTCTGGTTGATCCAGAAGAGCACTAGAAGTTTGGGGGCAGGGCCAGAAATCCAGCACAGCCCCAGGCAGTGGGCTCAGCTGCCACCTCTACTTGCTGGGAATGTATTGTCCCTAAAACTCCCAATCCCTGAAAGTTAGGTACAGAGAGGCAGCCAGGAATTTCACAAAGCAACTGGGATTGGCAACAGGGCTCACACACCTTCCTGCTGGGCTCTGGTCTTGGCTATGAAAAAGGGTGCAAGAGTCTCTTGACCCTGTGTCCTAACTTCCAATTAAACCAGAAGCTGGACATTCAGGGAAGAGCCAGGAATGTGGCCGACCAGGTGTGGGGACATTACTGCCACAGCTTCCATCATGGCCCAGAAGCAGAATCCAGGCCACACACATGTGTTTGTTGAACAAGAACATTCTGAGATTGTGTTTAAAAAGAAAATCTTCTGTTCCAGACTTTGAACAATAATGGTTGCCATTTGCTGAGCGCTGACTATATATAGGCTAACTCGCCATGTAATAGATCATTTAATTCTAATAATCTCATACAGTAGATACTAGAATTATCTCCCTTTTCCATACTAGGAAATGAGAATTTAGAAGAGGAGAGCAACTTGATTCAAGCTATTGAAGAGGCAAATCCAGGATTCCATTCCAGGTATATTGGACTCCACATTTTAAAAAATATCTCATTGTTTTCTTTTTCCTGTTTTTTTCTTTTTTTGGTTGTTGTTAAACTACAGTTGACACATAATGCTACATTAGTTTCAGGTGTAAAACACGGTGATTCCACAATTCTATATGTTATGCTACGCTTACCACAAGTATAATTACCATCTGTCACCAAACAACCCTATTACATTACCATTGACTATATTCCCTATGTTGTATTTTTCATCCCCCTGACTTAACTCATTCCAAAACTGGAAGCCTATACCTCCCACTCCACTTAAACAATTTTGCTCCAACCCCCTGCCCTCCCCCTCTGGCAACCACCAGTTTGTTCTCTGTATTTATGGGTCTGTTTTTGCTTTTATTTGTTTGTTTGTTCATTTGCAAAACCCACATTTTTAACCATCAAGCATAGAAAACCAAAATTCGAGACGCCTGGGTGGCTCAGTGGTTGAGCGTCTGCCTTCAGCTCAGGGCATGATCCTGGAACTCCACGATGGAGTGTCACATCGGGCTCCCGCAGGGTGCCTGCTTATGTCTCTGCCTCTCTGCATCTCTCATGAATAAAAAATAAATCTTTATTTAAAAAAAAGAAAACCAAAATTCTATGCCTTTGAGAGTAGTCTTCCTGGATTAGACTTTTAAGTCATTTTGACCTTGTTTTGTTAGAGGAACAGATTTCAGTAGCTTCACAGCACATAGTTTTCCTCTATCTGACAATGTGCCTGAGGACAGAAGTAGATTCTAGAAATCAGATAAAGGAGCATCAGAGATAATCCACTCATGAAACAGAACTTGGGGGAATATGTGGGTGGAAATGTGAATTCTGGGCTCAGTCTGGCTCAGAGTTGATTTGTCTCAAAGTTAAACTATTTCCATTGTCTTTCAGCAACAGCTAATAGAGGAAGATAGATCTGCCATGAGCTTTAGTCACAGCTCTAAATAAATAGGCAACATGCTAATATTTGATATATTCAAGATGTCCCTGAAGAGCAAGCAATTACTTAAGTAATTTCTTAACTTTTCAAGTCACATTTTTAGGAGAGATACTGACTGACCAACACCAAAGGGAAACATAATAATGTACTGGGAATGTTTTAGAAACTTCCTGAAGTAAACAGGAGATGCAATAAAGGAAGGAAAAGTCAACACTGTCTTTATATCCAATGGCCCCTCACTCTTAAAGTAAGAACACCCTTATGATTTTTCAGCAGTTTCAGCAATAAATGTAATTGATAATTCAACATAATTACAAAATAAACATGTTGAGACACTGTTTCCCCTTCCACGGAGGCCTTAAGAATTCTCATGATGATGACTTTGGGAGCGTTAGGACTATCTATAAAAGATTCTAGTTAGCCCAAACTACTATTATTACTTCCCCTCCCAGTACCTGTGAACTCCCAGGAGGCTCCTATTTGTGATTATCAAAGGAGATCCCACTTCTGGTAAGGAAAGAATGACACCAAAAAGCTTCCCTACTCCCTCAAGGAGTTCCATCTCAATTGTTTGGGATTGCTGTCTCATAGTGAACCAGATGCTAAGAGCAGGTATTCCTTTCCTCACCCCTTTCTATCCCACAGGCTCCTCCAAGGAAGAAGGATGTCCTTTGAGAAAAATGGTCACACAAAATACAGAATTGGTCTACCTCAATCTCCATCAAAAGCACAGAAGCCTGAGATCATATAAAATAGCTCTAGGCCTACATGGTTAGCCAGGTCCCTAGGCAATATAATTTTTTAAAGATATTTTATTTATTTATTCATGAGAGACAGAGAGAGAGAGAGAGAGGTACAAACAAAGGCAGAGGGAGAAGCAGACTCCCGCAAGGAGCCCAATGCGGGACTTGATCCCAGACCCCAGAACCCAGAATCATGGCCCTAGCAGAAGGCAGACACTCAACCACTGAGCCACCCAGGCTTCTCTAGGCAATATAATTTAGAGCGAATCAAAAGATTCCAAGATATACACTCCCTACTACTTTCCTTCAGTCATTCAGTCAACTTTTATTTACTGAGGACTTGCTGTATTGGGGGGGGGGGGTTCCTAGAAGATGGAAATACAAAGGCCATAGGGTTGCCAGATTTAACAAATAAAAATCTTGTATTTGATCTGGCGATTCTAAATGGTCAGCAAGAGACCACACCTGCCCACAAGGACCTTACAATCTAGTGCCCTATGTATTCCCTAAGAATTTTTAACTCCATTAACACCTTAGCAAAGATGATTTATCCAATGAGCTGCAAAGTGTACAACCTGAGGGAATAATGCACAGAAATAAGTTCTGAAGGGAAGAATAAGGTCCAAAGCAAGGCAAACACCAGGAGAATGTCACAGAGCAAGTAACAGTGATCGACCCAGGACAATGCAATAGCTCTGTGCCCCTAGTTGGGTGGAGGAGGGCGGGGGTGGGATTGTCAAGTAAAGGGATCCAAATGAAGAAATCATTGCTGAGAACTCAGCTTGCTTCACCTGCATTCCAAATTAGTGACAAGTAAGCCAAAAATGTTGTCAAGTTTGGTAAACATCTCAATTAGACCTGAACAGAGCATCTAGTGGGATCTCATGCCAACTTATGGTTTGGGGTGGAAACCATACAAAATGTGGTGGTTTTATAGGGTTTGAACCTGAAAGCAAGCAAAATGTGGTGGTTTGAACTATGTTTTTCTTGGAGTATTTTGGATACTCAGGCATAAAAATTCACAGTCAGGCTTGGGAGGTCCGATCTAAAACAATAAAAAGTTTTCACACTATCCTTTCAGCAACCACAAGGGATAGACTTCCAAGAGAAGTTGTAGACTCTTGTTTGAATATCATTTACATATGGTTGATAGATGGACCAGTTAGGCCATATTTATGTGACAAAAATTGATTTTGATGTTTGGAGGGAGGAAAAAAGGCTGTCTTTTTCTGGACTAGTATTATCTACATAGGAAAAAAGAAAGCAAGGGATTTTTATGCATGTCATTGTGTTAATCATAAAACTAGTAAGAGATCAGTTCCATTGCCAGTGACTTCTTGCTGTGAGCAACTCCACAGCTTGAGTCTAGAGTGAGAGTGAGAGGAGTAAAAGAATTCATTTTGTTTTACATGTCAGTCATTAAAGCCACTTCAAAGCCTTCATGGAAAGATGCAAGGCATATATAAGTAGGAAGTGCCACAAAAGAAGTGGCAGAAATGGAAAGAT
This sequence comes from Vulpes vulpes, assembly GCF_048418805.1. Classification (NCBI taxonomy): domain Eukaryota; kingdom Metazoa; phylum Chordata; class Mammalia; order Carnivora; family Canidae; genus Vulpes; species Vulpes vulpes. Next base: position 87,164,943 of record NC_132786.1, read on the forward strand.
CCATTTGCACAGCAAACTTTACCACTTCCCTCACTAGATATTTACCATTTCCTAATCTTAGGGTCCCCTACTCCGTATTGTCTAATCCCAGTTGCAAAATACAAATTCCCAGCTCTCCATTCCTTCCCTTACCTTGACCTCCTTTGTCTGAGCAGGGAACTGAAATGCCTCATGAGTGTATGTAAGTGTAGGGTTAGGGCTTTGAGTAATGTCGACTCTACAATAGCATAGGAGTGCTCTGCCTAGGTAAAAGAAAATAGACTGCATGACCTTTCCCAAGATCTTCTTGCAGCTTCTCTGGACCTGCAACCACATCGAAATATTTGCTTCATTCTTTAGTTCAAAGAACATAACATTTCTTCATCATCAGTGGAAATTCTATTGTTCTTACAATGAAGTGGAAATTTTTTTAAAATTTTGTATTGCTTTGTTTTATTTTCAAGGGGGCTAGAGGAAAGGTTACAAAATCAGTTGTGGTCTACATGAGCAGAACAGTAGGAATCATCATTATTATCACTTAACTCATATATTTATTAAACAGTTCCAGGAAAATCTAGTTAATTTGGACCTTGTACCTTTGAAACATTTGATAATTCCAAGATGGGGAGCTGGCTTAACTTTTCCTTTGGTGGAAGTGAGAGTTTACAAATCTAATTAAGTGAGCTTTGCAGGGGGTGATTAATCTTAAGAAAACAAACTGCTTTCAAACACTCTCGTAATAACTGTTTCTGATGATTAATGAAACGATTGCAAAGAATCCTGGTCTACTCATTAAAGCAGACCCAGTTATGAGGTCTTGGCCACAGAGTACTGGTCCCAGGCTTATGTAAATATTTTCTATATGACAGGTTACATACAATATTCGATAATTCTGAAATATCATGGTTTATACTGATCTTCCCTCAAATTAGCCTGCCATATGAAGGTTTCTCTGTATTTCTATTCCAAGTTGTATGAACCCAAGATGCCAATGGAACGAGCCCAAATGGTCTTTGAAGATACTTATGATCCATGCAATCTCTGTTAATGACTTTTACATATACATATGTCCCTTAAACCAGTGGCATAATTGGATTAGTTGGAAGCCCACTTGGCCAGCACAATGGGATAGTTTAAACCTAACTATTAACACTCTTATAGATCATCTAAATCACTATCCAAGGAATGTGCATAAGCCATGTGTTGAATAGTATGGTCAAATGTCTATGGATTCGACACGTAACCCATCTTGCTCATGAGATCTTCAATTAAATTGGGAGACTCACTGAAGATATTTTGTCCTGAGAATATCAACAAACCCTTCAGAGCTCACAATCAAAACTCTTCATAACGTTACTTATGGGACAGCTAGGTCCCGTTGAGTACTCTCCTTGGGGTATACTGAGTATACCTCTAATGTAGAAGAATCCATCTAATTACAACTTATTTATAAAGGCAGACAAAACAGAAAGGCCAAATATTTATTCATCCAGCATACATATATCAAGTATTTTACTATATTCATCAGGCTCAGTCGTAAGCTCTGAGAAAGGAAGATAAAGATTACATGGCACTTAGGACAGACAGCTTATCTTCTAATTAGGGAGATAGATAACAATGACAAAAAAATGACCAAAAAACCCTACAAAATACTATAAAAGCAATAAGTAGTGAGTAGTATGGAGTCATAAGGACAGACACCTAATTTCAAGCATCAGAGAAGACTTCCTGGGGTAGTATTACTTGAACAGAGCTGAAGAGGTGAGAAGTTAGCCAGGTGGGCAATGAGCCAGGGAGGGCTTTCTAGAATAAGGGGATGACATATGCAGAAGGAGGAACCAAAAGGCTTTATTAAACATTATATTAATGTTAATGGTAAGCATTAGCTAGTATTTTTTGAACGCTTATTTTCACAAAGCACCTTACTATAAGCCTTTTACATTTAATTCCACCATTACCAAATAGGTCAGTTTTAATTGTCATCCCAGTTGTCCAAAAAGAAAACTGAGACATGGGGAAGAAAAATAATTTGTTCAAGATTATGCAGCAGTCTGACTTGAGAACCCAAGGTCTTCACCCCTAAGCTCTAAGCCTGCTTAGCCCAGGCATGCCAAACTGTGGCATTTATCTTTGCTATACAGGCAATGGGGAGCCCCTAAAAATTTTAGATGAATCCCCTTAAGGTAAGCCTAACTTTTTTTTTTTTTTTTTTTTTAGAAAAAGACCTTCATTCTTTGCCAAGTGTTTTTGGGTTTTGTTTTGTTTTGTTTTTTAATCCTTTGGTCCAATACTTTAATTACTTTGTGGTTAAATCTGATTTCTAACTTGAGAAAAAAAAAACCAGTGACTTAAGAAGCCCCTTTGTGCATGTGAATCATAACCCCTAGAATCAGGACAAGCAGAGATGGGAACTGCGTCTGTCACTCTGATATGCCATAAAGAAACCAATGTGGGTTGTCATGCCGTGCCTCATTTATACCTACCCTCATGGAGACAGGGTCAGATTGCTAAACCTGAATATTTTAAATTCAGAATACTTCTTCAGTATTCTTTGCTTTATAATTGATGGTTTTGAAAGGGCAAGATTTGCTTGGAACCATGGTTAAGATAGTAGAGTGGAACTATAGTGATCTGAAATGATCTAATTTTCTAGAAAATTACTACTCTCTGCAAGCTGCATAAACTTTAATTAAAAAGACAAGGAGGCCTATTCTCTCTCCTTACACACATGCGACATACTAGGCTCTTGGGATTCTGGTAAAAGGAAAAAAGCAGATTGAAGAGTTTAGAATTTTTAGCAAAACTCTAAAGCTAATTAGGATGTGATGCTTATTTCCATCATTAAGGACCAACAAGCATCCAACATTTGTTGCTCTTCTAGAGAGAAAATATTTTTATAATCAAAATACATATAGTTAGCTTATAAAATAAACTGTAGACACAGGTTAAGTCACAAGTAAGACAACACACAAATCAGCCCATATGGACATGACAATAACATTTTTCAGTCAAATATCACCAAAATGAGCATTCCCAAAGAGGCTTAATACAAGGCTTTATGTATCTATATCCAATAAAATATCCCCAACATCCCCATCCTGAACATCCCCAATAAAGAAATATTATTTTAGCTTTCACCAGAAAGTCTCCAGAAGCTGATTTTAATAGTAGCATATTTAGAGGAATGGATCAGGGAAAAGGGAGTCCACTAATGTGAGAACAGATGTTGAGTATGAAAATAACCTCAGTAATTCACAGGATAGGATCTATGGCCACAAAAGGTTGCTCTGCCTGAGTCAGCACTCATGGGTTTTTTTTTTTCCCCTTCACCTGCTTTTTCTCTTTGCTCTCTTCCTTCCTGTACGCTCTCTTTCCATGGCAGTCTGCCTTCCAAGCTATGCTCCCAAACTCGTCATCTAAAATCACTTTAAAAGGACATGTTTGATGCAAAGCAGCTTAATGTACTTTGTCCCACGTGTAGAAGCATTTGGGTAGCCTCAGTGTCAATGTGAACTGGGCTGTCATGGAGGCCGGCCCACTGAGATTAAATGAAAATCAACTTTAATAGGGATGATGGGAAGCAGAATAGCATTTTTTTTTAACACATTCAGATATCTGCATCTATTCCTCCCATTCGACAAGTCCTGAAAAAGCTGGTGGCAGCTACAGCTTCACAAGCAACTTCTTGCAATATAAGGATGCACTGAGAAAATTGAGAAATGAGGGGAAGGATGTGTACACAGCACAAATGTTTATGATTATGTACACATCACTTGGGTTGAGTATGTAGCTCAGCTATACTAACTATACTACCTGATTAACTGTATTTATATATACAGAAGGTGGTTTGAAAAGCACTGTAGAATTTGTGTGTGTGTATGCAAGCAGAGTGAAATACTGTATTGTGTGTATAAATATCAGGTAGTATAAAATAAAATACCCTATAGTTGTTTGTTTAGGGACACGTTTGGATTGAGTGAGCATTATAACAATCATTTCTTTCAAAACCACAAAAACATCACAGTTTTTAGTTTTACTAAAGTCTAGTTTTGGCAGTTCTTTTATCACATCTGTCATCTCCTAAGCTTTGCTTAGCCAAAGCACTCAGACTTGAATTTTGAAATTGTCAATATAGGCCTTCTAATCTTTAAGTCTTAAATTATCTAAGCAGATTAACTACTATTATTCTATGCCTACAGGACGCAGGGGTAAAGAAAGGCAGAGGAAATATAACTTTTTTCAGGCAATTAAGTTCCTGTGGAGGTTGTGTTTGGGGCATGTGTTTGGAAAATGGTCCAATGTATTTATGCAAATAACCAGGTAGACAAGATGAGGACATAAACTCCAGTATCTACATCTGGAAGACCAAAAAAAAAAAAAAAAAAAAGTCTTCATCTAGGATATTTCATCCTCTGGCTTCTAAATAAAAAGTTATAGTTCATATTGACGCTTTCCGGTTTGCAAACTGGCAATGGAAGTTCTGAAGCCAAGAAAGATATCTTGAAGAAACAAACAATCATGCACACAAAGAAAAAAGCAGAAGGGGAAAAAAAAAAGAAAAGAAAAGAAAGGAGGGGCCCCCTTTTCACAGCAGTGTCTATCTGTGTGGTGACCTGATTTGTGCTATGATCTCCCTTTGGAGATCAAAGCAGGATTAACGTGATTCTTTACTGTTTGCACTGCACATCTCAAAGCTCCGGAGATGTAAGAAATAAGTACAAATGCTGTCCTGGGACACAGGGGAAATGGAATATGAATGTGGTGGGTTAATAGTCCAAAGGCTAACCATAAAAAGTTATTTGGGATTTGGGAGGCAATGAGGAATTTCAAGTACTTTGTATTTGTAAGCACCTTGGCTTTCTCTTTTCTCATTTTCAGGGGTGAGGCTTTTGGCTCGTTTATGAGGCCAGCACTGAATGTCATATTATTAAGTCTCCACAATGACCTTCTAGCTCATTTGGAATGTTTAGCAGCTGCTAGTACACATAAAAAGAGAAGGGAACCCTGCAGCATGTTTTCACACTAAAGCACTTTCACGTTACAACCAGGCATTTACGCAGAGGATTTAAAAGAAGGGAAAATCTTCTAAAATATCAAAACGTTGAGCTTTTGTGTTTCCACCGCGTGTGACATTCCTGGATGCCCGAACCCCTAAAGAGTTAGTGTTTCTGCAGCCTTTCAGAGGTGCTTGTTCTTTTGTTGAGAGAAAAAAAAAAAAAGGCAAGTCTTATATTGCTGGGATCTCAGAAGGTGAAGGAAAAAAATCACTTCTATTTTTAATGCTTAGTGTATACACCTCTTGGAGGGGGTAGAAAAAGCTCCCCTCCGCCAAACTTGACTGTGATTTCAGCTGCATTACCTAGAAGAGGGCGCGCCAGAGTGTGGCTCAACCTGCAGTCTTCAGGGAGTCGGTACTGGCCGGGAGAACCGGATTGCGGGGGCGGGGGCGGAGGTTCTCTCGGTCCCGGATGGGATCCCACGGTCTCCACTCTAGTTCACTCAATTCCACCCCAAACTCACCTTTTCCGAAACTCTGCCCGCCTAGCCACACAAAGACACCTACGCAAGAAGTCCCAATCCCGACAGCCCATTGACCAAGCTGAGCCCAGCTTCTTCCTGAGAGCAACTTCGTCTCGTTCGCTCTTCCAAGTTCCTTTGGGTCGGAGCTCGAGGACCTTTTCTTTTTTTTCTTTCTCCTTTCACCACTTCCCTTTCACCCTCCAAACCCAGCTACGCTACGTGGCCAGGAAGTGGCTGGAGATTAAATCTCTGCAGAATAGACCCAGGATAGAGGTGCAGATGGGACCCGACGCAGGGGCCCCGGGGTCCTTCCCGCGCGTATCCCCGCCCTGACACCCAAGGAGGTTCCACCTCCTTTTGCGTAACGTCCATTACGCCGTCCCGCGCGCCACGGTGGGGAGCTTGAAGTCAGGCTCATTCCAGAGCCCGGGGTGCGGGGCTGGGGGTCCCCTGTGCGGAGTCCCCGCAGCCCCGCCCGGGCGCCCCAGCCTGCGCCTCTGCGTCCCGGCGGCGCCGGACTCCCGCTGCCCGCCCCAAGCTCCTACCTGCAGGAGGAATTCAACGGGGAACCTGGTGAATTGCCTCAACTGGAAAAGCAGCCTGCTGGTGAAGCTTTTTGTCCGGAACACAATTCCCAGGGCCAAGATAAGGAAGGGAAGGAATCTCTTTCAGTGCCTAAACTCGCTACACTCACCTCTAGTTGTTTCCATCACAATAAACACTAGCAACTTGGACTTTTCCGAGGCCCTTTCCTTGCTTTATTTAGCCAGATCTGACAGTGTGGATAATCGTTTTCCCATTATCATGCTAATTTGTTAACTGGGAACTTTTCAGTTGAGCAGGATTGTTCGGGAATCAGTAACCAGGAATCCTGACTGGCTGAGGGAGTCGCCCGAAAATTCTATTGGAAAAGTTCGGAACAGCAATATCAACTCACCCTCCGCCTCCCGCTCTGTTTTTACAGTATTATTCACTCTGCAGCCCTGGTTTGCACAGCGGTGGCCTATCACTCGGAAACCATCCTGGAGCTAAAAGGATAGTAGTTAGAGACCTGCAATTCATTTTTTAAATGTTAAGTTTTAAAATATTGCAGGGTGGGGGTTTTTCCCCCGAAGTTTAAAGTACCAGCTGAAATCTCAAGTACAATTAGTCGCAGTATTGCTGCGAATTTTCTAACCGTCGGTATCTGACTTTGAAACAAAATATTAGAGTTAGAATTCAGTAAGAGTTATTTTGCTTTAAAAACGCAGTGGGAGCCCTATAAGTTTTACAGTTTCTGTCAAGACATTGCTAATGTTTATCTACATATTCTTATGGGTTGTACTTTTTTAAGTTCTCATTTTTTTAAATTTCATATTTTGGGCATGATTCCTTAAGTTCCCATTAACATATGATCTTTTTAAGTTAACAGGAAATTGAAATTCTAAGGAAGGGAAGTGCAGACTCCAGCCTCTTCTTTTCACATCGGTTAGAAGTTCAATGCACCAACTCTTCTGACTTGTATTTGCTAACTTAGAAAACTTTAAAGGTACATTTGGAAAATTAACTTGAAAGGACCCCATAACAGAGGGTGACTTTTATCAACTTTTTTGGAGGGGAGGGTGTTTAAAGCAGTTAAGACCTACAGGGTAATTAAACTGTATAGCATTCTGAACTATATAACATGGGGGACAGCTTTAAAAACGATCCCATCTAACAACTCTTACATCTACAGAACGAGTAAGAAGTCCATAACTACCAACGCCAGCATTGCTTGCAAATTACATTCGATTGAAACTCTGCTGAAAGAGTTTATCTTCCATTGTATTTTGGAATTGTGTGAAGATATGTATGAACAGGATCTATGTATATATAATTCTTATACTTTATATATGTTTAGACATGCATTCTTTTTAAATGTTTATGTGGTTAGTCACTTTAAGAACATCAAAATAAATTGTACGTTGGCTTACACTATCTCCCAGGTATTCCCAAACACTGATGAACAAAAATCTTTATATCGGAAATGAAGAGCTACCCATTTAAAGGAAAGAATGGAAAGGGGAACTCGATTTATTCTCATTTGTTTATCGCTAGACGTTGCCCCCCTCTCCACAAATTCATTTGAATAGCTTTCAAGCCGGAAAATGGAAATGTGGCTCCTGCCCTCTATTTCAGCGGCAAGCAGCAGCGTCCTGGCAACAGCGCAATTTTCTATCATCAAGGATAAATGGCATCGAACAGAACATTCTGATAAAAAAAAAAAAAAAGAAAGAAAGAAAGAAAGAAAAAAAGCTTCAGCCCAAGGAGCCCATGATTGCTGGCCTTCCTGTCTGTCATCCCTTCACAAAATCCTCTCCGCAAACCTGAGCGGCATGCTGTCAGAGCTAATAACGTCTTCTGAAGGGGGTGGGGGGGGCATAGTCTTCCCTGCACAATGTTCCCATTTATTAAATCGAGTGCTTATTTTAAAATTGCAAATATCTTTGTTTGGTTCACTGCAAATTAAAACCAAGATGCAGGAAGTTACATGATGCAACAATTATTTGTGTCATATCAAAGAATCAAACCGCTATCTCGCCCTTCTCTGGGCTAAGGTCGGATGAGGGGGAAGGGGAAACCTGGGGGAATCCAGGGCAAGAGGTTTTTTGGTGGAAAACTACAAATCTGTTCGCCCTGCAGGTAAACTGAGAGTAATTGAAAGCCAGAGGAGCGATGCCTGTTTCCACCAGGGAGAAGGAGCTGACTGCGGATCCGGGAGCGCGTGTGGGCGCGGTGGTCCGCGCGACGCGGCACGCGGGTCGGCCGCAGCTCCGAGCAGACACGCGGCGCTTTCCCGCGGGAGGCTTTGAACGTAATGGTGGCTATTTCTCACCCACTGAGATCCCTTTCCAGAAAAGGCCATTCTGTTCCAAGGAGATGGATCCCTGGGGTCCTCGTGCCTGTATAGGGGGTCTTGGAGAGGTTTAGAGGACACCCCTGCAGGCGTTCCCTGAGTCACGCGCTTCTCCCGAGAGGTGGGGGCTCGGGGCGGAAGGGCAGCAGCCCACGCGCGCGCAGGCGGGCGCGCAGGTGCGGGCCTGGAGCCGCGGGAGTGCGGTCCGGCTGGCCTGGCGACTGGCCCTAGTGCCCATCGAGCTCCTGGTCCGTTCAGGCTCCTGCACTTCAGACTGAACCCTACAGGGCCCGGGTCAGGGGAGTAGGGGGTGGCGGCGGCTGGGGGCTATATGGGGATGGAGATGGTCGACGCCAAAGGGAATGGGGAGCAGCGATGTTGACACTCTTCCTATCGGACCAACTGCTAGGGAATTCTTTTTTTTTTTTTTTTTTTTTTATCTCGTTGAGAGAGAGGGAGAGGGAGAGAGAGAGAGAGAGAGCGAGAGAACCTAAAAATGAAGAGACAATCAGATCTTAATATCCTTTAAACTTGGCCTTTGCAAAGAAAGAGAATAATGGAGAGGTATGTAAAGGACCCTAAAATGCGGGGAGACCCTAACAAGTAGAAGCAGAAGACCGAAGTCTGGATATCAGAGATTGAGGCGTGCGGGGCGGGGGACGGGAATCAGCTTGGCTTGTAAGGATCCTTGGCGGCAGAGAACGGTGGGAGGAGGGGAATGATGGGGAAACCTTTGTTTAATGAGGAAACCTAATTATTGCGCATCTGGAAGTCTTGGTCCCAACTAAGAGAAGGAGGGTACTCCCGCCCCCCCCCCCATGCACTGCGCATGCCCCAGCCTCCGGATTTGCATGATAAGGCTCACTCGTGAGCCAACTGTGGCGGAGCCAGGCCCGCTGTGGCAGCCAATAGAATCCCGATCTCAACTTCGCCTCTGGGTCACATTGACATCTCGGTTCCCCCACAATAGGCCTTTAAAACCCACTTTAAAAATAAAAAGGGTATTTTAGTATCGATTCTCGCCTTGGCACACTAGATTTCTGTGGGAAATAGACACATTTTAGAACTACAAATACATTTACTACAAGCAAGGGTTAAAGTATTCAGAATTTAAGAGAAAGTTAGAAGACAAGAGAAAGGAGTCTGTTCAGAGAACACTGGCGGGAAGAAAAGAAATCCTGGGACTGCTGCCTTCAGAGCCCTGAGATTTGCCCGACATTGAATCTCTGAAGCCTTTTCTGTCACCTGAAAATCCCACCTATCTCATTGACCGAGTGAGCCTCAGAAGCGGGAAAACGTCACCGTGCACAAGCCTGGCTAGGGAAAGCAATCCCAAACCCAACTCTTTCTCCACTCCCATCACCAGCCCCCACAGTTGCCAGGGAGATGGGAAGCTAGAACACCTGCATCCCATCCTTCTCCCTTTCCCAGACACCAAAGTGGTCTATGTCCTGAGGTCCATGTGTTAGCTCCCATATCTGCGAAATGGGGCTAATTATAGAAGGGCAGAGGGAACTAGAAAGGTAAAGTGACATAAATCTCCTGCCTGTCTGGGCCTCTCTTACCTCCACCCAAGCTCTGAGGCTGGAAACCATGAGGTTGATTCTCTGGAGCCGCAGAAGGGGTGGGCCAGCTGGGAAATATTACCTATCTTGCCCCTTCTGCACACCAACACTGCTGCCTGCCCTCTCTGCAGCACCCTCCTGACAGTTACCAACCACCCTGGATTCTTCCCACCATATATCCCTGCCAGAATTACTGCCCACAAATGGGCCTCCAACACCCCTGAAAGCATTCCTGTCTGTGACAGGAAAACTGCTTGTTCATATCACTGAAATAAAACAGGTGGGGATTATTATGTGCAGTTCCTCTCCCCTTTTGTGTAATTCACAAGTCTCCAACATAGGATTAGGCTTCAAATGCATTTGGTCAGGTACATACTTTTTAATGCTCAGCTCAAACAATGGTAAAACCATTCCAGCAGTGCCTCTGTTTGTCTCTTAGCTCTTTCATTCTCACCCTCCAGGCTTACAGTCATCACATAACCTTTTTTTTTTTTTTTTTTGAGAGTGTGAACCAGAGTCCCATCCCAAACCTCCAAAATGCAAGGCTCTAGAATGACTTCAACATCTTGTTCATCTAAGATCAATATTATCTGACCAGTAAGTATTAAGTTGGCATACCGGTAAGCACTTAGCTGCCAGCATCCATGTCTATTTTCTGAGTTACTCACTTGAAACCTGAAATGCCAGTTGGTAGTCTCTACTGTAATGAGCAAAAAACTTTATCGCGATTGTGTTTGGGGGTTGTGCAAAAATGAAGCTTTCTCTTAAGCTGGCCCAATAAAACCAAGAGGTGTCAAGATGAGATAACCATGTTGTTTAAAAATCCTTCCTGAACATTAGATTTTAGGCTTTTTCTTATTATTGACTTATCTTTGTGCTTCATGGAAAATAAGAGTGCATTTGAAAGGAAATATAGACCTAAAAGAAAGTCCATCAGCCAATCAATAATCTTCACTGTCCCCAGTTGAAGCAAAATCCTCCTTCCCTGTCTTGGGAGTGGCTGCAATAAGAGGTTTGTCTTCTTGAGCAATGCTGAGTAAAATTGAACCAACCTAAGTCTCAAATTCATGTCCCAGCTTCTTTCTTCAGGCAGGTTTCAGATCAGCCATTAGTCTAACTTTAATGACAACTCACTGTCACCTCTAAGAGAAGAAAAGACCAGCAGGCTGGAGGTCAGGAGGGAAACCCTGCCTAGGCCACAGTTTCAGCCTCTGGAGTTGCAATTTACAGGCATCCTCAGCTCTAACCCAGACTACCTTGTAGTCATGACCCAGACTATCTTGTAGTCACTTTGTCTCTCACTAATGTGCACCTTAGTGTGCCTACCAGTTCCTGCCCATCCCAACAGGAACAGTTGGTGGCTAGCACCCAGTGCCAGCAGGGTTTGCTGGTAAACCAGCTGAGCTGGGAGCATGTCCTTCCCTTGTGGGGCTGTACCGCTCTCATTTAAGTTGGGATTGGTCAATTTATAAGGAAATGGAGAAAGAGGGTAAGGAGGAAGATTATTGAGACTACAAAAATGCAGTTGACACTGTGAAAGCTTCCAGGAGCCAACACTACCTCCTCTGTCAGGTCTCTGAGGGAGATGTCCTACAAATCAGCTGGAGCAGTACAAACCTACCCCTTCATGTTCAGGGTCAACAGAAATGGAGATTTGGGATTCCCTTTTCTCTAGCAGGTCAGTCTGGGAGCAAGAAGGAGGCAAGGGGACTTGGGACTCTCAATCCCACAGAGACTTCTCCTAGCGCCTTGACTCCAGGTGGGCCCCTGCCTACTCTCCAGATTAGTCTCCTGTGTCTCGGACCACTCCCACCCCCCCCAGCCCCCATCACCACCCTCCGGCGGGAGTTATTCTAAGGACACTAAAGGTGCTCCAGGAAGCTTTCTTCTAACTCAAGACCAGGCAGGGAAACCAAGTGAGTCCTCGGGAGAGCAGCTTAGCGTGGGAGGCTCTGGACCAAGCGCAGGACTCCTTAGAGTCCTCAGGCCCTTGGGCAGGTAGCGAGCCCATCCAGCGCGCGTTGCCTTGGCTGGCGTTTTCAAACAACACGGATTACAGGCTGCATCTTGAATACGAATTAGCCTTCTGCGCTGGTGTGAATTCGCTTTGAAACTCAACTTGTCAAAGTATGGTTTTAATTAAACGTCTTCGGCCCTAAAGATTACATGTTTTGTAAAATATATCCTAGCATGAAATTTACTTCCACAATCTGAAATTAGATTTCTTGTAAATGTTTTCATAAAAAGAAATAGGAAGGGGGTGTGTGTGAGAATGGAGCAGTTTATACTCGCTGCGTTCTTTTAAAAGGTCCTGCCAAGCCGGCCAGGCGCCCGACAGGTCCCGGGCCGGCCTGCCAGCCCCGGTCGGGACACGGAAGAGACAGCGCGCCCAGGACGCGCGAGTAACCCGAACCCGCCCGGGCAGGCGCGGCCCGCGCAGCTTTTGCAGTTGGAGACAATTCAGCAGACAGAAAAGTTAATCCCGCACTGATTTGTTTCCGGATCCCTCTGCAGGACGCCAGGTACCCCTATCAGCTGCTGCTACAGACACCTGCCTCCCTCCCCACCCTGGATCGCTGTGTCTGTCCCAGGAAAGGCAGTGAAAGACAGGCTGTCCCAGGAAAGGCGCTGGGTGCAGGATGGCCCCAACATCATTCAAGACAACATTTCATCTAGAAATTTAAAGTTCGCCTCCAAGAATTCCTGGCTAATATCTAAAACAACAGCAATGTTGATCCATAGCCATCCTAACTGCCTGTCCAAAACTGCTCCAACCAATCTCAAAGCTTCTCTACACCGTGAAGGACCCCCTCCCCCAAGGGGGTAGGTGTGTTCTCTATAACCTACCTGGGGGCACCTATCACTCGTGTAGCCCTCAGAGAAAAAGGGCCCTGTTTCCCTGCATGGGGGCGGGGAAGGTGCCTGCGCACGCTGCGTCCTTCTATTCAATACAGAATTAAGAGCAAGGTCCCTGTGGAATTCTCTTTTCCTAACTACTCTCCGAGGAACCCGCCAATTCTGGCGGGATTTGCTGGATTCTAGTAAAACTTGGCTCACAAGGGGTGGGGTGGGGTGTGATGGGGAGGAGGAGGCAGGGAGGCGCATCTCCTTTCTTCTAGATAATTGGGACCCAAGAAACGAGGGGGGGGTGGCTCGGTAGGGAGAGTTATTTACCCGCCCTCCACCTGAAATAAGCAAGACCAATAACGCGCCTCGCTTTTCGCCCTGTTTACTCCATCCCCATTCAGTGATTGGCAAAGCAGGCCCTGAAGGCAAAGGCAATAATTGCTCCGCTCTCTCCTTACTAGGGATGTGTGTAGGCATTTGAAGTGTACTAAAAATAAACGAAGGAGCGAGAAAATGAAAAGGGGACAGAGTGACAATTTGCGGCAATTAAAGCGTCTGCGCATGTTGCCGGAGGAGCAGGGACCCACAGCGGTTTTTGTTTTCTCAGGCCTGATGATGTGACTGACTCGTTAGGGAATTTTCGTCGCAGGTTTTGTGTGTGTGTGTGTGTGTGTGTGTGTGTGTGTGTGTGTGTGTGTACCCGTGCATTGGCAAGTCCGCGGGGTAAGGAGGAAACTGGGACCATTTCTGCGCCCCTGGGCATCGGGCGGTTCTCGGGGCTAGTGTGGGTCCAACCCCTTTAGCCCTTCCCCCCTCCACCCACTCGTCCCCCCACCCGCCTCCAGCAGGTCCCAAGTGGGAGCCTCCCCGTTAGCACTGGGCCGGCGGCCACCTCTTCTAGGAACTTTGGAGCAAGTTTTCAGCTCTAAGGTATCTAACCTTAAAGGGGAAAAGCTTAATAATACTAACGTTGATTTCACAACCACCGACACGCACAGGGTAAGGGGTGAGAAGGATGGGAAAGGGGGGCGGCAAGCCAAATCAAAGCCTGGGAGACATTTTGACAGCGCGCTTGAAATATTACTCTTAATTTTTGGACGACTTTCAAGAAGTGCAAGGGGGATGGGGTGGGGGGTGAGTGGAAAGAACCGCAACTTTCTCCTGTCACTCCGGCGGCGTCCAAACAGGGAGGGCTCCAACCTCTGCCACCCGCAGGAACACGCAGTGGGAAATTGCTTCAAGATACAGCAGGGCTCTCTTCTTTCCCGGGACCCTACCTGAGCAGCTAACTTCGCAAGAGGGTGGGTAGGAATCGCGGGTGTCAAAAGCCAACAAAGCCTCGAAACTGGCGATCAGAAAGGTAACCGCAGGCCCTGCGCTCCGCCTAGGCCTTGGCTCAGGCCTCCGGGAATCCAGTCCAGACTGGCACCCCTTGTGGATCAGCTCCCCGCCCCCCCAAACACGTCCCCCCTCCTCCATCCCACCCCAGTCTGGGCCCTCGGCAGGGGGAGGGGGCGACACTGTGCAGCCACCGCCAAAGTCCAGCTCAGGCTGGCTTCAATGAAAGCTGGCAAATCCAGCGAGTCTCGCAGAAATTTTCTTCGACCCTAATTCAATTTTAAAGCGGATTTTTACTATTAAAAACGCTGCCGAGCAACACATTGAATTAATCTGACTGTACGGTTTTAATTACAGTGAGGGTTTCTCTACAAATCTGTACAAGACAGTGGCTGGCTCTCGGAGGATCTCTGCCTCCTGAATTCCATTATCCGGCCGCACGTTCCCCGCAGACAGCGGCGCGTGGGAGCCAGCTGCGGGCGCGGGCGTTCCCGTCGCCCTGCGCTCCTGCCCGCCCTCCGGCTCCTGCCCTCCCCCGTCCTTTCTTTCACCCCAGCCCCAAAGAGCGCCCTGGACGCCTGCCTGTCTGTTTGGGACTGCTGTACTGAAACCCTGAAACACTATGCTCGCTTTTTAACTCTTGGGCCCAAGACCTTTGAGCCTCCAGAGGCTCGCTCTTAAAAGGGTTCATTTGTCGGGGGAGGGTGACCTCTTTTGTAATTTTTAAAGGGTCCTCCTCCTTCGACTTTGCAGCTGTTGGAGCAACGCGATGCCCCAGGTGTTTGAGGGGAAAGAAGGGCTAAGGGGTGGGGAGGATAAGGAGAAAAGTCTAGTAGAGAACAGAAGAGTGGGTGCTGGGTGTTTGAATCTAGCCATCCCCCAGCCCTGAGAGCCAAGAGGGCTGCTTTTATCAGACTTGGTTTTATTTGCTGTGCTACTAACATCCTGGGGGCAGTGATCTCTAGAGACCCCGATGGAGAAGAAAACGAAGAGAGGTACTCTCCAAATGAAGCAGATACATGCTCATTCTCTCTTGTTCAGTCTCTTGTATCTCTCTTCAACTCCCTTTTATGTTCCTTGCTTTCCTACTCTGTCTCCTTCTCCGCAAAGCATGTGGGAAGAAAAATGGCAAACTGGACACAACTCTCAGTATTTTCTTTCTTTCTTTCTTTCTTTCTTTCTTTCTTTCTTTCTTTCTTCTTTCTTTCTTTTTTTCTTTTTTTTTTTTTTTACAACTCTCAGTATTTAAAGAAGCAAAGGCTTTGAGCTCTGTGGGGCAGGAAGCCTCACTTGACAGAGATGGGGGGGTGGCATTTTCCCCTCTCTGCACAAAATTACTGAAACCTACAGAAGAATACCATTTCATTCCCCTAGGTAGGATGGAGAGGGGGCTTTCTTTCTTCTAGATATGTACAAAAAAAAAAAAAAAAAAGGATTTGCTATGAACAAAAGAAAAGAGAAAGGAGACAGATGAGAGAATGGGTTCAAACAAACAAATAACCTTCTCACTTCTTCTAAGGGTTTTCCAATAGGTTGCCCCCCTAAGGAAAGTTTCACTAAAAATCTAATAAATAACCTTTCCCGTTACTGGGGTATTATGAAATAAAGGGGATAAGGAATGCCTATAAATAGGCATGAATATGAAAATCATAGAGCATGCATATATTGCAGGGGTAGTCAGGTACAACTTCTCTCTGATGAGAAATGGTTTTGATTTCTTTTTCTGTTGTAACAAGAGAACCATCTAAGAGTTCACATGATAGCAAGAGGATGTTTTCCCTCCCAGGTTTTCCTCAAGAGCTGTCCCAAGACTGGCTCTCCCTTCATGTTGAAGCGTTTGCTGTGACTTTGTTATGTTACTGCTGATGAAGGGATGAAGAAATTAAAGCAGAGGATGCTTCGAGGCATTTAGGAAGAGGCTTGGCCGGCTATATTAACTCCTTATTATCCTAAAAATAGTCTGCCATTTCCTGTTGATGCTTATTCCCTGCCACTCTGGGGCTGCATTTATCCTCCAATGGTCAGGAGGTCCTAGTTTCCAGAGACTGGCTTGATTAAAGCTGACTTCTAACACCCTATCCCTTCCCCCTTTTGCCCTACTACATTTCCCAGCAGGGCAATATGGGGAAGGGGGGTGGTGAGCCTTGGTTTACTCAACAGGTTGAAAAAACAAATATACCAGTTATTTTGTTTTAATCTAAGTTTTTAAACATTATTGAGTTCTTTTTTTTTTTTCCTGGACTGAGAGAAAGAAGGGTGTCTGTGTATTAGGGAGTGGAGTCCTATGCTTAGTAAAAGAGGAGGGAGGGAGGGAAGGAAGGAAGGAAGGAAGGAAGGAAGGAAGGAAGGAAGGCAGGCTTCTGTATACAATCCCCCAAACTGGGGATGGTAGAAACATGTGTTGTTTTCCCCCTTGAATCTGTTGTAGGTCCAGCACATTGGCTCCCTCTGTTAAGAAAGCTTTGGATGCTCTCACAGTTTGGGAGTGGGGTCAGGGAGAGGCAAAGGTGTTGAATCTGAGGACCTGGTTGGTTATGCTTTCATAGCTTCCCCACAGAGCTCAAAGCCTTTGCTTCTTTAAATACTGAGAGTTGTGTCCAGTTTGCCAGCTTCAAAACCCCCAGGTTTGAAAAGACCTAGGGCAGGAGCATCTAGATTAGAACATGCTTAATTAATATTTCCAAATTGAACAGTCTAGAAAAAGTCTGTGAAGCTCCCAAAGGGCATGACCGGCCTGGGTGGGCCAGTGCTATCCTTGTTGGAGTGTCCCTAGCTCCCTGTTTTGGGGACCTTGGACTGGAGATATGAGGGGGATGTTGTTTCCAGACTTTAGTGAGCTTCTTCTGGGTGTCAACAGGGCCTGCTTTTAAGCTGGATTTTTGGGAGCCTGGGAGGGGAGGGGTTTTACACGGGCATTATGTTTTATAACTAGAGAAAATAATGCCATGGTCTTAGTGCTTTCTCTCATAGTCTGAGACTTTTGCCTACCTCTGAACATACCATCACTGACTTGGGCTAAGGAAGAGAAATGGGCAGCTCTCTGGTTCCACTCCCAAGCTTTCCCAGGTGTGTGTGTTGGGGGGAGGGGGACAGAGTGCCTGGGTTTCCAGGATATCAAGCACCCTTTCCCTACACAGGTACACAAACAGAATTTTACATTGAATGGGGCAAAGACTAGCAGGAATTTTTTTTTTTCACCAATGTCTCTGCTTGAGAAGGGGGTTCTTAGCATGGCTATGTAAATCAATACCGAGTTATTTCTTTGAATTCAAAGGCTATTTATGGAGGTCTAATTTCCTTAGAATTAACGTGATAACTGAGCCCAACTTAGCAACCAAACCCAACCAGGCCCTTCGGGGTTGAATGCACTTCTACAGGGCACCAGAGACTGCACACCTTCCTCTGCACCCACCCCATTCCCTGGCCAAAGGGAGTGGGCTAACCCCCCTCCATAGCTAAAACGTAAGGGGACTTTCCGTCTCAAAGGTCCCATTCCTCCCAGAGCGGCCTTGAGCTCCTTGACCTACCGGCGGTCCTATATTGACAATCGTAATCTTTCTCTAAATAACGTTGACAGCTAGAATACAAGCCCCCAAACCTCGACACCTTTAAAAGCAAAAGGCGGTCTAGGCCTCAAAGTCTGCCTTCTGAAACTTCTTAGTGAATTAGACCCTCACCTATTACAGGATCTTAAAGAGCCTTTGGCCTGCTACTCCTCCAAGATCGCCGGCTTTCCTTCTATTTTGAATGATAAAGACCGAGCGGGACTCGCCTGCCCTCCTCCTCCCACCCCCAAGGGCTGGCCAGGGATCCCAGCCCGCAAAACAAAGAGGTAGAAGCCGCGCCGCCCGGCGGGCACAGGGGCCTGGAGCCTCTGGGGCAGGCGCGCGCCTTCGCGGGAGGCCCTGCAGAGTCCGAGAGTTCCTGCGTCTCAGGAGGGCCGGAGGTGCGCTCCGCCCTAGAACACGCTCGGGGTGACCGGCTTCGGCTCGTTACCGCCGCCCACGACACGGGGCGAAGGACTCGGCAGCCGGGGTGCAGGGTTCGGCCGGACAGAAACGGCCGCGGGGAGCTGCCCCTGCGGGAGCCAGCCATTGCGCACCCGAATCCTCGAGCGGAGGCCGGTGGCAGAGGCCACACGTGGCAGCCACCAGCTGCGCGCCACCTTGGCAACCGTGTGGGGCCGGGCTAGCTCTCCGGCTGGCTCTTCCTGGCACTGGCCAGAAAGCCGGACGCCCAAGAGGCGGGGCATTCTATCCCGCACACTCGCACCGGGACCTGCACCAAGGAGCCCTGGTCCGCTCCGCTTCCCAGCCCCTGACTGCCGGAGCTCAATCCGGTGCTCAGCAGGACCCTTCCCATTGGCGACAACTGCTACTCCGGTGTAGCTGCCCACTTGCTCGTCTGGAACACAGTGCTGGGCTTTTATCCTCTAATGGGGGTGGGATGAGCTACAACCCCGACAATTTCAGCCCTCCAGGCTTCCTTGGGAATTAACAAGGGGGGAAGAAACCCTTTGCAAATAGGGGCTGCTGAGCCCTGGATCGGGTGTTCAGTGCGGGGACTTTCTCCGGTCCCGCCACGACCCGACCCGCTCCGGGTGCGGCCAGAGTTGGGGAAGCCAGCGAGGGAAGCGGTGCACCTGCGAGCATAAAGAGAGAAACACAGACGAGCAAGGGGTTGGGGGGCGGGGGGGAGAGAAACGCCTTCACCGCGTTAACAGCAAGCTGCAGGGTATAAAGCAATAAAACTGCCACGTCTACCTGCTGGCTTTGAGGACATTACCAACAAGCTCGGCTCGAAGCCCGGGTGCACCGAGAGCCCGCCGGGGAAGGGGGGGTGCTTTTCTTTTCCTGACCTCTCCTCTGCCCCCCCCCCCCATATACACACCCTACACACATCTCCCCCTTACCCAGACCACCTTTCATTTTCCTTGAAGCTTTTTTTTGTTGTTGTTTTAATTCACTGCCGATTTGTAAACGCGTGGATCGGGTTACTGGCTCGCGTGTTAAAGTGCACCTCTTGTTAAAAGAAGGGGAACAAGGCACGCCACTTAAAAATGAATTCAGAGTTACTGAACCGGCTCCCGAGGCTCAAGAAGTTAAGCTCGGCGGGCTGGGGATGGGGGGGTGGGGGTGGGGGGGAGAGAGTAAAACGCTGCTGCCCTGCTGCCCTGCGAACCCTGGAGAAAACCCATGGGCAGCGAGCTTCAGGTATGTGATAAGATGGAGGAAGGAAGGAAAGAAAAAGAAAAAGGCAAACTAGCCTGGCGACGCCCGGAGACCCCGGGCTGGGAGCCGCGTAAATCAATTAACAAAAGCCGCCACTGCCGAGCTCCGCACAGCGTGTAAACGGAGTCGGAGCTGACACTTCTGCAGCCACCTCTCCTGGAGTTAGAGGCGAGCGGAACCGACACATTGTCAATTTCTCGGGTCCCCTAGGTCGCATAACTTATGGAGTCCAAGCGAACGGGATGCATAGAAGTCCCAGTAGTCTTCCCAAAGAAAGACCCAGACTTGTCCCTGCAACCTCTAGCCACGTTGACCTGAAGACGTTAGATTGTACATGTGTCCGTGTGGTCAAAGGCTCGCGGCTCGGGTCCGGTCGCGGACTGAACGCTGGCGCCGAGCCCGCGGGGGTCTGCATACAGTGCCCACCCAGCCCCGACCCACTGACGGTGCGGACGTCCTGCGCCTCCCCGCAGTCCCGGGCCCCGACTCCTGGCGCCTCCCGGCCTGCCCTCCTCCGCACCCGCTCCCGGGTCCGGCTCTCCTACCTGGTGGCCGGGCCTGAGCTGCGCTCCGGGACTCCGTGCGGTCTCCGCTCGGCTGCCTGGATCTGAGTGGGTCTGGAGACTAGAGGGAGAAAGGCTAGATCCGCAGCCCTGGGCTGCTCTGAACTTCATGTCTTTCCCCAGTCCATCTTTGAAAGAGA